>NC_089835.1:7798718-8099921 GCF_035046505.1 Tiliqua scincoides
AATTGTCTTCAAACACTTTGAAAAATTTGTCGGTAGAGATATAGAAATATGGACTCCTTCTCATTTCTCCAACTTCCTCTGAGTTTCCTTTAAAGGAACACTAATATTGAGTACTCCTGGTTCATCCAGCCAGGGCGAGATGAGCAGGTTGGACACCAGGGAGCTCCCAAATGGGTTGAAGATGAGACGGAATCAGATGGCTCCTTCTTTGTACGGAGTTGGGGCCGCTGCTAAGGGTCTGGTGCGTGGGGGGTGGTGTGGGTGGAAGACCTGCTTACATCTTAGAATGCCCCCCAGCAAAAGAAGCATCAACTCCCCATTGACGGATATCAGTGAGGGCTTCCCAAGTGCCCAAAATGTTTCTCCAGCTCTTTATGATCTTAATGGCAATCGGGCATATCTGGGACGTCCCCTCCATCCAGCCTGGTCCCATCATAGTTACAAATCCCCCTATCCCATCTTCAAGGCATGGTGGTCTTCTTGGGGTGTCATTGGGCCCAGTCTCCAATGTCTCGACTTTGGGGGTGCTTCTAGTCTGGCATCCAGGAGTCCCCTTGACCTGCTAGCTCCAGCCATAGACAAGTTGTGGGGCTTTCATGCTCCGTGTTGAAAGTGCTCTTCTCTGTTGGTCTGTTTCAGGCTCAGGTCAACACCCAGACCACAGAAGATCGTGCCCCACTGAACATCCTTCCATCGGATGCCTCCTGGCCAGGAGCCGGATCCTGGTCCTCTCCCAGCAGTGACTCTGATGGGGGTCTTGCGAAAACTGGAAGCTTTGCTGCGTCTGGTCCTGTGAGTCCTCAGGAGGTCAATATTCTGATGGAAGTTAGACTGACACTTGAATAGACACATGGAATTGGAACAACCGGGAAACAGCAAGCGTGACAAAGACCCACGGATGAGCATCTAGACTCAGTTGTATGTAGCCCCCTCCCCCCAAAAGAAGCCAAAGCTCCCCCAAGCTTTGGCTTTCACCCCTGACCCTGACGTAGCCTAGGTCCCCTCCCAAGTGCTGATTCTTTGCTGCTCCTGTTTCTGTGCAGATCCTGCTAAACACTCCTTGGAGAATTGGATTCCACTGAGTAGATAAGGTGTTCCTGTCCACCCCTCTCTGGCTCTGCTTTTTCCTTTTGGGGCAGAAGGATAATTTCCAGTCCCCTGCCCTTTCCTTTCCATTACAGCTGAATTTGCATGGAATCTTTGGTGCACATTATTTATGTATGTGACCCTGAATGAACACACACATGATTCTTTGGATTTTGGAGAGGCAATCAAACAGGCGACAGGAGAATTCAAAGAACTTCTTAATGTTTACTTGTTTGCAAATGGGACCTCCACACACTTGGAGGACCCCGAAGGATTACAATAATGCAGGTTTTATAGGGAAAAATAACATACAGGCAGACGCCCAAAACAACATTTGGCATGTTATCAGTACAGGATGTTGATCTGAGGATGGCAATTCAATACACATCAGCAGTTTGTTTACAGAGATATCCGTTAGAGGGGGTCTGGCACTTTGACTCATCCCTTTTACCCTAACCTTTTTTTCCTCGTTTGTTGATTGCCCTTGTCTAGGACCATTCTGTTCACCCTTGGAGGCGTAATACCACAGTTAACTGGTTCTCTGAGAGGGATAGCTTTTTGGTCAGGGAAGAGCCTTATGGGTGAACTGGGCATCTTGGGATATTTCCGTATTGTGAACTGGGCATATTGTTATCAGTTTTCCCCCCTGAAAAAAGAAAGGAGAAAGGAGAACAGAAAAGAAGTGGAATTTTAGCAAATTAGTGAAAGTTAGGTTATGAATGGGGGGAATTTCCTTAATTACCCAGGATGCAGGTAAACTGGGCCAGCAGTGTCAGCTAAAATGCATATTAGCTCCTTGGTGCCAGAGCCTTTCTAGCAACTTTCAAGTGAAGTTTACCTAAGTTAATGCTAAATACAGGTATAATCCAAAGTTTTGGTACAAAATACAGAAGTTACTGGAATTACATTCAGGAAAGCAAACACAAACTGAAGATACAATGGAAAATAATAGAAAGAATAGGAAATAAAAATGCTACACTAAAACAACTTCATCCAAAGAAATCATACATGCTCATAACAGCTCATTATTCATCGGCCGTGAGTCCCCTCAGCAGGTCCAACTCCAACATATTCTTCAGCATCAGGTGAGCAAGGTGTTCTTCATCTTCCAGCAGCTGTCTTCTAGGTGACGTAGTGTATAGTCAGTGACCTGACAAGCTTGTATCTCCCATGTTGAATCTCCATCTGTCTATCTGGGGGCATGTGGCGAGGGACCGGTGTAACCTCTATCTTGCCATCTCTTTCTTCAGTGAGTGTACACAGGTTGAGGAAAAGAGGTCTGGTCTCCTTCACAGCCAAGTTGCCTCCACCATTTGTCTCAGTTCAGAGGAGCACAGGCAGGAACTGTCTTCAGGTCTGAACCAGCATTGGTTGGAAGTTAGGTCCATGTAGCGCTGGACTTGCGTGAGCTTGTCCAGTGGATGTGTTGGTTGGAGTTAGCTGCACTGACCCTGCTTTGGAGCTCACTGCAGATGATAATGCTAAAGCACTCATGATTTCTGAGTATAAAGCAGAAAAGAAAAGTTAACAAAGCAAAACACATACTCAAGGGGTCAATGTGGTTTCTTAAGCAGTGTATTTCAGGGTACATTTTCTCTGCGTTGGAACACATTTGAGACATCTCAAAAGGAGATATTGGAAATAGAAAAAGTACAAAAGAGAGCAACTAAGGTGATTGCTGTGCTGGGGCACCTCCCCTATGAGGAAAGGCCACAGCGCCTGAGCTCCCTTAGCCCAGAAAAGAGACACCTGAGGGGGAACATGATTGAGACATACAAAATCATGCATGGGGAGGACACAGTGGACAGAGAGATGCTCTCCGTGCACTCTCACATAACACCAAAACCAGGGGACATTAACTCAAAATTGAGTGTGGGGAGAGATGAGTTAGGACAGACAAAAGAAAATATTTGATCACTCCGTGTGTGGTAGGTCTGTGGAACTCCTTGCCACAGGATGTGATGGCGGCATCTGACCTGGATGCCTTCAAAAGGGGATTGGACAAGTCTCTGGAGGAAAAATTCACCACTGGCCACAAGTGATCATGTGTATATGCACCCCCCTGATTCTAGAAATGGGCTATGTCAGATGCAAGGGAGGGCACCAGGGTGCAGGTCTCTTGCGCCCCTACATTCAAACAGTTAAACACAACTAGCATAGCTATTAGCACTTGGAATAAATTAAAGGTTAAAGTTATTTTTGACCCTTGTTACCAAAACCTTTTAGTGAACTTGATCTTAGATGTTCAGGTCCCTTCTTTGTTTTCTCACCCTCCTTTGCCTAGACACTCTTGTTGATATCAAACGTTCAGATACTGCACATACTTCAGACTCTTTTAGCTGCTTTGGTCTCAAACAAAGATAAGATGCAACAATTTACTAAACATAGGAAACTTAAAACATTGTGAGAATAGCAGTTCAGGGAGTGCAATATTGGAATAAAGGCAATTTGCTAGCTTTAAACCTGCACACAGACATTGATTTACAACAGACAATAAACAACAATAATACATATTGTGACTTCTGCCAAAACACCATGAAGGCACTCTGTACATGTATGGTTCTTCTGGAGAAGGTGACAGGCCAAGCTTTGTCTAATAGCCTATTACTGTAGGAGTCCTCTTTAGATTTGAGAAAATACAATCAATTGTTTTGAGAGAGATATGTCAGTTGCTTGTCTATGTCTGGTAATCAGAGTCAGTTTCTCTTAGCTCAAAGTTCCTTTGGTCAGACCACATGGCCCTTAATTCTATTTTCCCTCTCTCTCTTTTTCTTGGACTGTTCAACCTTAAAGGGCTAGTGTTATTACAGAACTCTGTACGTGGCCTGCTTGTTGGTTGGTTTGCTGTAGGAACTAGAGAAGAGGTAATAACAGTCCAGAAATACAAATATAGTAGCAGAAAGACACTGTGCTGACTTTGCTTACATTCTTGTTGAGCACAGAAGGTTAGGTGTTTTAACACATTCTCCACAGAGAAAGTAAACACGTTGTCCAGGGCTACCTCTGATTGAGTGCAATTTCTTATCATTAAGACAGAGGAAAACTGGAACACATCATGAACTTTACATACTACAGTCAGCCAAATCTGACTTTTTTTTTTCCCCTTTTGCTTTTGTTTCTTTTCTTATTCTTTTCTTATTCAGAACTCTTTTGGTTCCCTGGGGGCTGGAGAAAACCTGGGTTTTTCCTTCAAGGAGGACACAAGTTGGTCCTGCAAATACTTGCACAGTTTATTCCTCTTCTATTTTCTCTCTCTTCCCCCCTTTTTTTCTTAACATATAAGTAGAATTAAGAGAATGCAAAATTTTAATTGCACCACAATACTTTTTACAATGGGTTGAAAGCTTAACATTAAGAGATTATTTGCTGAGGGACTGTAACCCTTGAAAATATCCATCATTGATGGAACAAAACATTTTGTCCAATTATCTTAGGGTTATTCTTCATGTTCCCTCCCTCTTGGATGAGGGGGGGGGCGTTTGTGTGAAAATAAAGCACATTTGATAAGAGTACTCTTACATGTTTAAAAACAGAAAAAAAGGAACCATGGTACCAAAAATGGTAATGAGCTCAATATACAAAAATAATAAAAAATTGTTGCAACGAATATCAGGCCTATTACAGAAAGGAAGTCATGTGGACTTAAGATAGACTTCACTATAAGTCAAAAACAAACAAGAACAAAGATAGACAAAGCGCTTCTTTCATACCATACACACACACACATCCAACGAACATATAGAACAATTTAGTATTTATATGTCTATAAGCGGAGAACATAAGTAGAATTAAAAGAATTTGTCATGACAAATCTTTCCATTAGAAAAAGAAATACTTCATTAGTATTAAACCAAACTGAAATATATACAGATATAGGCATCAGGGCTTAGTTTCTGTAAAGGAAATGAGATTACATAAATTTGTCCTCTGGAGGGCAAATGCTGTTTTCTTTGTCTTTACTTGTTGCTGAAACAAAAAAGGGTTAAAACAAAAGATAGCCATTGCAAAGTTAGGCATTTAGAGGCTTTTTCCTTGTTCCCTAGGAACAATGCTTCTTAGTAGCTGGAACACACACACAAAAAAGGGTTAAAACAAAAGATTGCTACTAGTTTGCACTCTGTGCATGCCTTGAGGCACAAAGGCTCGGAGGGTTTCTCTGGCTTTCCTTTCTCTTGGAGGGGGGGAAACAGAAAGCACAGACTTCCTGCATTTCATACCTGTGAAATCCAAAAGTTATTAAGAATGATTAAAGGTTGTATTTAAAGAGAAACACCCTTTTGACAACTGAATTATTGTAGCTGGAAACTATACTTTAGGGTCTCTCTAAATCACTCTGAGCATTTTTAGCTTGTATTCTGGCCCCTAGGGTCTCACTGACTCAGTTTTGCTGATCTATGTAATGGGCACATATATTGTTTTGCAGGCTGTGTTTCTAAGCAAACATGCAGTGTAGTTTGCTCTTATGTAAGTGCATTAAAAAAACATGAGCCTGATCCTGAACACCCATGAACAAGACAGCAAATTGTATCTTGTCTCTCAGACAAGGGAAGGCATAACACATCATATGAAATTGCCAAGCAGATAAAAGGGAGGGATGTCAGGAACACTGAGGGGAAGGGGTAGGCAAGCAGAACACTGAGTACTTTGGAGGAGAGAAGGGAGGGGGCCTTGTTGAAACTCAGGAAAGATTCAATGTCTAATGCCTTCCTGAAACTAAGGAGACCTGGTTAACAACATATGGAAATTACCGTTTGCTGAAAGGTACTGAGCTGGTCTGTAATGCGCCCATTCAGAAGGGTGGGGTTTCCCCTTCTCAGAGTCTCAAAGTTATCCAATATGCATTTCAAAGGGTTTCTTCCTTCAGGCCTAGGCTCTGAGTGCCTCATCTTAATTGTCACATGGGCTGGCCTCCTGCCTGGGAGCCTCCTGCCTGGGGTCTCAGCTGGACTGGCTGCCCAAAACAGTGACTCACTCCTGGCCAATCCTTCAAAACCTTGGGGTTTGCTGCCTTGACACACACACACACACACACACACACACACTCATATTCTCATTCGTATCTCAGTCACACAACACTCAGTCAGGCAGAGAACCACGTGGCCTTGCTCTGAAGCCACAGAGATGGGCAAACACACACAACACAGCAAAATGTACAGTAATACAAACACAATCATTCTCCCCACTGAGGTTTCCCACTAAAACCTCCCTTCAAACTTCAGGATCCCCACCCTGGGAACCCACAGAGAATTCTCACATAAGCGCGCTGTACCTTCCCGCGGATGAAGTTCCGTTCTCCTGGGCTCTTTCTTGCGCAGAATGAGACAGTCAGATTCAGAGACAACCCAGCGCCAGGACACACACAAGGGGTGCGGGAGCCGACTCATTTTATCTTCTGGCGGTGCGCTGTCCCCTAAAGTGACTTCGTCTGGATCCTTGCAGAGCCTTGCCTTCCATTCCGAGTCACGGCACCATAAACTGACCCCGAATGAACACACACGATTCTTTGGATTTTGGAGAGGCAATCAAACAGGCGACAGGAGAATTCAAAGAACTTCTTAACGTTTACTCGTTTGCAAACGGGACCTCCACACACTTGGAGGACCCCAAAGGATTACAATAATGCAGGTTTTATAGGGAAAAATAACATACAGGCAGACGCCCAAAACAACATTTGGCATGTTATCAGTACAGGATGTTGATCTGAGGATGGCAATTCAATACACATCGGCAGTTTGTTTACAGAGATATCCGTTAGAGGGGGTCTGGCACTCTGACTCATCCCTTTTACCCTAACCTTTTTATCCTCGTTTGTTGATTGCCCTTGTCTAGGACCTTTCTGTTCACCCTTGGAGGCGTAATATCAGAGTTAACTGGTTCTCTGAGGGGGATAGCTTTTTGGTCAGGGAAGAGCCTTATGGGTGAACTGGGCATCTTGGGATATTTCCATATTGTGAGCTGGGCATATTGTTATCATATGTATTTATTTAACCTTCCAAGCAGGGCCAAGACACAGGGATTCCTTTCCTGCTTGGAGATTAGATGGAAATGGGAATGTGCCCCAAAGGCTTTTCTGCAGCCTCTGTGCTGAATACGTAGTGAAGAAGAGCCAGTGCAGGCAGGCATCTTCTCCGTGCCTGAGTTGGGCAGATTTTAGTGAAGGCAGTGGGCTTAGGAACAGAAAAAGAGCCCCGCTGGATCAGGCCAAAAGCTCAGGCCCATTCCTCATTGCCAGCTTTGCCATAGACAGCCTGGCCCCAGCATTTCCTGGAGAGAGAGAGACTGAAGCTGCTGAATTTCCCATGGAGGAGACGCCATCAAGGATTTCAGTGTGTGCTCTATAGAGACAAGGTTTATGAATGGAAACTCATCAAGTTCATCATCTTGGCTCTGGTCTTCTGTGGGGGTGAAGAGGTAGCAATCAGGGGAAGCTCTGAGAGGCAGGCTGTATACACCTGGCTGCAGCTAGGCTGAGGTGCAGGTTCCCAGCAGAACAGAAGGTGCGAGCATGACCCACTCTCAGTCCCCCCCCCCCGCTGCCACCCATGGGGTGACCAACACTCAGGGATGATAAATGCAACACTACCCCTGCAAATTGGGTAAGAGGCACTTTTTCAAGTGGGTGCTTGTCATGAATATGTACAGTTCAGGCCTAGTAGCATTGCAAGGCCTGAACCAAGTAACCCAGTAACACAGAAGGGTCTTGCAAGGGGCTTTTGGTCCTAGCTGCTAGGATTTACATCTCAATGGAAGGTGATGATGCAGCACCTAGGCAGCCAGAAAGACGCTGATCAAGGATGGAGTGCAGCTGTAGATCTGCAGGGGGAGGGAAGAGCTGAGAGGGCAAGCTTCCAGCCCCACTTCCAGAGGACAGGGTCTTTGTTCCTTGTCTCTTGGTGAGAGAGGTGGTGGGTGCACATCCTGCCCCACCAGGACCATGTGGCCTCTTAGGTAACTGAGGATCTACAAAAGAATCTGTCCCAGGTGAGAGTCAGAGATTAATAGAGTTAGCCAGTTAGCTTTGTTGTTTTATGCTGATATGTTTCTTAGACGTTTTTATGCCTCTAGCATTTGCTGCCTTTTGTAACTTTTTGTAACCCTATGTACTTAATAAAGTAAAAATCTTTTTTAACATATTGGTTCATTGTCTGCTGGGGACAAAGGTTCAGAATCCTGCCTAGCCGTTCAGCAAGCTACCAAAAATCCTCACTGTGGACTAGAAACCTGAGAGGACTGAGACTTTAAGTAAAGAAAGTGCTCAGTGCCTACAAGGGATATAGTTAAGCCTAAAGGGTCTCGGTGTCCCTGGACTGAGGCACTGGCTCTTACAGGGAGGTGGCAGTACTACCGAACAGGGAACTTTGAGGGCTCTAGGGTTCAGAACCAACAACTCTGAGCACCCCAAAACCCTGGGAGTGAGACCCAAGTCTACGACAGTTCTCCTTTTTTTAGCAGGGGGAGAGTAACTGGCCCACCTCACCCCAGCACTGCCTGTCTAGTGGCTTCTGCTGGTATTCCTTGGCATCTTTTTAGATTGTGAGCCCTTTTGGGACAGGGAGCCATTTAGTGATTTGATTTTTCCCTGTAAACTGCTTTGGGAACTTTTAGTTGAAAGCGGTATATAAATACTGTTGTTAATAATAATAATAATAATAATAATAATAATAATAATAATAATAATAATAATGGGAAGAAAGGCAGGAGGAGCCGGGATTTCCAACGCCCAGCCCCCTGGCACACACAATGCACACGCCTAGCTGGCTGGCTGAGCTCAGGGTGCCTCTGCCGGGCTCCCCCAGGCAAGCTTGTCCTCTGGCGCCACTTGGCGTCTGCCTCGGGCAGGGCGAGTCGGGAGAGGGAGGAGCACCTTCTGGGCAGGGAGCTGAGCTCCGCCCATCCCCGCCCCGCCCCCCCTATTCGGAGAGCTCCTTTGTTGCTGGGGGGGTTCAACTCCTCACCACACTTACCTGTGAGTCAGCCCCACTGCCTATAGTGGGACTTGCTTCTGAGTAGACATGCCTAGGCTTGGGCTCTAAGGTTGCAGTCCTAGCCACACTTTCCTGGGAGTAAGCCCCATTGACTTCAGTGGGACTTGCTCATGAGTAGACATGGCTAGGCTGGGGCTCATGGTCCTGTTTCTGCCACACACTGAACCTTGCTGGCCTGGCAAGCCCGGCCCTAATCAACTTTCCCACACCCACCCAGACCCCAATCCTGTCCACACTTTCCTGGGAGGAAGCCCCACTGACTCGAATGGGACTGACTTCTGAGTAGACATGCCTGAGATTGGTCATCACCACATCTTGTGGCTGCAAATTCTGTACATGTGTGTAGAAGAACTTTCTTTGGACTGTTCTGAATCTGTTGCCCAAAATTCAGTGGCTGAATTTTAGGGGTTGGAACACTGAGTGTCTGTGGAACTCCTTGCATCAGGACATGGTGATAAATACAGTGAATAGGGGGGTGCTCATTTGCCTCTCGCACAACACCAGAACCAGGGGACGTCCACTCACACTGAGTGTCTGTGGAACTCCTTGCATCAGGACATGGTGATAAATACAGTGGATAGGGGGATGCAGTTTTCCCCCTCACAGAACACCAGAACCAGGTGCGTCCACTCACACTGAGTGCCTGTGGAACTCCTGGCCACAGGATATGATGATAGAGTGGGCAGGGGCATGTTCTTTTCTTTGCGCCAATCATATTTCAATGTCTTGAGCCAATAGAGGGTGTGTGATCACATGATTTTTGATCCATAACTTGATAATTAATCAATTACACCCATCTTTTGTGCCCCCTCTCCCCTGTGTGCTATTTGATTTGGGTTCAAACAAATCTGTAGAGTGAGTCCATGTAATCATTTTTTATATTTTGCCTTCATCAATTGTTTTAACCAATATTTATTAAATGTTTTAAAAGTTTTAATTAAATTTTTTGGTTGTTACATATTTGCAAATACATGCAACAAGCCTTGCTATAATCCCTGGTGTGCGCTGCAAAGGTGCTCCGTCTCTTTTTGTTCTTCTCTCTTGAAGATCTCCCCTCATTTTCTAGTTCTTAAGTAGTTTCGGAATGGGGATTTAAAGAGAGGGAATTGAAATGAATACATACATAAAATAAATTTAAAAATAAATGAATGAATAAAAGATTAACAAGTTGTGATTTCCTGCTCCCCCCTTTTTTTTGAAAAAAGCACTCTGTGTGTGTGTGTGTGTGTGTGTGTGTGTGTGTGTGTGTGTGTGTGTGTGTGTGTATTGTTTTGATTTGATTTGATTTGTATTCCTCCTTTCTCCCCACAGGGCACCAAGTTGACTATCAACATTTAAAAATCATAAAAACGCAATAAAATATATAAAATATTTTTACATAAAAATGTCAATAAAATAAATAAAACAGCCAGCAGCAATAAATCAGCAGTAAAAATATTTTATTGTATTATTATAACACCTATTAATATCTATATCTACCTATATATTTATTTATTCATGTGTATGAGGATGATGACATGTAATAGAATATATTATTACAATTTATAGTTAATAATCATAGACAACACCAAGGATTCAATGCATATCCAGCTTTAACAGATAGGAAAGGCCAGGAGACTGGACAATCAGCCTTTAGCCCCAAAGCAATAGACAAAGCAAGAGAGGTGTGGATGGGAACTCCTTATCTACTCAGTGGAATCCATTTTTTCCACCTTCGAGGAGTCATCAAGCAGGATCCCTTCAGAACCAGGAGTAGGAGGAATGCAGAGAGATTGAAACAGATTTGGGCCCAAGGGGTGAAAGCCAAAGCATCAGCCCAATATTTTGGGGGGCAGTGAATACAACTGGGCCTAGATGCTCGTGTATAGATCTGCATCATGTTTGCCATTTTCTGGTTTCTCCTAATTCCATGTGCCTCTTTGGGTTCCACTCCAATCCTAGTTGTAACTGCCAGCAGGACATTGATTGTCATCTCTCCAGTCTAATGGCTGAGGGCTTGGGACGATGCCCCACATATATTTTTTATATATCCATTCCATCGGATGCCTCCAGGCCAGCAGCTGGATCAGCTGCCTGTGTTATATCTATATATACAGATATAGAGATATAGAAATAGATAGAGATATAGAAATTGATATAGATATAGATATATAAGCACAGGCAGACCCAGACACTCATCCAAGGCTTGGCAGGGCAACCATGACGGGGAGGTCTGAGGAAGGAGAGGTGAAGGAGAGGGGAACCAGAAGAAAGAGAAGGTGGAGAAAAGCAGAGGGAATGGATCTGTTCGCCCCTATTTTGCTCAAGCTCGCATTCACCTGGTGCAAGAAAGGGGGGAAAAATCCTGGGGTGTCCCATGCCAAACATTGGGGTTCTGCATAAACTATTGGTATGTTCCTTACATGCATTGGAAGGAAGGAAGAAAAGGAAAGAAGGAAGGAAGGAATGGGGATCTGGGTGTAAATGTGGGGCTAGAGGCAGAGTTCTTGAAAAGACTGGAAGGGGCAGGAGTCTCCCTGAGCTAGGAAGGGGCGGCCCTGCCATTGGCCTCCAGACAGCCTTCATTTGCCCAGGGGAGCACAGAGCGAGCCAAGCACAGATCCACGGAGGTGATCATCCCCTGGTTCCAGTAAATCCCTCATTAACAAGGGATACTTCCCTCCTCACCCCAATCCAGAGCCAACTCAATGGAGACAGACGATGAAATTGGTGCAAAATGGCGGTGCCAACACCAAACCAACCTGGAGGCCACCCACACAACTCCAGCTTCCCTTGGCAGAGAATGAGGTGGGGTGATGGGCTGAATCACTTCTGAATGTATGTCCCTGGGTTGTGAATGAACACAAGAACAGCCCCGCTAGACCTGCTTCTGAACACAAAAAAGTCAGGGAAGGATCTGACTCGGAGGTTCTGGATACTGTGGGAGCCCAAGTCTGGCCACAGTATCCAGTGGGCTAATTTCCTTACCCAGGGGAAATGTGGACGCAACCCTTTCCCCTGAGGAGCCACCAGGGACTGCCTTGTTGCCCACAGGATGCCGCGGCAACCGTTTTGGCACCGTGGCATTCTCAGCTCAACAGGCAGCTCAGGATTTGGTTCTGCGCCATTTTCTTACTGAAGACCTGTCTTTCCAGCAAGTGACACGGAAATGGCAGGTTCTTGGCTGCTGTCCTGTACCTGTTACAGCAGGAAGCTCAATGAGAAATATGAGGTCTTCCCCCCCAAGTTGTGCAAAGGGTATTCAAAGAGGAACTCCCCCCTTGAGGCTGGTGTTACCGAAGGAATAGGTGGCCAGCTAACCCCAGGGTGAGACAACACTCACAGGGTTGTCAGAAGGCAAAGAGGCACCCCTTCTTTGCACCATGGACAATTATCACCATGGACAACTCTCTCTCTCTCTCTCTCTCTCTCAATAAATAAATAAATATATAGAACAGAATAGAATTGAATTGAATTGACTATATTGTTAAAATTAATAGTTAATAGATGACACCAAGGATTCAATTTGTATTCAGCGTTAATAGAAAGGGAAGGACAGGAGACTGGACAATCAGCCTTTAGCCCCAAAGCAACAGACAAAGCCAGAGAGGGGTGGGTGGGAACTCCTTATCTACTCAGTGGAACCTATTTCTTCCTCCTCCGAGGAGTCATCAAGCAGGACCCCTTCAGAACCAGGAGTAGGAGGGATGCAGAGAGAAGGAAACAGATTTGGGCCCAGGGGCTGAAAGTCAAAACATTGGCCTGATATTTCGGGGGGCAGTGAATACAACTGGGCCCAGATGCTCAACTATAGATCTGTGTCATGGTCGCAAGATATTGAGCGTTGCCTCTCAAAGCAGACGGCTGAGGTGTATCGAAGGGAACCGGCATGGAGACAGTAACCGTACATGCGAGTGGAGCTGGAATGGAGTATGGTGCTGGTGGGCCCCCCTGGAACCTCACAGCTCCAGGCACAGCAAGGCTTCCAGCTGTTTTTGCAAGACCCCCATCGGAGTCACTGGTGGGAGATGACCCCAATACAGCCGCTGACCTCAAGGGAACCGTTTCTTGAACGCATTCTAGAAATATCCAGAAAAGAATCTGAAGCTGAAACAGACAATTGGGAAAGAGCAGTTTTAAGATGGAGCATGAGAGCCGAACCCCTTGTCCATGGCCGACCCTACCAGGTCAGTGGGACGCCCGGCTGCCAGAACGAAGCGCCCTCAAAGCTCTGAGAGGCTGGACCTGATGGCATCACAAGAACACCAAGCCTTGGACATGGGGCAGGGGGATCTGATGCCGGCAAGCTGGTACTTATCCCTGTTTGTTTTTATATTTCTATAAATTTAAAGCAAATTTATGTTTGATGAACACACACACACAACCACACATATGTCTGCTGTATGTAGCATTTTGGAGAGGACCCCACACTGGGCAGGTGAGCAGAGTGCCCGGTGTCCTAAGTGGGTACCTCACGCTGTACCTGACGGTCCGGCATGGCCCTCCCTCCCGCCTGGCCCCAATTGGTGTAAAATCCTGCCCCTCCCAGCCTCTCCAGGCTGTGGGCCATTTCAAGAGGGCTCTGTGGACTTTTGGGTATGGCTGCCAGCTGGGAGGGGAATCGCTGCCCTCTGGGAGACCTTCAGCCAGACAGGTGCCCAGCTGGGACCTGGACACACACAATCAAATATTGTCAAGATGCAAACACTGTCTCCCATGTGCATATCTAGATGACAAAACACAATATCCTGGCAGGATACTGACAATTCTGCACTGAAATCCTAGTCGGAGGTGTGTGGCCATCGGGAGATTTCCTTGAGGACACTCAGGACCGAGTTGTCTCCTTGATTCTAGAAGCCTAGAAGAGAAGGCTCTGCCGTGCCCATTCTGGCAGAGATAAACCCCAGCCCGTGCAGCCTCGTTCCTCACTACCAGCTTTGCCATAGACAGCCTGGCACCAGCATTTCCTGGAGAGCGAAAGACTGAAGCTGCTGAATATCCCATTGAGGAGACGCCATCAAGGATTTCAATGCACGCTCTATAGATAGATAAAAGGTTTATAAATTGAAACTCACCACGTTCTCCATCGTAGCTCTTTGCTCTGGTTTTCTTGGGGGTGAAGTGCTTGTGATAAGACAAAGCTCTGAGTGGTATGCTTTATACACCTCGCTGCAGCCGGGATGAGCCAGGGGCCGTGCCAATTGGCGTGTCCCAAGCTGATTGCCTCATTCTAGGAAACTTTTAATGGATTGGATGGAAATCCACTCACTAACTGGTTCGTTGAGATCTGGGGGTGTAAATGTGGGGCTCGAGGCAGAGTCCTTGATCAGACTGGATGGGTCAGGAGTCTCCCTGAGCCAGGAAGGGGTGTCCCTACTATTGGCCTCCAGACAGCCTGAAATTGCCCAGGGGAGGACGGAGGGAACCCAGCACATTTTGATTCCCAGGTGCCAGTAAATGACACTTTAATGAGGATCCTTTGCTCATCACCTCCATAAAAAGCTTATTAAGGGGCGAAACATGATGAGCTTTATGTGAAATGGCAAAATTGGAGGCCACCCACATACCACCAGCTTGCCTCGGAAGAGAATGAGATGGGACGATGGGCTGAATCCCTCCTGAACTTATGACCATCAGTTTTGGATGCTTCCACCCCAGAGATCCCTTCACGTTGAGGGGTTGGTCCAGCCAGCTGGGCAGTGAAGACCTGAGCCTATGGCTGGTGTGTGGGCACAAAAGAGACCATAGACTAAAAGCGACTTAATACATTGTTATACTTCATTATAATAATAATTATTACTAATAACAGAGGACACCAAAGATTCAGAGCAAGTTCAGCTTTAATGAGAAGGAAAGGGCAGGGGTTTGGAAATGATCCTTTAGCCCCAGAGGAATAAGCAAAACAAGACAGTCCTGGTGAGGAGATCCTTATTTACTCAGTGAAGTCTACTTCCTTCATCTCCAAGGAGTTATTCAGCTGGATCCCTTCAGAAGTGTCAGCAGCAGAGTACAAGGGTATAGGAGGGAACGTAGGTGACATTTGGACCCAGAGGTGAAAAATAAAGACAAAGATCGGTGGATCTGTGTCATGGTGGCCTTTTCCTGCTTGTTCAAAATTGCATTTGCCTCCCCAGATCTTAGTGCCATTTCTAGAAAATTCCTGATCATTTCGTCTTCAGTGCCAAGGGGTCTTGAGGGTGTTTGATGCAAGAAGGGCATCAAAACAGGGGGTGATGGTGGGCCCTCCTGGAAAGTTTCCCGGCCAGACGCAGCAAGGCTTCCTGTTGTTTTTGCAAGACCCCCATCAGAGTCAGCTCTGGGAAATGAGCCCCATCCCACTGCCGGCTTCAAAGCATCTGCTAGAATGGTGTAGAATCGGTCACGATCAGCCATGCTCTGGGTGTTGACCTGAGCCTGATACAGACCATCAGGGTAGAGCAGCTTCAAAGGGGACAATGAAATCCCATCTCCTTGTCTGTGCCTGAACCCAGCAGGTCAGAGGACACCTGGTTGCTAGACCAGAAGCACCCCAAAAGCTGAGCGATTGGAATCTGGGCCTGATGACATCACAAGAAGACCCCGCAGGCCTTGAGCCTGGGGCAGGAGGGTCTGCGACCAGGATGGGACTGAACTGGAGGGTGAAGGAGTGCAGGAGTTGCCCATTCCGCATTCAGGCCATAAACAGCTGGAGAATCATTTGGGGCAAATGGGCAAATTGCCCTGATATCCCCCAATGGGGAGTTGATGCTTTTTTTGCTGGGGGGCATTCTAAGATGTAAGCAGGACTTCCACCCACGCCAACCCCCACGCACCAACCCTTAGCATCGGCCCCAACTCCGTACAAAGAAGGAGCCATCTGATCCCATCTCACCTTCAACCCATTTGGGAGCTCCCTGGTGTCCAACCTGCTTATTTCGCTGTGAGTGGAGAAACGAGGAGGAGTCCATATTTCTATATCTCTAATGACAAATTTTTCAAAGTGTTTGAAGACAATTTCCAGTGCTTCCTCAAACAAGTTGAGCTGGTAGGGAACCTAAGAAGACATGAGCCAGAGAGGTAGGTCGGGACGGGGGAGTTCACCTCCCCAGTGGGCCCACCCATTTGACAACTAGAAGCATATTTTCCTTTAACTGATTATGGATTTAAATTATATGGGATGGAGGCCATGTGCTAAGGCAGATGCACCTTTTTCCCGGCCCATACCCATGGTCAGTGGTTCACTCTCTCTCTCTCTCTCTCTCTCACACACACACACACACACACACACACACACACGCACACGCACACCCCCCCCCAGCTGATGCAAAGAAGCCCAAATAGAAACCACTGCATCTTAATGGGAGTGGGAAACTGGGGGCTTCTCCTTTTTGTAAGGAAGCATTTGTTTACTTAAGGCAGTAAACAGTTGAATAAAGGCCTGGGCAAAGAGGCAGCCCTCACTGAGATCCTCCAAAGGGGACTTGATGTTACTTTTGCTGTGGGGCATTCAAAGTTGCAACCCCTCCCCTGCGGGATGTAATGGTACTGTTGAAAAGCGCAAAGGGGGTTTTCTTGGGGACACAAAGGGGGTTTTCTTCATAGCTCAGGAGTCCAAAAGCACCAGGGGGTGGTTGGAAGCCAAGGTCTCCCTGGAGGAGACCACTTGTGGGGGGACTTGAAGGTGGATAGATGGCACTGCCAGTCCAGCAGGGCTCCATCACCCCATGGAGGTCCATGTCTGATTCCCAAACACACCCATTTCTGTGCACTTTCATCTAGGCTCTTGCCTGTGAGTAGGAACCAAACAGGTTATGGATTGCTATCATAATATGTGTGTGTGTGTGTGTGTGTGTGTGTGTGTGTGTGTGTGTGTGCAAGAGAGAGGGGGGTTCAAGTGGATAAGGGCCTTTTCTCTCCTCTAGTAGCATTTAAGTAGGAGACTCGTCAACCTATGTTCAGGAATGGGGCAGCACCTCGACGCACCTCCTTCTCTGCCAAGGCAAGCTGAAGGTGTGGGGGTGGCCTCCAATTTCATTAGGTGTTGGCACTACCATTTCACACAAAACTCATCATGTGTCTCCCCTAAATTAGCTTTTGATGGAGGTGATGAGGGAAGGATCCTCATTAATGAGTGCATCACTGACACCTGGGATCACTCTGTGCTTGGTGCTCTCTGTCCTCCATGGGGTAATTTCAGGCTGTTTGGATGCCAATGGCAGGGCCACCCCTTCCTGGCTCATGGAGTCTCCTGCCCCATCCAGTCTTTTAAAGGACTCTGCCACTAGCCCCATATTTACATCCCCAGATCCCCCTTCCTTCCTTCCTTCCTTCCTTCCTTCCTTCCTTCCAATTAAAGAACCCCTTTCTGTCTTTCAATCCTATAAGAAATGCATAATTATTTTGAGCAAAACCTCCAATGTCTGGCAAGGGATACACCCAGGTGTCCCCCTCCCCCCCCACACCCTGGGCCCCAGGTGAATGTGAGCTTCAGCAAATGAATGGGGAACAGGTCCATCGCCTTTATTTTTCTCCACCTTTCCTTTCTTTTCCCTCTTTTTCCAGGCCATTTGGGGGTCGGCATCCATTTCAGGGTTGTGGGTTCTGAAGAGACCATTGTTTGAAGTGACCCTGTTGCAACACATTTATCTATATAGCCCAGTAACATTCTGTAAATGGAGGGAATTGAAGCCCAAATAAGTATATACAAATTCATTCATTCACATTTCGCCTTTCTCCCCAAAGGGTAGATGCTGACCATAAACTAAGTGTAGGAATGGCGGCCTTAATGAAATACTATACAATTTCTCATATATTTATTTCACTCTCACAGCAATGACACTAACAAGAATGACATGGAATATTTTGGCATGGCACCTCCTTCTGAAACGGGTCTTTTTGCTCCCAGTATAATTTGCCCATCAAAGAACTGGTCGGTTGAGCAAATCCCTGGATTGACATAAGAACATAAGAACAGGCCCACTGGATCAGGCCATAGGCCCACCTAGTCCAGCTTCCTGTATCTCACAGCGGCCCACCAAATGCCCCAGGGAGCACACCAGATAACAAGAGACCTCATCCTGGTGCCCTCCCTTGCATTTGACATAGCCCATTGCTAAAATGAGGAGGTCGCACATACACATCATGGCTTTTAACCCGTAATGGATTTTTCCTCCCAAAACTTGTCCAATCCCCTTTTAAAGGCGTCTAGGTTAGACACCATCACCACATCCTGTGGAAAGGAGTTCCACAGACCAACCACACGCTGAGTAAAGAAATATATTCTTTTGTCTCCCAACACTCAATTTTAGTGGATGTCCCCTTGTTCTGGTGTTATGTGAGAGTGAAAAGAGAATCTCTCTATCCGCTCTATCCTTCACGTGCATAATTTGGAATGTCTCAATCATGTCCCCCCTCAGGCGCCTCTTTTCTAGGCTGAAGAGGCCCAAACGCCAAAGGTTTGGGCTGAAGAGGCCCAAACCTTTCCTCATAAGGAAGGTGCCCCAGCCCATTCAAAACATCCACCAGAAAGCCATATTCTTTTCTTTCGAATTCTAAGTGGAACCTCCTCCATCACAATGATCTGTACTCCTTCTACTGTGAACTTTATCTTTGCATGTTGCTGTAGAACCATATCTCTTATCCTTTTTCTTGTGAAATGCACTAATATATCTCTTGGAAGTTTCCTCAACCTTGCAATCCTTGTATTCACTCTGTAGACTCGATCGATCTCCATCTCCATCTCATTAGGATCACTTGGTAAAAAAATGCCAAATTTTCTCTCATCCTGGCTCTTATCTCCTCTCCTTCCTATTCTGGTATAGCTCTGAATTTTAAAATATTTTCTTTTTGCACCCTTCCCATCAATGCCAACCTATCTTGATTCCCATTCTCTCTGACTTCCAAATCCTCAGATTTTGTCTCATGAACATTTATTGTGTCATTTATTCCTTCTATCTTTGTCTCTGTTTCTTCCCACATTGTATCCCAACGTGACATGTTTGTTTGCATCTGTAATTTCATCTCCTGCATTTCTTGATGCAATGTTTCAAATTTCCCATCATCCCTTCTATTTTTTCTGCAAACAATTTTCCATCTTCATTAATAAATCTTGAATAGCTCCCAGATTCAGCTCTTTCCCTGATGCTCTTGGTGGGGATTTCTCTTTATGTATCTGACCCAACGTATTACGTCTCCTAGTGGTGGCCATTATCCCTTTAAAAATCTCAGTCTATCACAATCCACAGGTAATTATCTTAAATTTCCAGGTGTGCCAATCTGGAACACTTCACAAGTAGTTGTCTTAATTCCCCACCAGATGTCAGTATATTCCTTTATGCAGGAACCTCAGCAAACAGCCTATTGTCTTAATTTTGTTATCTTCTGTTATTAATTTTGATAACTTCAAGAAAGTATTGTAACCATCATGGGCAGGAGGTCTGGTCTAGAGGGTTGAGCCTCCATTTGCCTGAAGATAACATCTGAAGGTTGCCAGTTCGAGGCCACCGGCACCATGAATGGCGAGACCTTGAAGCAGTTGACAAGCTGAGCTATTCCACCTGCTCTTTGGAAGGAGCTGCTTGTCAGCTTGTGTTGGAGGAGGCCAGGAAGTGATACAGACCACAAAAGTTCCATCTGAATTGTTGTGTGGTTCTTGAAAGATAGAACCTTTCTTTAAATGTAAAAATCCCTACGGGGATTTAAACAGCCTGCCTATGTAAACCACCTTGAAATGGATGAGAAGAAATCTGATGACCAAGAAAGGTGGTCATCAATTATTATTATTATTCATTAAAAGCTTCTCACTTCCCAGTAGAAATGGTAAACAAAACTGATAAACTTGAAAAAAAAAAACTTTATCAACACAACAAAAAAGCGAGACAGTCTTCCTTCTGTTCCACAAACTAGTTTTATTTTAAAAAAAATCCAAAGGAATCCAACCCAATAGGGTTTTATAAAAACTCTTAACATTTCTCTTCTTAACTATCTCAATCTCAGCTTGAAAATCCACCCAACTGGGCATTTATACTGTATTCCATAATTTATTTCCTTTTAACTATAGTTCTTAAGAACATAAGAACAGCCCCACTGGATCAGGCCATAGGACCATCTAATCCAGCTTCCCACCAAATCTCACAGCGGCCCACCAAATGCCCCAGGCAGTACACCAGATAACAAGAGTCCTTATCCTGGTGCCCTCCCTTGCATCTGGCATTCTGACATAGCCCATTTCTAAAATCAGGAGGTTGCGCATACACATCATGGCTTGTAACCAGTGGTGGGATTCAAATAAATGAACATCAGGTTCTATGTCCTTATGACCATTTTAAGTATACCAAAAGATATACCAAAAGGTAGTTTAATAATTTGTGCATTAAATAAATAAGAACAATAAAAGAGGTACACAAAACTAGATTACGTTTTAAGAAAGAGTTTTAAAATATTAATGAAAAAGTATTAAATACCTGACAAACTATTATTGAAGATATTTCCATGTTGCTGTTTGATTGGCGTCCTCACTTGCAATTTTCTTTGCTTTTATCCGGGCATCATCGGCTGTGTGATTTATCCTTAACCATCTTTGCCCTGTAGGAGTAGGATTCCATTCCTTCAGCGGTAGGCCGATTAGACTGATAATCATTATGTTTGCTATATTAGAAACAGTTAGGCGAGTTCTCTTCTCTGATCGTATAATGTTCATCTTTGAAAAACCCCTTTCTGCTTCTGCTGAACTTACAGCAATTGTTCTGACAATATTTTTAGCTCTTTGAACACTTTCGGGAATTGAATAGTTCTGGGAATTTTTAAAAATGTTTTCCACAAAATCTTTTTGAGTTATGGGACTGCATCAGATCTAGTGATAGGTGCAGTATAAGTGACAGATGATGATCGTAAAAGGGGGTATGCTGTCAACCATGCTTCTGAACATGTGCAGAAGGCAGCGCTTGCCTTGGTTTTTTTACACTTGCAGCAAAAAGGCAAAATAATGCCCTTTCACTTTCATTTTTATTAAACAACCAACTTGCAGAGATGGACGTTGGTAGAGAACAATATTCATGACTATTGTTCTGTTGTAACTGGTGGTATGTTCTAGATGATAATCTTACTCTTCTGTGCTAGGTGAAAGTTATATACAGTCCGGTTTCCCAGAACTACGTATATATCAGTAATTTCATCAGGCACAGAAGGGTAAGGCCCACATTCTAACCAACTTTCTAATGGGACATGTGCTGCATCCCGCAGTAGGGTGGCAGTCACAGAGGCATCCTCAAGGGAAGCGAATGTTTATTTCCTCACCTTGGAGCTGCATTGCTCTTAGGTCAGTGCTGGAAAGTGGGTTAGGATGCACCCTAAAATTTTCATCACTGGCCTGCCACCAGTTAGAATTAGAGCAATAGTCATGAACATGTATATTGATCTATAAGAAGAAAATCAACACCACTGTGTGTACAGAAATAGCAATAATAAATCATTAAGTTGGCATTACATATACAGCCACTTGCAACAAGTTCCTTTGCTTCAGGTGTCTGTTTACATTATCCTGCAGGCATGGTTCTGCTTTTACTTATTACGGACTATTTCTATCTTATTCGAGGTGTTTAAGAAATAGTATTACCAGTACTACTTCATAAGTGACAGATCCGAGCTAGGGCTGCAAGTAACACCTGCCCTTACGGATTTAGCACTCATCGTCTCATTGATGAGATGGAGGCTTGCAGCAGAAGTTCAACTTGATATACCACAGTGATTTTGAGCCAATATGCCAAGGCACACTGGTGTGGTGTGAATGGTCTACAGGTGTGCCGTGGGAATTTGGGGGGGTGATCATTTATTAGTAGGGCCAGTAGGGAATGTGAGCCCCCACCAGCAGTACAGTGTTCCTGTCATACATATTTATTTTATTGCTCTCACCTAGATCCTGTGTCCCAATTTACTGAACTGTTTAGATTATGTTCTAACTTAGATTAGGTTTTACTTGGGTTAGGTATAGGGTTAATTTAAAACAAAGTAGAAAAACTTGTTTTCCACTTTATCCTTCTCTGTTTTATTACTTTTTCCAAGTGTCTGACCCTTGGGCTTTTACACCCAAGTAGGACTCTGCTCCTGCCCAGAGTAGACCTATGTATACACCTATGTATTTAATTTCTGTTGCCCTCACCTAGCTCCTGTACCCCACCTCGCTGGACCTTAGATTCCCTCCCATAGATTAGATGAGGAAAAGCTGAGGTAAAGCTAAATTTCAAAATTGATGTAAGGTTGATTTAAAGTTAGAAGACAAGGAGTTAGAAAGACAAAGAGTTAGAGAGAGTACACTTACCTTCTCCTTCTCGTCCTCCCCTTCTCCAAAACTCAGAGGTCCACTTGCCTTCTCCTCGCCCAGATGCTAAGCTCGCAGTGCCTTAACTGGCACTTTGTTCCCAGAGGCACTTGGGGTCCCAGAGGCCGTGTGCGCTTCTGCAGAGAGTCCTTTAATTATTAGTCCTTTCAATTAGTCCTCTTAATTAGTCCTTTAATTTTATAAATTAGTCCTGTAATTATTTCTTGTCTTGTTGCTGTTAGTCCTTCTTGTCTTTCAAGTCCAAATATTACTTTCTTTTTCCTGACTCTGTTCTCCGCTACATTCCCCAGAAAAATAAAGCTGTAGGAAGGGGGGTCAGGCTTAAGTCCCTGGCTGAGCGCGATGGCCATGAACTCCTTCACTCTGAAACTGTTTGACACCCAGAGCCTTCGCCCCAGGGAGATGAAACAGGAGCTTCTGGAGTGAATTGTGGTCAATCTCACACCGTAGCCCCTTTCAGTCCAGGGTATTCAGAGGTCAAAGTGGCACCCTCCTTCTTTGCAAAATCTGGAAGAGCTGAGACCTGTGTGCTCAGTTAAAAATATGTTTGGGGTGGGGGCTTTGGGGGGTTACTAAAGTAATAGGTAGCCAGCTAATCCCAGGGTGAGCCAACACTCACAGGATTATCAGAAGGCAAAGAGGCACCCCCTCTTTGCACCATGGACAGATAACACCATGAACAACTCTCTCTCTCTCTAAGAACATAAGAACATAAGAACAGCCCCACTGGATCAGGCCATAGGCCCATCTAGTCCAGCTTCCTGTATCTCACAGCGGCCCACCAAATGCCCCAGGGAGCACACCAGATAACAAGAGACCTCATCCTGGTGCTCTCCCCTACATCTGGCATTCTGACTTAACCCATTCCTAAAATCAGGAGGTTGCGCATACACATCATGGCTTGTACCCCATAATGGATTTTTCCTCCAGAAACTCGTCCAATCCCCTTTTAAAGGCATCTAGGCTAGACGCCAGCACCACATCCTGTGGCAAGGAGTTCCACAGACCGACCACGCGCTGAGTAAAGAAATATTTTCTTTTGTCTGTCCTAACCCGCCCAACACTCAATTTTAGTGGATGTCCCCTGGTTCTGGTATTATGTGAGAGTGTAAAGAGCTTCTCCCTATCCACTCTGTCCATCCCCTGCATAATTTTGTATGTTTCAATCATGTCCCCCCTCAAGCATCTCTTTTCTAGGCTGAAGAGGCCCAAACGCCGTAGCCTTTCCTCATAAGGAAGGTGCCCCAGCCCCGTAATCATCTTAGTCGCTCTCTTTTGCACCTTTTCCATTTCCACTATGTCTTTTTTGAGATGCGGCGACCAGAACTGGACACAATACTCCAGGTGTGGCCTTACCATAGATTTGTACAACAGCATTATAATACTAACCGTTTTGTTCTCAATACTCTTCCTAATGATCCCAAGCATAGAATTGGCCTTCTTCACTGCCACCGCACATTGGGTCGACACTTTCATCGACCTGTCCACCACCACCCCAAGATCTCTCTCCTGATCTGTCACAGACAGCTCAGAACCCATCAGCCTATATCTAAAGTTTTGATTTTTTGCCCCAATGTGCATGACTTTACACTTACTGACATTGAAGCGCATCTGCCATTTTGCTGCCCATTCTGCCAGTCTGGAGAGATCCTTCTGGAGCTCCTCACAATCACTTCTGGTCTTTACCACTCGGAAAAGTTTGGTGTCATCTGCAAACTTAGCCACTTCACTGCTCAACCCTGTCTCCAGGTCATTTATGAAGAGGTTGAAAAGCACCGGTCCCAGGACAGATCCTTGGGGCACACCGCTTTTCACCTCTCTCCATTGTGAAAATTGCCCATTGACACCCACTCTCTGCTTCCTGGCCTCCAACCAGTTCTCAATCCAGGAGAGGACCTGTCCTCTAATTCCCTGACTGTGGAGTTTTTTCAGTAGCCTTTGGTGAGGGACCGTGTCAAACGCCTTCTGAAAGTCCAGATATATAATGTCCACGGGTTCTCCCGCATCCACATGCCTGTTGACCTTTTCAAAGAATTCTATAAGGTTTGTGAGGCAAGACTTACCCTTACAGAAGCCATGCTGACTCTCCCTCAGCAAGGCCTGTTCGTCTATGTGTTTTGAGATCCTATCTTTGATGAGGGATTCCACCATCTTACCCGGTATGGATGTTAGGCTGACCGGCCTATAGTTTCCCGGGTCCTCCCTCTTTCCCTTTTTAAAAATAGGCGTGACATTTGCTATCCTCCAATCTTCTGGCACTGTGGCCGTTTTGAGGGACAAGTTGCATACCTTAGTCAAGAGATCTGCAACTTCATTCTTCAATTCCTTAATAACCCTTGGGTGTATGCCATCAGGGCCCGGTGACTTATTGATCTTTAATTTATCAATGAGGTCTGAAACATCTTCTCTTTTAACCTCTATCTGACTTAACTCCTCGGTTAGGAGGGGCCGTTCGGGCAGCGGTATCTGCCCGAGGTCTTCTGCCGTGAAGACAGATGCAAAGAACTCATTTAATTTCTCTGCCATCTCTAAGTCTCCTTTTATCTCCCCTTTCCCTCCCTCACCATCCAGAGGGCCAACCGCTTCTCTGGCGGGTTTCCTGCTTCTAACATATTTGAAGAAGCTTTTATTATTCCCCTTAATGTTGCTGGCCATGCGTTCCTCATAGTCTCGCTTGGCCTCCCCTATCACCTTCTTACATTTCTTTTGCCACAGTTTATGTTCCTTTTTATTCTCTTCATTAGGGCAAGACTTCCATTTACGGAAGGAAGCTTCCTTGCCCTTCACAGCCTCTCTAACTTGGCTGGTTAGCCATGCGGGCACTCTCCTGGATTTAGTGGAACCCTTCTTTCTTTGCGGTATACACCTCTGCTGGGCCTCTATTACTGTTGTTTTAAGCAGCCTCCATGCACTCTGGAGAGACTGGACTCTTTTTACCCTCCCTTTCAACCTCCTTCTAACCAGCCTCCTCATTTGAGGGAAGTCCGCCCGTCGGAAGTCAAGGGTTTTTGTTAGAGATTTGCCTGGTATTCTTCCCCCAACATGCACGTCGAAACGGATCGCAGCATGATCACTGTTCCCCAATGGCTCAGTAACGTTTACATCTCTAACCAGGTCCTGCGTACCGCACAAAATTAAATCCAGAGTCACCTGTCCTCTGGTGGGCTCCGTGACTAGCTGATCTAAGCCACAGTCATTTAGCACGTCAAGAAATCCGGTTTCCTTACCATGACCAGAACACAAATTGACCCAGTCAATATGAGGATAATTGAAGTCCCCCATGATTACAACCTCGCTCTCTCTCTCTCTCTCTCTCTCTCTCTCTCTCAATCAATCAATCAATCAATCAATCAATCAATCAATCAATCAATCAATAGAATATATTGTTCTAACACTGGGGTTAGCTGGCCACCTACCAGCCTCAAGGTTGGCATTGATATATTAGTGCAATTCACACGAAAAAGGATAAGAAATATGGTTCTACAGCAACATGCAAAGATAAAGCTCACAGTAGAAGGAGTACAGATCATTGTGATGAAGGAGGTTCCACTTAGAATTCTAAAGAAAAGGAAAGAATATGGCTTTCTGGTGGATGTTTTGAATGGGCTGGGGCACCTTCCTTATGAGGAAAGGCTATGGCGTTTGGGCCTCTTCAGTGTAGAAAAGAGACGCCTGAGGGCAGACATGATTGAGACATCCAAAATTATGCACTGGAAGGATAGAGTGGCTAGAGAGATGCTCTTTACACTCGCTCATAACACCAGAACCAGGGGACATCCACTCAAATTGAGTGTTTGGAGAGTTGGGACAGACAAAAGAAAATATTTCTTTACTCAGCGTGTGTTTGGTCTGTGGAACTCTTTTCCACAGTATGTGGTGATGGCGTCTGGCCTGGATGCCTTTAAAAGGGGATTGGACAAGTTTCTGGAGGAAAAATCCATTAGGGGTTACAAGCCATGATGTGTATGTGCAACCTCCTGATTTTAGAAATGGGCTATATCAGAATGCCAGATGCAAGGGAGGGCACCAGGATGCAGGTCTCTTGTTATCTGGTGTGCTCCCTGGGGCATTTGGTGGGCTGCTGTGAGATACAGGAAGCTGAACTAGATGGGCCTATGGCCTGATCCAGTGGGGCTGCTCTTATATTCTTACCTTTCATATTCAGTCTCTCACCCCAGGGAACACTGGTGCCCCTCTGTCTATGCTGAAGCTGGTGGTGGGGAACGAGGTTCCACAGGTTGGGGTTTATCTAAAATAAATAGATAACTATTTAGCAAGGCTAACTCTGAATCCCACCAGAAGAGGGTTGGCTTCACCTCAGCTGCCTGGGACTCCACGTCTAGCGCCCTGGTGACAGGGCCCCACTCACAGGACATGGGTGGAAAGAGCTGAGGATGTTGCCTTGCAGGGAAATTGGGCAAATGGGACAGGGAAAGTCTGAGCATGAGATGCGTCCGGTAAAATGACATTCATTTTCACTGGGATTTCTTCTACTGGTTAAAAATGCTGAACAAACCCCTGGCAAACCCCTGGGTCGCTGGCATTTCCACAGGGCTCCTCTGGGAGTCAGAGAGAAGCAGGGAAGCCAGTTTGCCAGAGACATTTCAAATTAGCTGTATCAGGGGTGCTTTATTTTGTGTCGCACCCCCTCATTTGTTCACCAGCAAAGTGTCCTAGCAAAAAGCAGGAGTGTGTGTGTGTGTGTGTGTGCGTGTGTGTGTGTGTGTGTGAGAGGGAGAGATAGAGAGAGAGAAAGATCCATAGGTTGCACTATGTTTTGAAATGTTAAATATAGTACATTAAATACATTATACATTATATATACACATTATTTATGTAATGTATAAATGTTTTATATATATAAAAACTCACACATTCATATATTTCTTTATATATAAATATGTATATGTTTATCTGTGTAAACACAGATACATACGTATATACATACATACATATACACACATATACATAAATATATTTAATTCTATATATATATGGAATTAAATAAAATAATATATATAATTATATATATATTAAATATATAGAGAGAGAGAGACATATAGAAAATTAAATCTATATTAATTAAATATATATAGAATTTATACAGAATTAAATATATATGTGTGTTTGTGAATATAATTAAATATGTATGTATGTATGTATGTATGTATGGTTATACATGTAAAGATGTAATGCTTTAGAAGCCACCACTGGTTTTGAAGTCAAGGGAGATGGTCTGCTTTAGACCAGCATTGGATATCCTGCACAACTTCGTGTTTTGCACCCCCCCCTCCCAGGAATGTCTGTGCTTACGGGGCAAAAGCAGTCATCTTGTAGGTAGAAAGGAAGCTGATTCCTGTCCCCCCCCTTTTCAGAAACTCAATGTCTCTTCGCACAATAGAGGAAATTGTTGAGGATTTCCACAATTTCCAAACATGAAGACATGTGCAAAGCAGCAGCACAGTTTCTGACTGTGTGGGGAGGCTCAGTGAGACTTCCCTGTGGTCCCAGAGGCGGGCCAGGCTCCGTGCCATGGGCATTTGCCCCTTTCACATATCGGCAAGTCCACCACTGACGCAGTTGCCTTGACAAAATCCAGGAGCAGAATTCTCCTTGTCTTGCCTGGTCTGGAGCCTGATCTCATGAAGCCCGCAGAAAAGTGCGAAGCTCATTACAAAAAGCTTCTTTGTAGGGGCCTTCCCCTGGAGGGGCCTGGAACAGGCTTGTTCCTCCCCAGGGAGGCCTCAGATTGGCTGCAGGGAGAGGGGGTTCCAGCACCCTTATTTTCTTCCCTAGCAGAGCTGCCAAAGCTGGCCTAGGAGCAGGAGCTGTTAACCTCACAGCTCCTTGCTTCACATTGACTGCCTCTCATTCCTGGTCTCCCTGTTTTATGGGGCAAGCCTGCCCCTTGGCCCTTCCCCTTCCTCCAGGTGGGGCAGAAAATGCCTTTCCAGTTCCTGGCTTGTTTCCTGTAGTGTTCCTTGTTTGCCCTGCCAGCCCCCTCTGGCTGGTTGAGGTGAGCCACCCTGCTTTGCCCCCTTTGGGGGCAGTGAAGCCCCCCCACCCTGTGCATGGGGTGCCTGCTGCCAGGTAAGTCGGGGGTCAGAGCATCTAGGAGGGGCCCCAACATTCTTCTTAAAAGTTTTATTCATGATGTTGGAAAGTTCCAGCTTTCCTGGTGTTCAATCATAGCTCATTTTCTGCTTGACTGTCCATGCTGCATCCTTGTTTCACAAGAGGGAACCTGAGAAGATCTCCTGAGGGACCATAACTACAAAAGGCTGAGAATGGCCTTAGTCATCAAATTTGGTGGAAACTTCGGTGGCAGCTTTGGCTGCTTAGCTGCACCTGGCCAATGTGCACTTCGTGAAGGCTTTGGTGGTCTCAGGCATGCTGGGACCATAGCTACAAAAGACTGAGAATGGACTTATCTGTCTGATTTGGCCGAAGTTTAGGTAGAGGCTAAATAGGCTTTGGCACCAGCTTTGGCTGCTTATCTAAACATAGCCAATGCAGATGTCATGGAGGCTTCGGTGGTGGCAGAAGTCATGGAGCTGTCCCTGGTGTCATCCCCTCCAGTGTAAGTCAGCTCCCACCCTCATCCAGCAGGCCAGCTCCCTGGTGACCACCCCTGGACCAGTTCTCTTTGCTAGCTGTGAGCCAGCTGCAATGGGAGGCAACACCCCATGTGCTTACTTGTGGTTATGGCCACGTTCTGGGCGGGTAAGGTCTGGGTAGAGACTGCTCTGCACAAGATCATATCACTGGTCGTGTCTCACTCATACTTACACCAATTCACATGAAAGTTAAATATTTCTGGTTAAAAATGTTGAATAAACCCCTTTTCTGGAGCTAGAGCACCCGCAGGCACTCAGGCTCAGCTCATGGCCACTCCCGTTCTTGTGCTCTTGTGCAGCTCTCTTGCTCTGGGTGGCTTCTTCTCTTCAATGCTGAGGTTGCGAATTCTGCATGCGAGAGAGGGGAAGGACTTCTCCACTTTGCTTGTGATCAAACCATCATTTCCAGGGCTATCAGCAATGATTCAGGACTTTGTGCTGGACCTATTTTCCCTTCAAATTTAAGGAGGGAGCAGCAAATGGAGAGGACTCAAAACTCAGTCTCAGTGAACTGAATGACAGGCTGGATTAAGTGAGTGCAGGTTCTGCAGCATAAGGGGCCCTTCTTCTTCTTCTTAGTAGTAGTAGTAGTAGTAGTAGTAGTAGTAGTAGTAGTAGTAGGAAGTACATGCTTCATGTCAAACTAACTTTGACAGCGGAAGTCCCGCCCCTTTTCACGAGAAATCCCGCCCCCTGAGGGCGTTCAATTGTCCCCTCAAACAACTGCTCCCAAGACTGTCGACCACTAGGGAGGGGTTGTGTAGCACCCCGACATTTGGTTTGGCGGGAAAAGCAGCCCCCCAATAAAGTGTTCGAAAGGGGTTCATGTGAACCCTCAAACAACACTCCCCGTTCCTCTTGACCACTAGGGAAGGGTTTTGTAGCACCCCGACAATTGGTTTGGCGGGAAAAGGAGCCTGCCAATAAAGTGTTGGAAAGGGGTTCATGTGACCCCTCAAACAGCTTGTCCCATCACTGTTGGCCAATAGGAATTGGCTTTCAGGAACATGTCCGGGCATGCCAGGGCATGCCCCTGTATTTAAGACCCCGGCCTGAGAGTAAAAAAATTAAAAATAAAAATGGAGACTGTAGACGGGCAGTGCTTGGGTACAACTATCAATTTTTATAACGCTGTGGATCCGCGTAATAATTCACTTGAATGGGGTACACACATGAATGATTTAATTGGGAAGGTCCCCCTTGAGAGTCAAGAACAGAGCCCTGAATTGGACCTCCAGAGGGGGTTTTATACAGTGGTAGTTCTCTGCGTGACAGCCAGGAAAGTGAAGTGGATTCAGCACCCTATTGGACACAATCCATGGTAAGCAAAAAAAAAAAAGTGTTTTTTTGGGGTGGGGAGAGTATGGGATGGTTTTGATATCGGGTACATGGGGTGGAGTGGAAATAATTTGCAATTTTCTTTTTTAAAAAAATCAGATGCGGGAACTAGATGTTGCGCCACTAGACTGGTTGGCTGATGGGGATACCAGTGAAGATATCTGGAAAGTCCCAAAGAAGACAAATCCCCAGTGTCCGTGCATGTCTGTATGTAAAATTTAATGGGGGGGGGGGTCTGAAATATAACTAGACACCTCAATCACTCAGAAAAGAAAAATGTGTGAGACATGATTTTTTGTCTTGTCTAGGAAATTGAAGAGGATTTTGGGCGCATGATTCTCAGTGAGCCGTTAGGCTGTTCCTGCTTCCCTAAAAAGCTGGAGGAGGAATGAAAATAACTGTGAAGAAGAAAATAAAATAGAATTACGTTATCTGATTGTGCGCGTTTCTGTGCTAACTGGAGCCATGGAAAAGCATGAGGAAATTTTAAAAAATATATATTATACACCTGGGGCAGTCGGGAGCTTTGGAGGGGTAAACACGCTCTTTCGAGAGGCCAAAAAGCAAAGTAAATCTCTGACTCAAAACATGTTCGGGACTGGCTTGCAGAGCAAGATGCTTACACACTGCACAAACAGTACCGAGTACGATTTAAGAGAAACAAAACGGTAGTTTCGGGAATGGATGCGCTTCTTCTCAAACTATTTTGACAGCAGAAGTCCCGCCCCTCTTTGCTGGAAATCCTGCCCCCTGAGGGGGTTCAAGTGACACCTCAAACAACTTTCCCCACTGCCCCCACCACTGGGGAGGGTTTTGGGGGCACCCCGACATTTGGTTTGGCAGGAAAAGGAGCCCGCCAATGAAGTGTGGGAAAGGGGTTCATGTGACCCCTCAAACAACTCACCCCATTACCGCCAACCAATAGGAAGGGTTTGTGGGGCCCCAGGCTATATGGTTTGGCGGGAAAAGGAGCCCGCCAATGAAGTGTGGGAAAGGGGTTCATGTGACCCCTCAAACAACTCGACTAATCGCCACCGACCAATAGGCACAGGTTTCATAGCTCTCGGACCACCGTGTGGAGCCAATGGGAAAAAAGGGGGGAGTGGGAACAAGTCCAGACATGTCCTTGTATTTAAGGCCCAGGGCCTTTCGGGGGAGGGAGAAACCCATTCAGACTTTGCTGTTGCTGCTGTTTCTGCCATGGCCTCCCCTCTGAAAAGCTCTCCCACATTGCCTGCCGGGGAGGAGAGTGAAAATCACACTATGGTGTTGGTCAAGATGGAGAGCCCCAAGGAGAAGGAGAACGTGCTGCCTTCTAAGGGGGGGGAGACCCCGGTCAGACCTGTGGATTCTCAAAACTACATTCACAAACTGTTCAAGATGGAGAGCTGCGATGAGCTGGAGACCCCCCCAAAATAGGCAATTTATTATCATAAGAACAGACCATAGGGGGGCCTATGGTAATTTATTATTATTTATGATAATAAATTGCCTATTTCAGTTATGTAGTCTCCCCATTCAGTAAAAAAAAAAAAAATGTTTATATCTTTCTAGGAACTGTCACTCCCATGGGCAGACTGCTCCCTGACTGGAAGCGTCCTGCTGTTGCCTTGTCTGAAAGTGAATCAGATGATTTTGCTCCGAAGAAAAAACAGAAGAAAACCAGAAACCTTGACCCAGATGAATGTTTTGAATTGGGAGGATTATTGAACCAGTGTATGAATTCTGTTATTGAGAAGGAGAGAAAACTCTCAGCTCAGCTTAGCTACTGGAATTCAGAGTTAAAAAAACACTGGTGCTCATTGTTTCAGGGCAAGGGGCGTGATAAAGAGATGCTTGTTTCTTTTCAAGAAAATATTAAAAACTTCCACATCTATCCTGAGAGTCTGGAGGGGCAAACACCACACAGCTCTCCTTTTGCTACAGGGGTGAATCAGTTTGGGAGGGGTCTGCCTGTGGGAGTGACAGATCCTAGAATGATATAAACATTTATTTTTTTTACTGAATGTGGAGACTACAAAACTGAAATAGGGAATTTATTATCATAAGAACAGACCATAGGCCCCCACCTAGTCCTGCGACCTGTATCTCACACCAGGTAAAGAAGAGACTCCCTTGCATAGTCCAATTCTAAAATCCTGGCTTGTAACCCACAATGGATTTTTTTTTTCCTCCAATCCCCTCTTAAAGGCATCCTGTCCCAAGGAGTAAAGAAATATTTTTTTGTCAAATTTAGTGGATAAATTTATACAAGTGGTTACCTTTCTGGTTGGCAGTAGTTGCTACATTAGAAGGGGAAGCCCCCCAGCAGCTTTTCTTTGAAGAATATGCCCAGTATTTCCTGAATGTAGAAAAAACCAAAATTTAAAATCACAAGAAAATAGTGGTATAGGCTTTCCCATTAAAAATATTCCTATTATGTAATTTATACAGGTAGTTACCTTTCTGGTTGCTAGCTGCATTAAAAGTGGAAGGCCCCACCTGCAGCTTGTCTTTGAATAATATTTTGCACAGGTCCAGTATTTCCTGAGTGTGAGAAAAACCAAAATTTAAAAGCGCTAGAAAATAGTGGCATAGGATTTCCCATTATTATTAATATCCATATTTTGTATTTTATTCAAGCTGATCATGGATCAGTGGTTACCTTTTTTGTGACTGTCCAGAGCAGGTGGTTTGGACGTGCTAGGCTTTGGACTCAATGGAGATTTTCCTCGGGGTCCATTAACACCTGCGTGATTTTGTACAGGTTCAGCATTTCCTATTGTGGGAAAAAACGAAAATTTTGAAATCAATTTTCTTTTTTTAAAAAAAACTGACCTCCATTAAAAAAATACAAAGTTAGCTTTTTTTTTTTGTAGATGCCAATACGTTTTTTTTCCTTGTTATTAATCATGAATATTACCTCTTTTAAAGATGCTTGAACCACCATCATATCTGTCGGTAAGAGCTATATCAATAATTCCTTTAGCTGAAATGATCAGAAATTTAATTTTATATTAAATGGTTATAAATGTGCAATAAAAAAGGGGAGCAATAACAGAATTTTTACCTCTTTTGAATAGGGCTGGAGATGATTCTCCTTCAAAAAAGAAATAAAACAGTAAAAATAATTATGGATTATGTAGGATACCCAGTTTCTTGATTTTTAAATAAAATATGAGGTAAAGTAACACAAACCAGAACTGGGTGCTGAGTATAAGCCATCAGAACTGGGGGGGGGGGGTTAATCTGGTACTTGAAGGAAGTCTTACAGTTAAAAAAGAAAAATAAGGAGGGTCACTTTACTTATTTTTTTAAAGAGACTCAGGAAACTTAATTAAAAAATAGGCTCAGTTTTACCTTTTCGAAATATGAAAGGCTTTTTCTTGCAGTCTGAATTGTCGCCTGACTGCCTAGGGGGATCTGAAAAAAAAAGAACCATTTTGATTTGCTCAGTATTCACAGGAAATGGAAAATAAAAATTCAACTGTGCAAATACCTGGTTTAGCAGTTGATTCTTGCAGTGCCCCCAGAAACAGCACTAAATTTGAAACAGAAGAAGGCATGTAAATGTATCTTGTACTTTTAAAAAATTATTAGGAAACTGCTATTTTTTATTCAAACTACCATCAGATTCCTGTGAAATAATTGGCTCATCTTCCTCTGACATTCCACCACTGATCAGTCAAACAATTTTTTTTTTGCACTGTACACCTGAAAAAAAAAGACAGACTTTTTTTGCCCTAATGGACAAAATTTCAAGACAGTCCCCCCCCAGCCCTTGAATAAAACCCTGCATAATTATTGAACTCTGACAGTCACACCTAGAAGGGGGGGAGAGAGGTAGGGTTTTTTACTCCTGTCATAAAAAATACCCCCTGAGCATGCACAGAATAAAAAAAAAGACATCAGATCCCACAAAAAGATTCACTCTGAACAAAAAATCCAGACATTTTTTTTGCCCTATGGTCAAAATTCAAGACAGCCCCCTCAACCCTTGAATAAACCCCTCAACAGTTTGACACAATGGGGCAGTCAAATCCCATGAAAAAAGGCGAGGGCCAAGCACCCTCACACAGACAAAATTCAAGACCAGAAAGAGAGAGAGAGCTAGGATTTTTTTTTAAACTCCTGTCAATACTAACCCCTGAGCATGCACAGAATAAAAAAAAGACATCAGACCCCACAAAAATCCAGACATTTTGTCCTAATGGACAAAATTTCAAGACATGCTTCCTAATAGGATCATACACACACATTATACATAACCCATGATCAGAGAATAATATACTCACCAAAATCTGCAGCCTTCTTTCTTTTGGAAAGGTGTGGTGTGGCAAAAAAAGATGTGACCTGCTTTTATAGGAAAAATCTCTGTACCCCTCACATCTGGACATTCCAATTAGTTTTTTCTTCCCAGGCCCATACAATAAACAAAAATGTTGGTAAGTTAGTATGTTTTTATTTTCACACCATAAATCTTAAAAGCAGTCACGGGTGTTGGATGTTATACACATAAAAAACAGACCCCAAATTCTGCTTCCCATGTCAAAGATTGATATATTTCCAAACTATTGGAATGCAATAGTCCTGGATTAACCCCAGTTTTGACCTGTGTCTGGTTTTTGCACGTGCAAAATCCAGATACAGATTCTATTCCCAGTCTCATGGATTATAAAATAGCTGAAATTGTTTTCCCATATAGAAAAGAAATGTGTCTGATCAGCTTCTGATTTTCAGTCCTTTTTTTTTTTTTTTTGGGTGTAACCCCTATGTGAGCAGGTTCTATTCTCCCATGCCCCCCAAGCCCATGTCTTCTAAAATTCAATTGAAATAAACCCCACTGTAAGCAACAGAACAGTCAAAAGTTCATATAAAGAATATAATTTTTATTCCTAAACATGCACATTTTAATAAGCAATCCCTCTCTCACCCCCATGTCTTCTCTCTACTTCTAAAATTCCATTGAAAGCATCATTTCCCTAGTCATGCAAGATCTGCATTTTATTCCTAAACATGCACATTTTTTAATAAGCATTCCCTCTCTCACCCCCATGTCTTCTCTCTACTTTTTTTTCCTAATCATGCAAGATCCATATATTAATATTCCATTCCACTCCATTATTATTCCATTAATATTACATCAGATAAAACCAGAAAGATTTGGCTTTCATGGCTGTTGAAAAACACGATCTTGCGGCTGAAGCAGTTTAGCGGCTATTTTATGGGGTTCAGATTCAAATTTATATACATGATCCAATAATGACATAACGTATTCAGGAAATTCCTGCTTGATCTCAAGACAACCTAATGAAAATGCAATACAGATACAAGTGTGCAGCAGACTTCCAATGTCCAATTTCTTCATAACCCCACGCAGCATGTCTTGAATAAACTCCTGAGTCCAGTCCAAGCAAACGTGGGCATCCTGGTTTGGGGCCTTTGTTCGACATCCCTCACAGGACACCTCGAGAAATTTTGATACACAATAATTCACAATGGTGAACAAACTTGCCCTCAGCAAACTTTTTCGTGATTCTTTGTTGTGTTTGTGATATCAGATTTTTGTTCTCTCTGTCCAGCGGGAGAACCCCTAAAATGTTTCGTAACGTTTTGAAAGCGTCTTGCTTCACATCATTCTTTGGAATAGCCTACAGAAAAAAGCACAAATAAGTATTTTTGATTTTACATTTCAGGCAACACTCACGTATGCACTCAAGCACAATGATTTACCTCTGCTTCAGTTTCTCTAGGTACAGGTGGTTCTTCCATTGCAAATTGGTAAACCAGGTTCAAAGATGGAAACGGTAACACGTCAACCTCCTCCTCCTCGTCATCCTCATAATGCCTACATTTTTGCTTCTTCTTCATAGGTGCCTGTGGTAGGCTTTGATAATCAGTGGGTCTGTCTGGGGTCTCTGGCTCATCGCAGCTCTCCATCTTGAACAGTTTGCGAACGTAGTTTTGAGAATCCACGGGTCTGACCGAGGTCTCCCCCCCTCAGAAGGCAGCACGTTCTCCTTCTCCATCTTGACCAACACCATAGTGTGATTTTCACACTCCTCCCTGGCAGGCGATGTGGGAGAGCTTTTCAGAGGGGAGGCCATGGCAGAAACAGCAGCAACAGCAAAGGCTGAACGGGTTTCTCCCTCCCTCCCAAAGGCCCTGGGCCTTAAATACAAGGACATGTCTGGACCTGTTCCCACTCCCCCCCTTTTTCCAATTGGCTCCACACGGTGGTCCGAGAGCTATGAAACCTGCACCTATTGGTCGGCGGTAATGGGATGCGTTGTTTGAGGGGTCACATGAACCCCTTTCCCACACTTCATTGGCGGGCTCCTTTTCCCGCCAAACCAATTGTTGGGGTGCTACAAAACCCTTCCCTAGTGGTCGAGGGGAACGGGGGCTGTTGTTTGAAAGGTCACATAAACCCCTTTCCAACACTTTACTGGGAGGCTCCTTTTCCCGTGAAACCAAATGTCGGGGTGCTACAAAACCCTTCCCTAGTGTCGAGGGGAATGGGGCTGTTGTTTGAGGGGTCACATGAACCCCTGTTGAACACTTTATTGGGGGGCTGCTTTTCCCGCCATACCAAATGTCGGGGTGCTACAAAACCCCTCCCTAGTGGTCGACAGTCTTGGGGGTAGTTGTTTGAGGGGTCACTTGAACCCACTCAGGGGGCGGGATTTCTGGTGAAAAGGGGCGGGACTTCCGCTGTTAAAGTTAGTTTGACATGAAGCATGTACTTCCTACTACTCTTCTTCTTCTTCTTCTTAACATAGATATTAAAACACAAGATAGCACAACAGAGACGCAGCCTCTCACATCCATCAGCAAGGCCTGGGAGCAAAGGGTTAAGCTCATCAGAAGATTCTATAACTTCTTCGGTTTCGCTAGAATGATTTCCCAGGAAGTCAGTGCTCGTTAGCAAGAAATCCACTAAAGATACAACCAAAAGTATCCTCATCATAAAAAGGCATCTTAACAAACAGGTGCAGCCTATAACGGACCGGGCCAGAACAGGGGGAGGAGCATTTTGGACAAATGGACAGACCTCAGCAGTATCCTTCAATGGGCAGATAATATTTCTTTGGTTGGGGCGAATTGAAAGATGCAAGTCCACCCCGCAGTCCGGAACGGTACAGTTGAGAATCACATAGACTTTTCTTGGAGATTATCATAGCTCAGGAACCTGTGTGCACCGGGGGGGGGGGGTTTGCAAGCCCATGTCTCCCTGAGAGGAGCTCACCAGTGGGGAAGCAAAGGAGAACGAGATGGCCCTATCAGTCCAGCAGGGCTCCATCAGCCCATGGAGGTATGCGTCTTACAGCACCCCCTCCCGTTGCCTCTGGGAAGCCCCCAAGCAGGAGAGGAAGACAGAAACCTTTCCCACTATATCTCTCCTGCAACTGGTGCTCAAAGGCACATGGAGATACAGCACTGTGTTTGTGCATTCCCCATCTTGAGGGAGCTGCCCAGTCACAGGCTGCCTTTTCCTAAGGACTTGAGCGAAACACAAATGAACTTCACCACAGTCGGCCGCTCTGACTCAAGACCTTCTGCAGAAATGCACAGTTCCTGCTTATCTCATGGCTGAAACGGTCAGTTATAGGCTGCACTCTGAGCATTTTTAGCTTGTATTCTGGCCCCTAGGATCTCACTGACTCAGTTTTGCTGATTTATGTAATGGGCTCATATATTGTTTTGCAGGTTGTGTTTCTAAGCAAACACGCAGTGTAGTTTGCTTAGAAGTTTGCTTTTTCAATGCACTTCGTAGTAAGTGCATTAAAAAACACTAAGTTCAAATGAACCTGATCCTGAGCACCCATGAACAAGACAGCGAATTGTATCTTGTCTCTCAGACAAGGGAAGACAGAACACATCATATGAAATTGCCCAGCAGATAGAAGAGAGGGATGTCAGGAACACTGAGGGGAAGGGGCAGGCAAGCAGAACACTGAGTACTTTGGAGGAGGGAAGGGAGGGGGCCTTGTTGAAACTCAGGAAAGATCCAATGTCCAATGCCTTCCCGATTTCCTGAAACTACTGAGACCTGGTTAACAACATATGGAAATTAAGAGTACCTTCTGCTGGCCATTGAAATTCTGAGCTGGCCGGTAATGCACCCACTCAGAAGGGTGGGGTTTCCCCTTCCCAGAGACTCAAAGTTATCCAAAATACATTTCAAAGGGTTTGATTCTTCAGGCTCAGGCTCTGAGTGCCTCATCTTAATTGTCACACAAGCTGGCCTCCTGCCTGGGACCCAGGTGTCAGCTGTCCAAAACAGTGACTCACTCATGGACAATCCTTCAAAACCTCAGGGTTTGCTGCCTTGACACATACACACACTCACACTCATATTCTCATTCCTATCTCAGTAGCACAACACTCAGTTAGGCAGAGACCCACGTGGACTTGCTCTGAAGCCACGGAGATGGGCACACTCACACACAACACAGCAAGATGAACAATAATATACAAACAATATGTACAATAATTCAAACACAATCAGCAATATGTATGTACAGTAATACAAACACAATCACCCTCCCCACTGAAGTCCCACACTAGAACTTCCCTTCAAACTTCAGGGTCCCTCCACTGGGTTCCCACAAAGAATTTTTTTCCACATTGGGGCAAAAAATCAAAACTTTAGATATAGGCTGATGGGTTCTGAGCTGTCTGTGACAGATCAGGAGAGAGATCTTGGGGTGGTGGTGGACAGGTCGATGAAAGTGTCGACCCAATGTGCGGCGGCAGTGAAGAAGGCAAATTCTATGCTTGGGATCATTAGGAAGGGTATTGAGAACAAAATGGCTGGTATTATAATGCCATTGCACAAATCTATGGTAAGGCCACACCTGGAGTATTGTGTCCAGTTCTGGTTGCTGCATCTCAAAAAAGACATAGTGGAAATGGAAAAGGTGCAGAAGAAAGCAACTAAGATGATTATGGGGCAGGGGCACCTTCCTTATGAGAAAAGGCTATGGCGTTTGGGCCTCTTCAGCCTAGAAAAGAGACGCCTGAGGGGGACATGATTGAGACATACAAAATTATGCAGGGGATGGACAGAGTGGATAGGGAGATGCTCTTTACACTCTCACATAATACCAGAACCAGGGGGCATCCACTAAGATTGAGTGTTGGGCGGGTTAAGACAGACAAAAGAAAATATTTCTTTACACAGTGTGTGGTCGATCTGTGGAACTCCTTGCCACAGGATGTGGTGCTGGCATCTAGCCTAGACGCCTTTAAAAGGGGATTGGACAAGTTTCTGGAGGAAAAATCCATTATGGGGTACAAGCCATGATGTGTATGTGCAACCTCCTGATTTTAGAAATGGGCTATGTCAGAATGCCAGATGCAAGGGAGGGCACCAGGATAAGGACTCTTGTTATCTGTTGTGCCCTCTGGGGCATTTGGTGGGCCGCTGTGAGATACAGGAAGCTGAACTAAGAGATACAGGAAGCTAAACTGAACTCGTAGATGGGCCTATGGCCTGATCCAGTGGGGCTGTTCTTATGTTCTTAAAAATTAAGAACTATAGAGTTAAAAGGAAAGAAATTATGGAATACAGTATAAATGCCCAGTTGGGTGGATTTTCAAGCTGAGATTGAGATTGTTAAGAAGAGAAATGTTAAGAGTTTTTATAAAACCCTATTGAGTTGGATTCCTCTGGATTTTTTTTATGAAACTACAGTTTGTGGAACAGAAGGAAGACTGTTTTGTTGTGGCCCTTCCTTCTTTGCCTCTTAGCCTCAGACTGTTGGCCAAGTGTCTCTTCAAACTGGGAAAGGCCATGCTGCACAGCCTGCCTCCAAGCGGGCCGCTCAGAGGCCAGGGTTTCCCACTTGTTGAGGTCCATCCCTAAGGCCTTCAGATCCCTCTTGCAGATGTCCTTGTATCGCAGCTGTGGTCTACCTGTAGGGCGCTTTCCTTGCACGAGTTCTTCATAGAGGAGATCCTTTGGGATCCGGCCATCATCCATTCTCAGGACATGACCGAGCCAACGCAGGTGTCTCTGTTTCAGCAGTGCATACATGCTAGGGATTCCAGCACGTTCCAGGACTGTGTTGTTTGGAACTTTGTCCTGCCAGGTGATGCCGAGGATTCGTCGGAGGCAGCGCATGTGGAAAGCGCTCAGTTTCCTCTCCTGTTGTGAGCTAAGAGTCCATGACTTGCTGCAGTACAGAAGTGTACTCAGGACGCAAGCTCTGTATCTTGGTATCTTGGTATGTTCCGACAGCTTCTTGTTGGACCAGACTCTCTTTGTGAGTCTGGAAAACGTGGTAGCTGCTTTACCGATGCGCTTGTTTAGCTCGGTATCGAGAGAAAGAGTGTCGGAGATCGTTGAGCCAAGGTACACAAAGTCATGGACAACCTCCAGTTCATGCACAGAGATTGTAATGCAGGGAGGTGAGTCCACATCCTGAACCATGACCTTTGTTTTCTTCAGGCTGATTGTCAGTCCAAAATCTTGGCAGGCCTTGCTAAAACGATCCATGAGCTGCTGGAGATCTTTGGCAGAGTGGGTAGTGACAGCTGCATCGTTGGCAAAGAGGAAGTCACGCAGACATTTCAGCTGGACTTTGGATTTTGCTCTCAGTCTGGAGAGGTTGAAGAGCTTTCCGTCTGATCTGGTCCGGAGATAGATGCCTTCTGTTGCAGTTCCAAAGGCCTGCTTCAGCAGGACAGCGAAGAAAATCCCAAACAAGGTTGGTGCAAGAACGCAGCCCTGCTTCACTCCGCTTCGGATGTCAAAAGGGTCTGATGTGGAGCCATCGAAGACAACAGTGCCCTTCATGTCCTTGTGGAAAGATCTGATGATGCTGAGGAGCCTGGGTGGACATCCGATCTTGGGGAGAATCTTAAAGAGGCCGTCTCTGCTGACCAGGTCGAAAGCCTTTGTGAGATCTATGAAGGCTATAAAGAGTGGCTGTCGTTGTTCCCTGCATTGACGGATCTGTCAAGGAGAGAAATTTCTCAACACAAAGCCCCAACATAGAGTCTCTTGGAGACATCCAAGATCAAAGCACTGGCACCAGCTCGACCTGATCCTCACCAGACGCTCCAGCCTTCCCAGCATCAAGATCACACGCAGTTATCATGGTGCTGCCTGCGACACTGACCACTCCCTGGTGTGCAACTGCAAACTGCAAACAAAGCGACTGTATCACACGAAAAAGGAAGGAAGACCTCGCATTGATACCAGCAAGATCCGGGATCAGAGAAAAGTGGAGGAATTTGCACAAGCGCTTGAGGAATCTCTTCCAGGCCCGGCCGACGCAAACGCATCCAACAGATGGGAACATTTCAAGAATACCGTTTACAACACCGCCTTGTCCATATTCGGCAAGAAGACCAACAAGGCAGCAGACTGGTTTGAAGCCCACTCTGAGGAGCTGACACCAGTCATTGAGGAAAAGAGGAGAGCTCAAGCAGCATACAAGGCTTGTCCCAGTGAGCGCAACCTGCAGGTCCTCCGAACTGCTCGCAGCAAAGTCCAACAGACTGCCAGGAGATGTGCTAACGACTACTGGCTCCAGCTCTGTTCTGAGATACAGCTGACACGGGCAACATCAAGGGGATGTATGACGGTATCAAGCAGGCCCTAGGTCCAACACAGAGGAAAATTGCCCCTCTGAAGTCTGCCACAGGTGAGGTCATCCAGGATCGGGCGCAGCAGATGGAACGCTGGGTGCAGCACTACTCTGAGCTATATTCCAGAGAAAATGTAGTCACCGAAGAAGCGCTGAACAACATTGAGTGCCTGCCTGTGCTGGAAGAGCTTGACAGTGAACCAACCCTAGAAGAACTTCACGTGGCCCTGGACTCCCTTGCCTTTGGCAAGGCACCTGGAAAAGACAGCGTCACTGCTGAAGTCCTAAAATGCTGCAAAGAGATCATCGTCACTGAGCTGCATGAAATCCTCTGTCTCTGTCTCTGCTCTGAGAGAAGGTGGAGTACCTCAAGACATGAGGGATGCAAACATCATCACGCTGTACAAGAACAAAGGTGACAGGGGTGACTGCAACAACTACTGCGGCATCTCTCTCCTTAGCGTTGTAGGAAAGCTGTTTGCCCGAGTTGCACTAAAGAGGCTCCAGGTACTTGCAGAGAGCATCTATCCAGAATCGCAGTGTGGATTCCAAGCCAACAGGTCCACCACTGATATGGTATTCTCCCTTAGACAACTGCAGGAGAAATAATAATAATACAGGTATTTATATACCACCTTTCTTGGTCATCAGATTTCTCCTCATACTTTAATTCAAGGCGGTTTACGTAGGCAGGCTGTTTAAATCCCCCTATGGACTTTTACATTTAAAGAAAAGTTCTATCTTTCAAGAACCACACAACAATTCAGATGGAACTTTTGCGGTCTGTATCACTTTCTGGCCTCCTCCCACACAAGCTGACAAGCAGCTCCTTCCAAAGAGCAGGCGGAATGACTCGGCTCAGCTTGTCAGCTGCTTCAAGGTCTCGCTTCATGGTGCCGGTGGCCTCGAACTGGCAACCTTCAGAAGTTATCTTCAGGCAAATGGAGGCTCAGCCCTCTAGACCAGACCTTATGGTTATAATACTTTGGTTATAATACTTTAATGGTTATAAGCCCATTATGGTTATAATACTTTGTTGAAGTTACCAACATTAATAACAGAAGATAACAAAAATAAAACAATAGGCTGTTTGCATAAAGGAATATACTGACATCTGGTTGGGAATTAAGACAACTACTTGTGAAGTGTTCCAGATTGGCACACCTGGAAATTTAAGATAATTACCTGTGGATTGTGATAGACTGAGATTTTTAAAGGGATAATGGCCACCACTAGGAGACGTAATACGTTGGGTCAGATACATAAAGAGAAATCCCCACCAAGATCATCAGGGAAAGAGCTGAATCTGGGAGCTATTCAAGATTTACTAATGAAGATGTAAAATTTTTTGCAGAAAAAAATAGAAGGGATGGATGGGAAATTTGAAGCATTGCATCAAGAAATGCAGGAGATGAAATTACAGATGCAAACAAACATGTCACGTTGGGATACAATGTGGGAAGAAACAGAGACAAAGATAGAAGGGATAAATGATACAATAAAAGTTCATGAGGCAAAATTGGAGGATTTGGAAGTCAGAGAGGATAGGTATCAAGATAGGTTGGTGTTGATGGCACAGGCGCAAAAAGAAAATATTTTAAGATTCAGAGCTATACCAGAACAGGAAGGAGAGAAGAGCCAGGATGAGAGAAAATTTGGCATTTTTTTACCAGGTGATCCTAATGAGATGGAGTTGGAGATCGATAGAGTCTACAGAGTAAATACAAGGATTACAAGGTTGAGGAAATGTCCAAGAGATATATTAGTGCATTTCACAAGAAAAAGGGTAAGAGATATGGTTCTACAGCAACATGCAAAGATAAATTTCACAGTAGAAGGAGTACAGATCATTGTGATGAAGGAGGTTCCACTTAGAATTCCAAAGAAAAGGAAAGAATATGGCTTTCTGCTGGATGTTTTGAATGGGCTGGGGCACCTTCCTTATGAGGAAAGGCTATGGTGTTTGGGCCTCTTCAGCCTAGAAAAGAGGCGCCTGAGGGGGGACATGATTGAGACATCCCAAATTATGCACGGGAAGGATAGAGTGGATAGAGAGATGCTCTTCACACTCTCACATAACACCAGGACCAGGAGACATCCACTAAAATTGAGTTTTGGGAGACTTAGGACAGACAAAAGAAAATATTTCTTTACTCAGCGTGTGGTTGGTCTGTGGAGCTCCTTGCCACAGGATGCAGTGACAGCATCTGGCCTGGATGCCTTTAAAAGAGGAATGGATAAGTTTCTGGAGGAAAAATCCATCACGCGTTACAAGCCATGATGTGTATGTGAAACCTCCTGATTTTAGAAATGGGCTATGTCAGAATGCCAGAGGCATCGGAGGGCACCAGGATGCAGGTCTCTTGTTATTTGGTGTGCTCCGTGGGGCATTTGGTGGGTTGCTGTGAGATACAGGAAGCTGAACTAGGTTGGCCTATGGCCTGATCCAGTGGGGCTGCACTTATGTTCTTATGCTCTTATGTCAATCCAGGGATTTGCTCAACCGTCCTTTTCTTTGATGGGAAAATAATACTGGGAGTAAGAAGGCCCATTTCAGAAGGAGGTGCCATGCCAAGATTTTCCATGTCATTCTTGTTAGTGTCATTGCTGTGAGAGTGAAACAAATATATGAAAAATTGTATAGTATTTCATTAAGGCAGCAATTCCTACACTTTGTTTATGGTCAGCATCTACCCTTTGTGGAGAAAGGTGGAATGTGAATGAATGAATTTATATATACTAATTTGGGCATCAATTCCCTCCATTTACAGAATGTTATTGGGCTATATAGATTAAAGTGTTGCAACAGGGTCACTTTCAAACAATGGTCTCTTCTGAACCCACACACATGCCATGGATGCAGCCCACCAAACTTGTCTCTTCTGAACCCACACACCTACCATGCATACAGACCCCCGAATGGCCTGGAAAAAGAGGAAAAGAAAGGAAAGTTGGAGAAAAATAAAGGCGATGGACCTGGTCCCCCTTCATTTGCTGAAGCTCACATTCACCTGGGGCACAGGATGTGTGTGGGGGGGGGGGGGGAGAGGGACACCTGGCTGTATCCCTTGCTAGACATTGAAGGTTTTGCACAAAATAATTATGCATTTCTTATAGGATTGAAAGACAGATAGGGGTTCTTTAATTGGGAAGGAAGGAAGGAAGGAAGGAAGGAAGGAAGGAAGGAAGGAAGGAGGATCTGGGGATGTAAATATGGGGCTAGTGGCAGAGTCGTTGAAAAGACTGGATGGGGCAGGAGTCCCCCTGAGCCAGGAAGGGGTGGCCCTGCCATTGGCTCCAGACAGCCTGAAATTACCCCAGGGAGGACAGAGGGTGCCAATCATAGATTGATCCCAGGTGCCAGTGAAACACTCATTAAGGAGGATTCGTCCCTCATCACCTCCATCAAAAGCTAATTTAGGGGAGACACATGATGAGTTTTGTGTGAAATGGTAGTGCCAACACCTAATGAAATTGGAAGCCACCCCCACACCTTCAGCTTCCCTTGGCAGAGAAGGAGGTTAAAGAGTCTCCTGTTTAAATGCTACTAGAGGTGAGAAAAGGCCCAAATGGGTTGAAGGTGAGACGGGATCAGATGGCTCCTTCTTTGTATGGAGTTGGGGCCGATGCTAAGGGTCTGATGTGTGGGGGGTGGCTTGGGTGGAAGACCTGCTTACATCTTAGAATGCCCCCCGCAAAAGAAACATCGACTCCCAATTGGGGGATATCAGGGAGGGCTGTCTATTTCTCCCAAATGATTCTCCAGCTGTTTATGGCTTGAATGTGGAATGGGCAACTCCTGCACTCCTTCACCCAACAGTTCACTCCCATCCTGGGTGCAGACCCTCCTGCCCCAGGCTGAAGGCTTGGTGGTCTTCTTGTGATGCCATCAGTGATCCTGCTTAATAACTCCTTGGAGATGAAGGAAGTTATTCACTGAGTAAATAAGGAGTTCCTCACCAAGACTGTGCTTATTCCTCCTGGGGTTAAAGGATCATTTCCAGCCCCCTGCCCTTTCCTTCTCATTAAAGCTGAACTTGCTCTGAATCTTTTGTGTCCTCTGTTGTTGTTGTCGTTCTGGTGGTGGTTGTTGTTGTTGTTCTTCTTCTTCTTCTGATGATGATGATGATGAAGTTTAAAAATGTATGTATAATGTATGTATAACAGACTATGGTCTCTTCTGTGCCCACACACCAGCCATAGGCTCAGGTCTTCACTGCCCAGCTGGCTGGACCAACCCCTCAATGAGAAGGAATCTCTGGTGCGGAAGCACCAAAAACTGATGGCCATACGTTCAGGAGGGATTCAGCCCATCGACACATCTCATTCTCTTCCGAGGCAAGCTGGTGGTGTGTGGATGGCCTCCAATTTTGCCAGTTCACACAAAGCTCATCACCTGTATCCCCTTAATAAGCTTTTTAGGGAGGTGATGAGCAAAGGATTCTCATTAAAGAATCATTTACTGGCACCTGGGGATCAAAATGTGCTCCGTCCTCCCCTGGGCAATTTCAGGCTGTCTGGAGACCAAGAGCAGGGACACAACTTCCTGCCTCAGGGAGACTCCTGACCCATCCAGTCTGTTCAAGGACTCTGCCTCTAGCCCCACATTTACACCCCCAGATCTCAACCAACCAGTTAGTGAGTGGATTTCCATCCAATCAATTTAAAGTCTCCTAGAATGAGGCAATCAGCTTGGGACACGCCAATTGGCACGGCCCCCAGCTCATCCCGGCTACGCCGAGGTGTATAAAGCACACCACTCGGAGCTTTGCCTTATTGCAACCACTTCACCCCCAGAGAAGACCAGAACGAAGAGCTACGATGAACGACTGGGTGAGTTTCAATTTATAAACCCTTCATCTATCTATAGAGCGCACATTGAAATCCTTGATGGCGTCTCCTCAATGGGATATTCAGCAGCTTCAGTCTCTCTCTCTCCAGGAACTGCTGGTGCCAGGCTGTCTATGGCAGAGCCGGTAGTGAGGAATGAGGCTGCACGGGCTGGGGTTTATCTCTGCCAGAATGGGCACGGCAGAGCCTTCTCTTCTAGGCTTCTAGAATCAACTCGGTCCTGAACATCCTCAAGGAAATCCCCCGATGGCCACGCACCTCCGGCTAGGATTTCAGTGCAGAATCATCAGTATCCTGCCAGGATATTGTGTTTTGTAATCTAGATATGCCCATGGGAGACCAGCAATGTTTGCATCTTGACAATATTTGATTGTGTGTGTCCAGGTCCCAGCTGGGCACCTGTCTGGCTGAAGGTCTCCCAGAGGGCAGCGATTCCCCTCCCAGCTGGCAGCCATACCCAAAAGTCCACAGAGCCCTCGTGAAATGGCCCACAGCCTGGAGAGGCCGGGAGGGGCGGGATTTCACGCCAATTGTGGCCAACGGGAGGGAGGGCCAAGTCGGACCGTCAGGTACAGCGTGAGGTACCCACTTAGGACAACGGGCACTCTGCTCACCGGCCCAGTGTGGGGTCCTCTCCAAAATGCTACATATAGCAGACATATGTGCGGTTGTGTGTGTGTGTTCATCGAACATATATTTGCTTTAAATTTATAAAAATTTAAAAACAAACATAGGGAGAAGTACCAGCTTGCCGGCATCAGATCCCCCTGCCCCATGTCCAAGGCTTGGTGGTCTTGTGATGCCAACAGGTCCAGCCTCTCAGAGCTTTGAGGGTGCTTCCGTTCTGGCATCCAGGGGTAGCACTGACCTGGTAGGGTGGGCCACAGACAAGGGGTTGGGATCTCAGGCTCCATCTTGAAACTGCTCTTTCCCAATTGTCTATTTCAGTTTCAGATTATTGTTCGGTTAGCTGCAGAAGGCCTTGAAAAAATGGATGCCTTGACGTCAGCGGCTGTATCGGGCTCATCTCCCACCAGTGACTCCGATGGGGGTCTTGCGAAAACAGCTGGAAGCCTTGCTGTGCCTGGAGCTGTGAGGTTCCAGGGGGGCCCACCAGCACCATACTCCACTCCAGCTCCACTCGCCTGTACGGTTACTGTCTCCATGCCGGTTCCCCGCGATACCCCTCAGCCGTCTGCTTTGAGAGGCAACGCTCAGTATCCTGCGACCATGACACAGATCTATAGTTGAGCTTCTGGGCCCAATTGTATTCACTGTCCCCCAAATATCAGGCCATTGCTTTGACTTTCACCCCCTGGGCCCAAATCTGTTTCCTTCTCTCTGCATCCCTCCTACTCCTGGTTCTGAAGGGGTCCTGCTTGATGACTCCTTGGAGGAGGAAGAAATGGGTTCCACTGAGTAGATAAGGAGTTCCCACCCACCCCTCTCTGGCTTTGTCTGTTGCTTTGGGGCTAAAGGCTGATTGTCCAGTCTCCTGTCCTTCCCTTTCCATTAAAGCTGAATACGCATTGAATCTTTGGTGTCGTCTATTATTATTAACTATTAATTGTAACAATAGATTCTATTCCATATCATCATCACTGTGGACATCATTTTAAATACAATACATGTCATAAATACATTCCCTTTCTCTGGGTTCTGCATTGTGTTTTTCAGTGGGGGAAAAAGAATGCTGTGTGCCAAGAAGTCAAAGTCTCTCCTTTCAACAGCAGTGATCATGTAGCATTTTATTTATTTATTTATTTATTTATTTATTTATTTATTGAGAGATGGAATGAAAGAGAGAGAGAGAGAGAGAGAGAGAGAGAGAGAGAGAGAGAGAGAGAGTTGTCCATGGTGCAAAGAGGGGGTGACTCTTTGACCTCTTAATACCCTGTGAGTTTTTGCTCACCCTGGGGTTAGCTGGCCACCTATACCTTCAGTAATACCAACCTCGGGGGTGGGGTGCCACTTTAAATACCCTGTGCACAATTTGGGGGGGAGAACCTCATATTTCACATTGAGCTTCCTGCTGCAACAGGTACAGGACAGCAACAAAGAACCTGCCATCTCCATCACTTGCTGGAAAGACAGGTTTTCAGTAAGAATGTGGCGCAGAGCCGAATCCTGAGCTGCCTGTTGAACTGAGAATGCCAAGCTGCCAAAACGGTTGCCGTGGCATCCTGTGCGCAACAAGGCAGTCACTGGTGGCTCCTCAGGAGAAAGGGTCGCGTCCACTTCCCCTGGGTAAGGAAATTAGCCCCTCAATGGGGCCACTGGATACTGTGGCATGACTTGGGCTCCCACAGAATCGAGAGCCTCCGTGACAAATCCAGTGGGTGTGGAGTGGTGAGGACACGAGGTCTGCCCAAGTTAGACTGAGGGTGGGCTGTAGTAAGAGCACGAAACTCTCCTCCTCCCTCCAGCATCCGATTAGGGACAGAGAGGGTCTTCTTGCCTTGATTGACTCTGGGATGGGCAAACAATGTGCCCTCCACCAGGGAGGGGAGGGCAGCAGCATTGGCCAGTTTCCCTGTTCAGAGGAATGTGGGTCAAGTCAGAACTACTTGTGGAGAAACCGATCAAGTTGATAAGGGCACCTTTTCATGTTCAGAAGCAGATCTAGCGGGGCTGTTCTTGTGTTCATTCACAACCCAGGGACATACATTCAGAAGTGATTCAGCCCATCACCCCACCTCATTCTCTGCCAAGGGAAGCTGGAGTTGTGTGGGTGGCCTCCAGGTTGGTTCGGTGTTGGCACCACCATTTTTGACCAAGTTCATCGTGTGTCTCCACTGAGTTGTCTTTGGATGGAGGTGATGAGGGAAGGATCCTTGTTAATGAGGGATTTCCTGGAACCAGGGGATGATCAACTCCGTGGCTCTGTGCTTGGCTTGCTCTGTCCTCCCCTGGGCAAATGAAGGCTGTCTGGAGGCCAATGGCAGGGCCGCCCCTTTCTGGATCAGGGAGACTCCTGCCCCTTCCAGTCTTTTTAAGAACTTTTCCTCTAGCCCCACATTTATACACCCAGATCCCCCTTCCTTCCTTCCTTCCTTCCTTCCTTCCTTCCTTCCTTCCTTCCTTCCTTCCAAGGTATGTAAGGAACATACCATTACTTTGTGCAGGACCCCCAATGTCTGGCAAGGGAAACCCCAGGTTTATTTTTCCCCTTCCTTGCACCAGGTGAATGAGAGCTTGAGCAAAAGTTGGGCAAACAGAACCATTCCCTTTGCTTTTCTCCACCTTTTCTTTCTTCTGGTTCCCCTCTGCTTGACCTCCTCTTTATATATATATATATATATATATATATATATATATATATATATATATATATAGAGAGAGAGAGAGAGAGAGAGAGAGAGAGAGAGAGAGAGAGAGAGAGGAAGGTTTCTCAAAGGAGGAAGGTGTACATGTTCATACACTTGAGATGCTGAGAAGGCATTTATATATGGATCTCAGAGCTCAGCCTTCCTCCTTCGAGGAACCCTCCGCTCTCTCTCTCTCTCTCTCTCTCTCTCTCTCTCTCTCTCTCTCACTCTCTCTCTCCCCCCCCCCCAGGGCAGTGATTCCCCTCCCAGCTGGCAGCCATACCTAAAAGTCCACAGGGCCCTCGTGTCTGTCAGATTTCATCTAAACCCCCCTGGACTGAAAGGGACTATAGAGTGAGATTAAACACAATTCACTCCAGACGCTCCTGTTTTATCTCCTTGGGGCAAAGGCTCTGGGTTTCAAAAAGTTTCAGAGCGAAGGAATTGGAGGCCTAGAGCCTTCGCCCCAAGGGATAAAACAGGAGCGTCTGGAGTGAATTGTGGTTAATCTCACGCCATAGCCCCTTTCAGTCCAGGGGGGTTTAGATGAAATCTGACAGACGTCTCTGCTGATAAGCAGAGCTTCCAGCAGCCCTCAGCCCACCATTTCTCCCGAACCTTTGCTCCTCTCTTAACAAACCTGATCTACGCAGTCTTGGCTTGGAGTCAAGGCCCAATTGGCATGAACCGCCCCTCCCAGACTCTCCAGGTTGTGGGCCATTTCACGAGGGCTCTGTGGACTTTTTGGTATGGCTGCCAGCTGGGAAGGGAATTGCTGCCCTCTTGGAGGGGGGAAGAGAGAGAGAGGGGGGGTATTTCTCGAAGGAGGAAGGCTGAGCTGTGATATACATATATAAATGCATTCTCAGCATCTCAGGTGTACAAACATGTTTTCCTATTTGGATCTCTATATGTATGTATGTATGTATGTCTGTCTGTCTGTCTGTCTGTCTGTATAAGCACAGGCAGACCCTGACACTCATCCAAGGCTTGGCAGGGCAACCTTGACAGGGAGGTCTGAGGAAGGGGAGGTGAAGGAGAGGGGAACCAGAAGAAAGAAAAGGTGGAGAAAAGCAAAGGGAATGGGTCTATTCAACCTTCTTTTGCTCAAGCAATCATTCACCTGGTGCAAGGAATTTAAAAAAATACCCTTGCCAGACATTGGGTGTTCTTCCCAAATCAATGGTATGTTCCTTTCATGCTTTGTTAGGAAGGAAGGAAGGAAGGAAGGAAGGAAGGAAGGAAGGAAGGAAGGGGATCTGGCCTTCTCAACATATCAGGTGTACAAACGTGTTGGTATTTGGATCTCCTTAGAGAAACCCTCCTCTCTCTCTCTCTCTCTCTCTCTCTCTCTCACACACACACACACACACACACACACACACACACACACACTCCTGCTTTGTGCTAGGGCACTTTGCTGGTGAACAAATGAGGGGGTGGGACACAAAATAAAGCACCCCTGTTACAGCAAATTTGAAATGTCTCGGGCAAACTGGCTTCCCTGCTTCTCTCTGACTCCCAGAGGAGCCCTGTGGAAATGCCAGCAGCCCAGGGGTTTGCCAGGAGTTTGTTCAGCATTTTTAACCAGCAGAAGAAATCCCAGTGAAAATGAATGTCATTTTTCCGAACGCATCTCATGCACAGACTTTCCCTGTCCCATTTGCCCAATTTTCCTGCAAGGCAACATCCTCAGCTCTTTCCACCCATGTCCTGTGAGTAGGGCCCTGTCTCCTGGGCTCTAGACATGGGGTCCCAGGCAGCTGAGATGAAGCCAACCCTCTTCTGGTGGGATTCAGAGTTTCAACATTTGGAAAGAAGGAGGGCACTGCTTTTCCACTGTGTTGGATAACTACCGGCCAGTCTCCAACATCCCGTTTCTGGGCAAGGTAATTGAGCGGGTGGTGGCGTCCCAACTCCAGAGGGTCTTGGATGAAGCGGATTATCTGGATCCTTTTCAATCTGGTTTCAGGCCGGGCTTTGGGACGGAAACCGCCTTGGTCGCCTTGGTGGATGACCTACGCCGGGGACTGGACAGGGGGAGTGCGTCCCTGTTGGTCCTGCTGGACCTCTCAGCGGCTTTCGATACCATCGACCATGGTATCCTTCTGGGCCGATTGGCCGAGTTGGGAGCTGGAGGCACTGTTTTGCGGTGGTTCCGCTCCTACTTGGAGGGTTGGTCCCAGATGGTGGTGCTGGGGGATGCCTGTTCGACACCCTGGACTTTGAGGTGCGGGGTACCACAGGGTTCAATTCTGTCCCCCATGCTATTTAATATCTACATGAAACCGCTGGGAGAGGTCATCCGGGGGTTTGGAGTGGGGTGCCATCAATATGCTGATGACACCCAGCTCTATCTCTCCTTTCCTCCAGACTCCAGGGTGGCGGTTGAGGACCTGGAGCGCTGTCTGGAGGCAGTGAGGATCTGGATGGGGGCTAACAAGCTGAAATTAAATCCGGATAAGACAGAGGCTCTCCTGGTTCGGAAATCCTCGACGCAGGTGCTGGACTATCGGCTTGCGCTGAATGGGGTTGCACTCCCTCTGAAGGAGCAGGTCCGCAGCTTGGGGGTCCACCTGGACTCGCAGCTGCTCCTGGATTCCCAGGTGGCGGCTGTGGCAAGGGGGGCCTTCGCTCAGCTTCGGCTGGTGCGCCAGCTGCGGCCGTACTTGGATTGTGCAGACCTGGCCACGGTGATCCATGCCTCGGTGACATCGAGATTAGATTACTGTAACGCACTCTATGTGGGGCTGCCCTTGAAGACGGTTCGGAAACTGCAACTAGTGCAGAATGCGGCGGCCCGTGTGGTTACTGGAGGTAGGCGGTTCGACCCTGTCAGTCCGCTTCTCCAGCAGCTGCACTGGCTGCCCATTCGTTTCCAGGCCCAATTCAAGATGCTGGTATTGACCTTTAAAGCCCTATACTGCTCTGGACCAGGGTATCTTAGAGATTGCCTGCTCCCGTACAATCCAGCTCGCCCTCTCAGGTCATCAGAGAAGGCCTTTTTACAAGTGCCGCCACCTAGGGAGGTACGTGGGGCGGCTGCAAGAAATAGGGCCTTCTCAGTAGTGGCACCAACGCTATGGAACTCCCTTCCCCTTGACTTAAGAATGGCTCCCTCTCTTGAGACCTTTCGGCAAGGCCTGAAGACCCTTCTGTTTAAACAGGCCTTCTGAGTTCTTGGCCTTTTAACATCTTTTTAACATCTTTTAATATTTTTTTACAGGCCTGATTCTTTTATGACTTGCTGCTGCTCTATGCTCTTTTTACCTATTTTTACTCTGACTGCTGTTTTTAGTATGTGTTAATATGTTTTTATTTGTTTTTAAATTGTTTTTAATATGTTGTAAGCCGCCTTGAGTCCCTTCGGGGAGAAAGGCGGGGTAGAAATAAAGTTATTATTATTATTATTATTATTATTTCCAGTCGTGTGGGGGGGGGGGCTTCTCCTGGTATCTGCCTCCTGCAGGAGAACCAGCGGGAACCTGAGCCAATAAGCAGGCAGAAAATGCAGAATGAGAGGAGCTGCTCTGGTCCACCCAGCAGGACTGAATCCCCTAATAGAGACCTGCTTCTGATCCCAAAACAGGCCCCTTAGTAGAAAGCAACATGAATCATTGTGCATAAGTAGAGCCCTGTGTTCTTGCTAACTGTGCTGGGCTGTTTTCAATCTCAGAAGAGCTTCTTTGCTCCCCTACAACTCCTGAGGGCTGCAGATTGTCTCCAAGCCAAGACTGCATACATAAGGTTTCTTAAGAGAGGAGCAAAGGTTAGGGAGACATGGTGGGCTGACGGCTGCTGGAAGCTCTGCTTATCAGCAGATACGTCTGTCGGATTTCATCTAAACCCCCCTGGACTGAAAGGGGTTATGGCGTGAGATTAAACACAATTCACTCCAGACGCTCCTGTTTTATCTCCTTGGGGTGAAGGCTCTGGGTGTCAAAAAGTTTCAGAGCAAAGGAGTTGGAGGCTATCGAGCTCTGCCAGGGACTCAAGCCTGACCCCCCCTTCCTATAGCTTTATTTTTCTGGGGAACGTAGTGGAGAATAGAGTTGGGAAAGAGAAAGAAATATTTGGACTTGAAAGACCAACAGCAAAAAGGCAAGAAATAATTAAAGGACTAAGAATTAAGAACTATAAAGAGTTAAAAGGAAAGAAATTATGGAATACAGTATAAATGCCCAGTCGGGTGGATTTTCAAGCTGGGATTGAGATTGTTAAGAAGACAAACATTAGGAGTTTTTATAAAATGTTTCTGGAGTTTATTCCTTTAGATTTTTTATTATTATTATAAAACTCTACAGTGTGTGGGACAGAAGGAAGACTGTCTCGCTTTTATGACGTGTTGATAAAGTTTTTATTTGAGTTTATCAGTTTTGTTTACCATTTTTTCTGGGATGTGAGAGGCTTGTTATGGTCATAATACTTTGTTTAAGTTACCAACATTAATAACAGAAGATAACAAAATTAAGACAATAGGCTGTTTGCTGAGGTTTTTGCGTAAAGGAATATACTGACATCTGGTGGAGAATTAAGACAACTACTTGTGAAGTGTTCCAGATTGGAACACTTAAGATAATTGGAACACATTTATCCATTCCAAGTGACATTGGAACACTTAAGATTGGAACACAGACTGGAAATTTAAGATAATTACCTGTGGATTGTGATAGACTGAGATTTTTAAAGGGATAATGGCCACCACTAGGAGACGTAATACGTTGGAAAAGATACATAAAGAGAAATCCACACCAAGATCATCAGGGAAAGAGCTGAATCTGGAAGCTATTCAAGATTTACTAATGAAGATGGAAAATCGTTTGCAGAAAAAAATAGAAGGGATGGATGGGAAATTTGAAACATTGCATCAAGAAATGCAGGAGATGAAATTACAGATGCAAACAAATATGTCACGTTGGGATACAATGTGGGAAGAAACAGAGACAAAGATAGAAGGGATAAATCATGACACAATAAAAGTTCATGAGACATAATCTGAGGATTTGGAAGTCAGAGAGGATAGGAATCAAAATAGGTTGGCATTGATGGGACGGGTGCAAAAAGAAAATATTTTAAGATTCAGAGCTACACCAGAACAGGAAGGAGAGGAGATAAGAGCCAGGATGAGAGAAATTTTGGCATTTTTTTACCAGGTGATCCTAATGAGATGGAGTTGGAGATGGATCGAGTCTACAGAGTGAATACAAGGATTACAAGGTTGAGGAAACTTCCTAGAGATATATTAGTGCATTTCACAAGAAAAAGGATAAGAGATATGGTTCTACAGCAACACACAAAGATAAAGCTCACAGTAGAAGGAGTACAGATGATTGTGATGAAGGAGGTTCCACTTAGAATTCCAAAGAAAAGGAAAGAATATGGCTTTCTGGTAGATGTTTTGAATGGGCTGGGGCACCTTCCTTATGAGGAAAGGCTATGGTGTTTGGGCCTCTTCAGCCTAGAAAAGAGGTGCCTGAGGGGGGACATGATTGAGACATCCCAAATTATGCACGGGAAGGATTAAATGGATAGAGAGATGCTCTTTACACTCTCACATACCACCAGAACCAGGGGACATGCACTCAAATGGAGTGTTGGGGAGCTGGGACAGACAAAAGAAAATATTTCTTTCCTCAGCACGTGGTTGATCTGTGGAACTCATTGCCACAGGATGTGGTGACGGCATCTGGCCTGGATGCCTTTAAAAGGGGATTGGACAAGTTTCTGGAGGAAAAATCTATTACGGGTTACAAGCCATGATGAGTATGTTCAACCTCCTGATTTTAGAAATGGGCTATGTCAGGATGCCAGATGCAAGGGAGGGCACCAGGATGAGGTCTCTTGTTATCTGGTGTTCTCCCTGGGACATTAGGTGGGCCGCTGTGAGATACAGGAAGCTGAACTAGATGGGCCTATGGCCTGATCCAGTGGGGCTGTTCTTATGTTCTTATGTCAATCCAGGGATTTGCTCAACTTCCCAGTTTTTGATGGGAAAATTATACTGGGAGCAAGAAGATACATTTCAGAAGGAGGTGCCATGCCAAGATATTCCATGTCATTCTTGTTAGTGTCATTGCTGTGAGAGTGAAATAAATATATGAGATTGTATAGTATTTCATTAAGGCAGCAACTCCTACATTTTGTTTTTGGTCAGCACCTACCCTTTGGGGAGAAAGGCAGAATGTGAATGAATGAATTTGTAGATACTTATTTGGGCTTTAATTCCCTCCATTAACTGAATCTTACTGGTGTGTAGATAAATGTGTTGCAACATGGTCACTTTCAAACAATGGTCTCTTCTGATTCCACACATCTACCATGGATACAGACCCCCAAATGGCCTGGAAAAAGAGGGAAAAGAAAGGAAAGGTGGAGAAAAATAAAGGCGAAGAACCTGCTCCCCCTTCATTTGCTGAAGCTCACATTCACCTGGGGCACAAGATGTGTGTGTATGTGTGTGGGGGGGGGGGGGACACACCTGGGTGTATCCCTTGCCAGACATTGGAGGTTTTGCACAAAATAATTATGCATTTCTTATAGGATTGAAAGACAGAAAGGGGTACTTTAATTGGGAAGGAAGGAAGGAAGGAAGGAAGGAAGGAAGGAGGATCTGGGGATGTAAATATGGGGCTAGTGGCAGAGTCGTTGAAAAGACTGGATGGGGCAGGAGTCCCCCTGAGCCAGGAAGGGGTGGCCCTGCCATTGGCTCCAGACAGCCTGAAATTACCCCGGGGAGGACAGAGAGCACCAAGCACAGAATGATCCCAGGTGCCAGTGAAACACTCATTAATGAGGATCCTTCCCTCATCAACTCCATCAAAAGCTAATTTAATGGGAGACACATGATGAGTTTTGTGTGAAATGGAAGTGCCAACACCTAATGAAATTGGAGGCCTCCTGCACACCTTCAGCTTGCCTTGGCAGAGAAGGAAGTTGGTCGAGGTGCTGCCCCATTTCTGAACATAGGTTGATGAGTCTCCTATTTAAATTCTACTAGACGTGAGAAAAGGACCTTATCCACATCATCAAGTGTTCCACTTGATGCACTTGATCCCCCCTCTCTTACACACACACACACACACACACACACATTATGATAGCAAACCATAACCTGTTTGGTTCCTGATCACAGGCAAGAGCCTAGATTAAAGTGCACAGAAATGGGTGTGTTTGGGAAAGAGACATGGACCTCCATGGGGTGATGGAGCCCTGCTGGACTGGCAGTGCCATCCATCTGCTTTCAAGTCCCCCAACAGGTGGGCTCCTCCAGGGAGACCTTGGCTTCCAACCACCCCCTGGTGCTTTTGGGCTCCTGAGCTATGATTGTCCCCAAGAAGACCCTTCTGTGCTTCTCAACAGTATCATTGCATCCTGCAGGGGAGGGGTTGCAACTTTGAATGCCCCACAGCAAAAGGAACATCAAGTCCCCATTGGAGGATCTCAGGGAGGGCTGCCTCTTTGCCCAGGCCTTTATTCAACTGTTTACTGCCTTAAGGAAACAAATGCTTCCTTACCTAGAGGAGAAGCCCCCAGTTGCCCACTCCCATTAAGATGCAGTGGTTTCTAACTGGGCTTCATTGCATCAGCTGGGGTGTTTGTGTGTGTGTGTGTGTGTGTGTGTGTGTGTGTGTGTGTGAGAGAGAGAGAGAGAGAGAGAGAGAGAGAGAGAACCACTGACCATAGGTATGGCCTGGGAAAAAGATGCATCTGCCTTAGCACATGGCCTCCATCCCATATTATTTAAATCCATAATCAGTTAAAGGAAAATATGCTTCTAGTTGTCAAATGGGCCACTGGGGAGGAGAACTTCCCCTTCCTGACCTACCTCTCTGGCTCATGTCTTCTTAGGTTCCCTTCCAGCTCAACTTGTTTGAGGAAGCACTGGAAATTGTCTTCAAACACTTTGAAAAACTTGTCATTAGAGATATAGAACTATGGACTCCTCCTCGTTTCTCCACTCACAGCGAAATGAGCAGGTTGGACGCCAGGGAGCTCCCAAATGGGTTGAAGGTGAGACGGGATCAGATGGCTCTTTCTTTGTACGGGGTTGGGGCCGATGCTCAGGGTCTGGTGCGTGGGGGGTGGCTTGGGTGGAAGACCTGCTTACATCTTATAACTCCTGCACTCCTTCACCCAACAGTTCAGTCCCATCCTGGGTGCAGACCCTCCTGACCCTGGCTGAAGGCTTGGTGGTCTTCTTGTGATGCCATCAGCAATCCTGCTTAATAACTCCTTTGAGATGAAGGAAATAGACTTCACTGAGTAAATAAGGAGTTCCTCACCAGGTCTGTCTTGTTTGGTTTATTTCTTCTGGGGTTAAAGGATCATTTCCAGCCGCCTGCCCTTTCCTTCTCATTAAAGCTGAACTTGCTCTGAATCTTTGGTGTCCATTATTAGTAATTATAATTATTATAATGGTGTATAACAATGTATTATGTCGCTTTTAGACTATGGTCTCTTCTGTGCACACACACCAGCCATAGGTTCAGGACATCACACTGCCCAGCTGGCTGGACCAACCCCTCAACGTGAAGGGATCTCTGGCGCGGAAGCACCAAAAACTGATGGTCATACATTCAGGAGGGATTCAGCCCATCATCCCATCTCATTCGCTGTCAAGGCAAGCTGGTGGTGTGTGGGTGGCTTCCAATTTTGCTATTTCACACAAAGATCATCATGTTTATCCCCTTAATTAGCTTTTTAGGGAGGTGATGAGCAAATGATCCTCATTAAAGAGTCATTTACTGGCACCTGGGGATCATATGTGCTTGGTTCCCTCCGTTCTCCCCTGGGCAATTTCAGGCTGTCTGGAGGCCAATAGCAGGGATACCCCTTCCTGGCTCAGGGAGACTCCTGAACCTTCCAGTCTGTTCAAGGACTCTTCCTCTAGCCCCACATTTACACCCCCAGATCTCAACCAACCAGTTAGTGAGTGGATTTCCATCCAATCAATTTAAAGTCTCCTAGAATGATGCAATCAGCTTGGGACACGCCAATTGGCACTGCCTCCGGCTCATCCCGGCTGTGGTGAGGTGTATAAAGCGTTTCATTTGGAGCACTTCACCCCCAAAGAAAACCAGAATGAAGAGCTACGATGGGGAGCTGGGTGAGTTTCAATTTATAAACCTTTCATCTATATATAGAGCACACATTGAAATCCTTGATGGCATCTCCTCAATGGGATATTCAGCAGCTTCAGTCTCTCTCTCTCCAGGAAATGCTGGTGCCAGGCTGTCTATGGCAAAGCTGGTAGTGAGGAACGAGGCTGCACGGGCTGGGGTTTATCTCTGCCAGAATGGGCACGGCAGAGCCTTCTCTTCTAGGCTTCTAGAATCAACTCGGTCCTGAGTGTCCTCAAGGAAACCCCCAATGGCCACGGACCTCCGGAGAGGATTTCAGTGCAGAATCATCAGTATCCTGCCAGGATATTGTGTTTTGTCATCTACATATGCCCATGGGAGACCAACAGTGTTTGCATCTTGACAATATTTGATTGTGTGTGTCCAGGTCCCAGCTGGGCACCTGTCTGGCTGAAGGTCTCCCAGAGGGCAGCGATTCCCCTCCCAGCTGGCAGCCATACCCAAAAGTCCACAGAGCCCTCGTGAAATGGCCCACAGCCTGGAGAGGCCAGGAGGGGCAGGATTTCACACCAATTGGGGCCAGGCGGGAGGGAGGGCCATGCCAGACCGTCAGGTTCAGCGTGAGGTACCCACTTAGGACACCGGGCACTCTGCTCACCGGCCCAGTGTGGGGTCCGCTCCAAAATGGTACATACAGCAGACATATGTGTGGTTGTGTGTGTGTGTTCATCAAACATATATTTGCTTTAAATTTATAGAAATTTAAAAACAAACTTAGAGAGAAGTACCAGCTTGCTGGCATCAGATCCCCCTGCCCCATGTCCAAGGCTTGGTGGTCTTGTGATGCCAACAGGTCCAGCCTCTCAGAGCTTTGCGGGTGCTTCCGTTCTGGCAGCCGGGGGTCCCACTGACCTGGTAGGGTCAGCCACGGACAAGGGGTTGGGCTCTCATGCTCCATTTTGAAACTGCTCTTTCCCAATTGTCTGTTTCAGGTTCAGGTTATTTTCTGGATAATTAACAAATACAAAACGGATGCCTCGATGTCAGCGACTGTATCGGGCTCATCTCCCACCAGTGACTCCGATGGGGGTTTTGCGAAAGCAGCTGGAAGCCTTGCTGTGCCTGGAGCTGTGAGGTTCCAGGGGGGCCCACCAGCACCATACTCTGTTCCAGCTCCACTTGCCTGTGCGGTTACTGTCTCCATGCCAGTTCCCAGCGATACCCCTCAGCTGCCTGCTTTGAGAGGCAACACTCAATATCCTGCGAGCACTGACAACTGAGTGGAGGCACATGGAATTAGGAGCGACCAGAAAATGGCGACCATGACACAGATCTATAGTTGAGCATCTGGGCCCAGTTGTATTCACTGCCCCCAAATATCAGGCCAATGCTTTGACTTTCACCCCCTGGGCCCAAATCTGTTTCCTTCTCTCTGCATCCCTCCTACTCCTGGTTCTGAAGGGGTCCTGCTTGATGACTCCTCGGAGGAGGAAGAAATAGGTTCCACTGAGTAGATAAGGAGTTCCCACCCACCCCTCTCTGGCTTTGTCTGTTGCTTTGGGGCTAAAGGCGGATTGTCCAGTCTCCTGTCCTTCCATTTCTATTAAAGCTGAATACGCATTGAATCCTTGGTGTTGTCTATTATTATTAACTATTAATTGTAACAATATATTCAATTTATTTATTTATTTATTTATTTATTTAGAGAGTGAGAGAGAGAGAGAGGGAGAGCTAGAGAGAGAGCTAGAGAGAGAGAGAGAGAGAGAGAGAGAGAGAGAGAGAGAGAGAGTTGTCCATGGTGATAACTGTCCATGGTGCAAAGAGGGGGTGCCTCTTTGCCTTCTGACTACCCTGTGAGTGTAACCCCCCCAAAGCCCCCACCCCAAACATATTTTTAACTGAGCACACAGGTCTCAGCTCTTCCAGATTTTGCAAAGAAGGAGCGTGCCACTTTGACCTTTGAATACCCTGTGAGTGTTGGCTCACCCTGGGATTAGCTGGCCACCTATTCCTTCAGTAACACCAGCCTCAAGGGGGGGTTCCTCTTTGAATACCCTGTGCACAACTTGGGGGGAACCTCATATATCACATTGAGCTTCCTGCTGCAACACGGATAGGACAGCAGTAAAGATCCTGCTATCTCCATGTCACTTGCTGGAAAGACAGGTCTTCAGTAAGAAAATGGTGGAGAGCCAAATCCTGAGCTGCCCGTTGAGCTGGGATTGCCACAGTGCCAAAATGGTCGCCACGGCATCCTATGCGCAACATGGCAGTCACCGGTGGCTCCTCAAGGGAAAGGGTCGCGTCCACTTCCCCTGGGTAAGGAAATTAGCCCCTCAATGGGGCCACTGGATACTGTGGCAAGACTTGGACTCCCACAGAATCGAGAGCCACCCTGTCAGATCCAGTGGGTGTGGAGTGGAGAGGACACGAGCTGTGCCCAAGTTGGACTGAGGGTGGGCTGTAGTAAGAGCACTCAATTCTCCTCCTCCCTCCAGCATCCGATCAGGGACAGAGATGGTCTTCTTGCCTTGATTGACTCTGGGAGGGGCAAACAATGTGCCCTCCACCAGGGAGGGGAGGGCAGCAGCATTGGCCAGTTTCCTTGTTCAGAGGAATGTGGGTCAAGTCGGAACTACTTGCGGAGAAACTGATCAAGTTGATAAGGGCACCTTTTCATGTTCAGAAGCAGGTCTAGCGGGGCTGTTCTTGTGTTCATTCACAACCCAGGGACATACATTCAGAAGTGATTCAGCCCATCACCCCACCTCATTCTCTGCCAAGGGAAGCTGGAGGTGTGTGGGTGGCCTCCAGGTTGGTTCGGTGTTGGCACCGCCATTTTGCACCAAGTTCATCGTGTGTCTCCACTGAGTTGTCTTTGGATGGAGGTGATCAGAGAACCATCCTTGTTAAAGGGTGGTTTCCTGGAACCAGGGAATATCACCTCTATCGATCTGTGCTTGGCTAGCTCTGTGCTCCCCTGGGCAAATGAAGGCTGTCTGGAGGCCAATGGCAGGGCCGCCCCTTCCTGGCTCAGAGCAAATCCTGCCCCTTCCTGTCTTTTCAAGAACTCTGCCTCTAGCCCCACATTTATACACCCAGATCCCCATTCCTTCCTTCCTTCCTTCCTTCCTTCCTTCCTTCCTTCCTTCCTTCCTTCCTTCCAAAGCATGTAAGGAACATACCATTACTTTGTGCAGAACCCCCAAAGTCTGGGAAGGGATACCCCAGGTTTTTTTCCCTCTTCCTTGCACCAGGTGAATGAGAGCTTGAGCAAAAGTTGGGCAAACAGACCCATTCCCTTTGCTTTTCTCCACCTTTTCTTTCTTCTGGTTCCCCTCTGCTTGACCTCCTCTTCCTCAGGCCTTCCCATCAAGGTTACCCATCAAGGTTTTATATATATATACACCAAAAAGTCCACAGAGCCCTCCTGAAATGTCTTAGGGAGACATGGTGGGCTGATGGCTGCTGGAAGCTCTGCTTATCAGCAGAGACGTCTGTCAGATTTCATCTAAATCCCCCTGGACTGAAAGGGGCTATTGCGTGAGATTAAACACAATTCACTCCAGACGCTCCTGTTTTATTTCCTTTGGGCGAAGGCTCTGGGTGTCAAAAAGTTTCAGAGAGAAGGAGTTGGAGGTTATCGAGCTCTGCCAGGGACTCAAGTTTGACCCCCCCCCTTCCTATAGCTTTATTTTTCTGGGGAACATAGCGGAGAACAGAGTCGGGAAAGAGAAAGAAATATTTGGACTTGAAAGACCAACAGCAAAAAGGCAAGAAATAATTAAAGGATTAAGAATTAAGAACTATAAAGAGTTAAAAGGAAAGAAATTATGGAATACAGTATAAATGCCCAGTTGGGTGGATTCTCAAGCTGGGACTGAGATTGTTAAGAAGACAAACGTTAAGAGTTTTTATAAAACTTTTTTGGAGTTTATTCCTTTGGATTTTTTTTATTATTATTATAAAACTCTACAGTGTGTGGGACAGAAGGAAGACTGTCTCGCCTTTATGATGTGTTGATAAAGTTTTTATTCGAGTTTATTAGTTTTGTCAGAATCTTGTAATGTACAAGTCAGAATCTTGTAATGGTCATAATACTTTGTTTAAGTTACCAACATTAATAACAGAAGATAACAAAATTAAAACAATAGGCTGTTTGCTGAGGTTTTTGCATAAAGGAATATACTGACATCTGGTGGCAAATTAAGACAACTACTTGTGAAGTGTTACAGATTGGCACACCTGTGGAAATTTAAGATAATTGCCTGTGGATTGTGATAGACTGAGATTTTTAAAGGGATAATGGCCACCACTAGGAGACGTAATACGTTGGAAAAGATACATAAAGAGAAATCCCCACCAGGATCATCAGGGAAAGAGCTGAATCTGGAAGCTATTCAAGATTTACTAATAAAGATGGAAAATTGTTTGCAGAAAAATATAGAAGGGATGGATGGGAAATTTGAAACATTGCATCAAGAAATGTAGGAGAGAAATGTGGGCAATTTTTTTTACCAAGTGATCCTAATGAGATGGAGTTGGAGATGGATAGAGTCTACAGAGTGAATACAAGGATTGCAAGGTTGAGGAAACTTCCAAGAGATATATTAGTGCATTTCACAAGAAAAAGGATAAGAGATATGGTTCTACAGCAACATGCAAAGATAGAGCTCACAGTAGAGGGAGTACAGATGATTGTGATGAAGGAGGTTCCACTTAGAATTCCAAAGAAAAGGAAAGAATATGGCTTTCTGGTGGATGTTTTGAATGGGCTGGGGCACCTTCCTTATGAGGAAAGGCTATGGTGTTTGGGCCTCTTCAGCCTAGAAAAGAGGCATCTGAGGCGGGGGGACATGATTGAGACATCCCAAATTATGCACGGGAAGGATAGAGTGGATAGAGAGAGGCTCTTTACACTCGCACATAACACCAGAACCAGGGGACATCCACTAAAATTTAGTGTTGGGAGGGTTGGGACAGACAAAAGAAAATATTTCTTTACTCAGTGTGTGGTAGGTCTGTGGAACTCCTTTCCACAGGATGTTGTGATGGCGTCTGGCCTGGATGCCTTTAAAAGGGGATTGGACAAGTTTCTGGAGGAAAAATCCATTACGGGTTACAAGCCATGATGTGTATGTGCAACCTCCTGATTTTAGAAATGGGCTATGTCAGAATGCCAGATGCAAGGGAGGGCACCAGGATGCAGGTCTCTTGTTATCTGGTGTGCTCTCTGGGGCATTTGGTGGGTCGCTGTCAGATACAGGAAGCTGAACTAGATGGGCCTATGGCTTGATCCAGTGGGGCTGTTCTTATTTTCTTACCTTTCATATTCAGTCTCTCAGCCCAGGGAACATTGGTACCCCTCTGTCTATGCTGAAGCCGGTGGTGAGGAACGAGGTTCTACAGGTTGGGGTTTATCTAAAATAAATAGATACCTATTTAGCAGGGCTAACTCTGAATCCCACCAGAAGAGGGTTGGCTTCATCTCAGCTGCCTGGGACCCCACGTCTAGCACCCAGGAGACAGGTCCCCACTCACAGGACATGGGTGGAAAGAGCTGAGGATGTTGCCTTGCAGGGAAATCGGACAAATGGGACAGGGAAAGTCTGAGTATGAGATGCGCCTGGAAAAATGACATTCATTTTCACTGGGATTTCTTCTACTGGTTTAATATGCTGAACAAACCCCTGGCAAACCCCTGGGCCGCTGGCATTTCCACAGGGCTCCTCTGGGAGTCAGAAGGAAGCCAGTTTGCCCGAGACATTTCAAATGAGCTGTAACAGGGGTGCTTTACTCTGTGTCCCACCCCCTCATTTATTCACCAATAGAGTTCCCTAGCAAAAAGCAGGAGTGTGTATGTGTGTGTGTGTGTGTGTGTGTGTGTGTGTGTGTGTGAGAGAGAGAGAGAGAGAGAGAGAGAGAGAGATCCATAGTTTGCACTATGTTTTGAAATGTTATATATATAGTACATTATATACATTATACATTATATATACACATTATTTATGTAATGTAAAAATGTTTTATATATAAAAACTCACACATTCATATATTTCTGTATATATAAATATGTATATGTTTATATGTGTATATACATGCATATACAGAAACACAGATACATACGTATATACATGCATACATATACACACATATACATAAATATATTTAATTCTCTATATATAGAATTAAATAAAATAATATATATAATTATATATATTGAATATAGAGAGAGATATATATAGAAAATTAAATCTATATTAATTAAATATATATAGAATATATATAGAAATAAATATATATGTATGTATGTGTGTGTATATAATTAAATATGTATGTATGTATGTATGTACATGTAAAGGTGCAATGCTTTAAAAGCCACCACTGGTTTTGAAGGCAAGGGTGATGGTCTGCTTTACACCAGCATTGGGGAGCCTGCACAACTTTGTGTTTTGCATCCCCCCTCCCAGGAATGTATGTGCTTACGGGGCAAAAACAGTCATCTTGTAGGTAGAAAGGAAGCTGATTCCTGTCCCCCCTTTTCAGAAACTCAAAGTCTCTTTGCACAATAGAGGACATGGTGGATTTCCACAATTTCCAAACATGAAGACATGTGCAAAGCAGCAGCACAGTTTCTGACCGTGTGGGGAGGCTCAGTGAGACTTCCGTGTGGTCCCAGAGGCGGGCCTTTTTTTCCCAAAGAGTGAGCCAAGACGTGCCAACTTAGTGCCAGGGTTGGTTGGAACTGGACAGACTTCTTCCAATTGTTGTTTTCGTCGTATGCTCTTAAGTCAAAGAACAGCAGGCTCGTTGGCAATGATTGAATATTACCCCACAGCCGTGGGCATGTGGAGACTAGAGATGCGCATTGATTTCAGACTCACAAATGTTCAGGAACTGAACACCACTTGCCCCTCCCATCGTGTTCGTCTGTTCGAGAGCAAAATCCTTGCCATTATAAAATGACTTTTCCACTGCCACTTTCCAGGGGCATTTGGTGGGCTGCTGTGAGATACAGGAAGCTGGACTAGATGGGCCTACGGCCTGATCCAGTGGGGCTGTTCTCATGTTCTTATGCCACGAGAATATTTAGATTATAAAAGTATAGTGTTTAAGAGTCTCACATTCACATATACAAGCCCACGCATGTGGGCTGGTCACAAGGACACCTCTGCAGGCCTCATTCTTTCCATGTGAAGATGACTACAGGGTGGTGCCTTCTGGGAGGGCACCCATCCTGAGCAGCATCCGTCCTCATCACCAGCCCCAAGAGAGAAATGCCGGGACCGGCATTCCCTGGGGGGAGAGACTGGATTTTAAAGCGATGTGGAAATGGCACCAGGAATGTGCTCAGCAAAGAGAAATTTAAAGGTCCTTGAATCTCGACTCACCAAGGTGATCAGCGGAATCCTGTGGATCCTGTCTTCTCCCAGGTGGTTGTGATGGTGGGTATCTCCGAGCTGCTCTCTTTATACACCTCACCGCTGGTGGGTTGCACCACCTGCTTGTTGCCAGCTGAGTGTTCCACTTAGGAGAGATGTTCATTGGCTGACTGGAAGTCTCATCCATTGCGTCAACATGTGACACGTTCTAAAGTTGTCCCACATATGAGTGTTGGAGAAACCATGGTGTTGGTGGCAAGCCATGCCCCAAGGGAGGATCCTAGTGAATCCCATGAAGAAGGGGAGCCTGCTCTTTACCTCAGCAGTTACCTGAAGGGAGAGAGGGAGGGGACAGCCCACTCCTCTGTCCCAAGAGTTTCCCAAGTGCTTGTCAGAGCTGTAGAAGGTGGGGGGAAGAGCAAGGCCATATCAGAGAACAACAGAGGCTCTCTACCAGTTGCAAAGACAACAAATGGGACCTCAGAACCAGCGGCCCCAATGATGCAAATTTCTTGCAAAAGTTTGAATAGTAACAATGTTTCCTTAAAACGTTCTAGGTTTTTCATGTATGCAATACAAGAAAGTAAAGTGCATTGTTCTTAAAGAAAAGAAAAGCATTTGTTCTCAAGAGAAAGAAGGAATGTTACATCCAATTGTGTATCTAAGTAAGAAACTATTGCCTCGTGAAACACATTATGCTGTATGTGACTTTGGATGTCTTGCTGAAGCTTTGTCTCACATGAGGTATAGCAGAAATCAGCAACACACCAGTCATGAGTAGTAACGTAACTGTATTAGTAAGAAAGGTGAAGTACTCTCCATGTAACCTCATTATGTATGATGCTGGTAATGCAAACTGTCTTATAGCTTTCACTGCTTATTATCTTGTAGTAAACCCTGCTTTGTATAGCTTAGTACGTAACTGTAAAACAAGTTCAGTATAAGAAGTGCCCTAACCTGTGCGTAGCTAAGAGTGGCTGAAGGTGTTAAACCTCCTAGCCCCTCTTCCAAAAAGGGGAGCGTGTCATGAATATGTACAGTTCAGGCCTAGTAGCATTGCAAGGCCTGAACCAAGTAACCCAGTAACACTGAAGGGGCTTGCAAGGGGCTTTTGGTCCTAGCTGCTAGGATTTACATCTCAATGGAAGGTGATTATGTAGCACCTAGGCAGCCAGAAAGACGCCCATCAAAGATGGAGTGCAGCTGTAGATCTCCAGGGGGGAGGGAAGAGCTGAGAGGGCAAGCTTCCAGCCCCACTTCCAGAGGACAGGGTCTTTGTTCCTTGTCTCTTGGTGAGAGAGGTGGTGGGTGCACATCCTGCCCCACCAGGACCATGTGGCCTCTTAGGTAACTGAGGATCTACAAAAGAAGCTGACCCAGGTGAGAGTCAGAGAATAACAGAGTTAGCCAGTTAGCTTTGTTGTTTTATGCTGATATGTTTCTTAGAAGTTTTTATGCCTCTAGCATTTGCTGCCTTTTGTAACTTTTTGTAACCCTATGTACTTAATAAAGTAAAAATCTTTTTTAAAATGTTGGTTCATTGTCTGCTGGGGACAAAGGTTCAGAATCCTGCCTAGCCGTTCAGCAAGCTACCAAAAATCCTCACTGTGGACTAGAAACCTGAGAGGACTGAGACTTTAAGTAAAGAAAGTGCTCAGTGCCTACAAGGGATATAGTTAAGCCTAAAGGGTCTTGGTTTCCATGGACTGAGGCACTGGCACTGGCACTTCAGTGGGACTTGCTCCTGAGTAGACATGCCTAGGCTGGGGCTCATGGTCCTGTTTCTGCCACACGCTGAACCTTGCTGGCCTGGCAAGCCCGGCCCTAACCAACTTTCCCACACCCACCCAGCCCCCAATCCTGTCCACACTTTCCTGGGAGGAAGCCCCACTGACTCGAATGGGACTGACTTCTGAGTAGACATGCCTGAGATTGGTCATCACCACATCTTGTGGCTGCAAATTCTGTACATGTGGGTAGAAGAACTTTCTTTGGACTGTTCTGAATCTGTTGCCCACAATTCAGTGGCTGAATTTTAGGATTTAGAACACTGAGTGTCTGTGGAACTCCTTGCCTCAGGACATGGTGATAAATACAGTGAATAGGGGGATGCTCTTTTGCCTCTCGCACAGCACCAGAACCAGGGGACGTCCACTCACACTGAGTGTCTGTGGAACTCCTTGCATCAGGACATGGTGATAAATACAGTGGATAGGGGGATGCAGTTTTCCCCCTCACAGAACACCAGAACCAGGTGCGTCCACTCACACTGAGTGCCTGTGGAACTCCTGGCCACAGGATGTGGTGATAGAGTGGGCAGGGGGATGTTCTTTTCTTTGCACCAATCATGTTTCAATACCTTGAGCCAATAGAGGGTGTGTGACCACATGATTTTTGATCCATAACTTTTTTATTAATCAATCAATTAACCCATCTTTTGTGCCCCCTCTCCCCTGTGTGCTATTTGATTTGGGTTCAAACAAATCTGTAGAGTGAGTCTATGTAATCATTTTTTATATTTTGCCTTCATCAATTGTTTTAACCAATATTTATTAAATGTGTTAAAAGTTTTAATTAAATTTTGTGGTTGTTACATATTTGCAAATACATGCAACAAGCCTTGCTATAATCCCTGGTATGCGCTCCAAAGCGTTGTTTTTTGTTCTGTCTTTTTGTTCTTCTGTCTTGAAGATCTCCCCTCATTTTCTAGTTCTTAAGTAGTTTCGGAATGGGGATTTAAAGAGAGGGAATGGAAATGAATACGTACATAAAATAAATTTAAAAATAAATAAATAAAAGATTAACAAGTTGTGATTTCCTGCCCCCCCCTATTTTTTAGAAAAAAGCACTCTGTGAGTGTGTGTGTGCGTGTGTGCGTGTGTGTGTGTGTGTGTGTGCATTGTTTTGATTTGATTTGATTTGTATTCCTCCTTTCTCCCCACAGGGCACCAAGTTGACTATCAACATTTAAAAATCATAAAAATGCAATAAAATACATAAAATATTTTTACATAAAAATGTCAATAAAATACATACATAAAAATGTCAATAAAATAAATAAAAAATGTCAATAAAATACAATACATAAAAATGTCAATAAAATAAATAAAACAGCCAGCAGCAATAAATCAGCGGTAAAAATAATTTATTATATTATTATAATACCTATTAATATCTATATCTATCTATACCTATATATTTATTTATTCATGTGTATGAGGATGATGACATGTAATAGAATCTATTGTTACAATTTATATTTAATAATAATAGACAACACCAAGGATTCAATGCATATCCAGCTTTAACAGATAGGAAAGGCCAGGAGACTGGACAATCAGCCTTTAGCCCCAAAGCAACAGACAAAGCAAGAGAGGTGTGGGTGGGAACTCCTTATCTACTCAGTGGAACCTATTTCTTCCTCCTCTGAGGAGTCATCAAGCAGGATCCCTTCAGAACCAGGAGTAGGAGGGATGCAGAGAGAAGGAAACAGATTTGGGCCCAGGGGGTGAAAGCAAAAGCATCAGCCAAATATTTTGGGGGGCAGTGAATACAACTGGGCCTAGATGCTCGTCTATAGATCTGCATCATGTTTGCCATTTTCTGGTTTCTCCTAATTCCATGTGCCTCTTTGGGTTCCACTCTAATCCTAGTTGTAACTGCCAGCAGGACATTGTGTGTCATCTCTCCAGTCTAATGGCTGAGGGCTTGGGACGATGCCCCACATATATTTTTTATATATCCATTCCATCGGATGCCTCCAGGCCAGCAGCTGGATCAGCTGCCTGTGTTATATCTATATATACAGATATAGAGATATAGAAATAGATAGAGATATAGAAATTGATATAGATATAGATATATAAGCACAGGCAGACCCAGACACTCATCCAAGGCTTGGCAGGGCAACCATGACGGGGAGGTCTGAGGAAGGAGAGGTGAAGGAGAGGGGAACCAGAAGAAAGAGAAGGTGGAGAAAAGCAGAGGGAATGGATCTGTTTGCCCCTCTTTTGCTCAAGCTTGCATACACCTGGTGCAAGAAAGGGGGGGGGGAAACCTGGGTCGTCCCTTGCCAAACATTGGGGTTCTGCATAAACTATTGGTATGTTCCTTACATGTATTGGAAGGAAGGAAGAAAAGGAAAGAAGGAAGGAAGGAATGGGGATCTGGGTGTTTAAATGTGGGGCTAGAGACAGAGTCCTTGAAAAGACTGGAAGAGGCAGGAGTCTCCCTGAGCCAGGAAGGGGCGGCCCTGCCATCGGCCTCCAGACAGCCTTCATTTCCCCAGGGGAGGACAGAGTGAGCCAAGCACAGATCCACGGTGGTGATCATCCCCTGGTTCCAGTAAATCCCTCATTAACAAGGGATACTTCCCTCATCACCCCAATCCAGAGCCAACTCAATGGAGACAGATAATGAACTGGGTGCAAAATGGTGGTGCTAACACCAAACCAACTTGGAGGCCACCCACACACCTCCAGCTTCCCTTGGCAGAGAATGAGGTGGGGTGATGGGCTGAATCGCTTCTGAATGTATGTACCTGGGTTGGGAATGAACAAAAGAACAGCCCCGCTAGACCTGCTTCTGAACATGAAAAGTGTCCTTATCAACTTGATCAGTTTCTCAGCAAGTATTCCTGACTTGACCCACATTCCTGCTTCCTCTCTGAACAAGGAAACTGGCCATTGTTGCTGCCCTCCCCTCCCTGGCAGAGGGCACATTTTTTGCCCCTCCCAGTGTCACTCAAGGCAAGAAGACCTTCTCTGTCCCTGATCGGATGCTGGAGGGAGGAGGAGAGTTGAGTGCTCTTCCTACAGCCCACCCTCAGCCTAACTTGGGCAGACCTCACCACTCCACACCCACTGGATCTGACACAGAGGCTCTCGATTCTGTGGGAGCCCAAGTCTTGCCACAGTATCCAGTGGCCCGATTGAGGGGCTCATTTCCTTACCCAGGAGAAGTGGACGCGACCCTTTCCCCTGAGGAGCCACTGGTAACTGCCTTGTTGCGCACAGGATGCCGTGGCAACCATTTTGGCACCGTGGCAATCTCAACTCAATGGGCAGCTCAGGATTTGGCTCTGCGCCATTTTCTTACTGAAGACCTGTCTTTCCAGCAAGTGACATGGAGATGGCAGGTTCTTTGCTGCTGTCCTGTCCCTGTTGTAGCAGGAAGCTCAATGGGAAATATGAGGTTTCCCCCCAAGTTGTGCACAGGGTATTCAAAGAGGCACCCCCCCTTGAGGCTGGTGTTACTGAAGGAATAGGTGGCCAGCTAACCCCAGGGTGAGCCAACACTCACAGGGTATTCAGAGGTCAAAGTGGCACCCTCCTTCTTTGCAAAATCTGGAAGAGCTGAGATCTGTGTGCTAAGTTAAAAATATGTTTGGGGTGGGGGCTTTGGGGGGTTACTGAAGGAATAGGTAGCGAGCTAACCCCAGGGTGACATGGTGACGACAAGTTCTTTGCTGCTGTCCTGTACCAGTTGCAGCAGGAAGCTCAATATGAAATATTAGGTTCCCCCCAAGTTAGGCACAGGGTATTCAAAGAGGAACCCCCCCCCTTGAGGCTGGTGTTACTGAAGAAATAGGTGGCCAGCTAAGCCCAGGGTGAGCCAACAGTCACAGGGTTGTCAGAAGGCAAAGAGGCAACCCTTCTTTGCACCATGGACAGTTAATACCATGGACAACTCTCTCTCTCTCTCTCTCTCTCTCTCTCTCTCTCTCTCTCTCTCTCTCTCTCTCTCTCTCTCTCTAAATAAATAAATAAATGAATGAATGAATGAATTGAATTGAATTGAATTGAATATATTGTTACAATTAATAGTTAATAATAACAGACAACACCAAGGACTCAATGCATATTCAGCTCTAATGGAAAGGGAAGGACAGGAGACTGGACAATCCACCCTTAGCCCCAAAGCAACAGCCAAAGCCAGAGAGGGGTGGGTGGGAACTCCTTATCTACTCAGTGGAACCTATTTCTTCCTCCTCCTCGGAGTCATCAAGCAGGACCCCTTCAGAACCAGGAGTAGGCGGGATGCAGAGAGAGGAAAACAGATTTGGCCCAGGGGGTGAAAGTCAAAGCATTGGCCTGATATTTGGGGGCAGCGAATACAACTGGGCCCAGATGCTCAACTATAGATCTGTGGTCGCCGTGTTCTGGTTGCTCCTAATTCCATGTGCCTCCACTCAGTTGTCAGGGCCCGCAGGATATTGAGCGTTGCCTTTCAAAGGAGACGGCTGAGGGAAATGGACAGGACTCAGCACCGGCAGCGGACGCTGCATGGAGAAAGTAACCGCATAGGCGAGTGAAGCTGGAATACAGTATGGTGCTGGTGGGCCCCCCTGGAACCTCACAGCTCCAGGCACAGCAAGGCTTCCAGCTGCTTTCGCAAGACCCCCATCGGAGCCACTGGTGGGAGATGAGCCCGATACAGTCGCTGACGTCAAGGCTTCCGTTTGATCAAGGCTTTTGAGAATGATAGATCGGAACTTGAAAGAGACAATCGGGAAAGAGCAGTTTCAAGATGGAGCATGAGAGCCGAACGCCTTATCCGTGGTTGACCCTACCAGGTCAGTGGGACCCCCGGCTGCCAGAACGGAAGCTCCCTCAAAGCTCTGAGAGGCTGCACCTGATGGCATCAGAAGACCACCAAGCCTTGGACATGGGGCAGGGGGATCTGATGCCGGCAAGCTGGTACTTATCCTTAAGTTTGTTTTTATATTTCTATAAATTTGAAGCAAATATATGTTTGATGTACACACACACACAACACATGTATGTAGCATTTTGGAGAGGACCCCACACTGGGCCGGAGAGCAGCATGCCTGGTGTCCTAACTTTGTACCTCACGCTGTACCTGATGGTCTGGCATGGCCCTCCCTCCTGCCTGGCCCCAATTGGTGTAAAATCCCGCCCCTCCTGAACTCTCCAGTCTGTGGGCCATTTCACGAGGGTTCTGTGGACTTTTGGGTATGGCTGCCAGCTGGGAGGGGAATCACTGCCCTCTGGGAGACCTTCAGCCAGGCAGGTGCCCAGCTGGGACCTGGACACACACAATCAAATATTGTCAAGATGCAAACACTGTCTCCCATGGGCATATCTAGATGACCAAACACAATATCCTGGCAGGATACTGACAATTCTGCACTGAAATCCTAGGCGGAGGTGCGTGGCCATCGGGGGATTTCCTTGAGGACACTCAGGACCGAGTTGATTCTAGAAGCCTAGAAGAGAAGGCTCTGCCGTGCCCATTCTGGCAGAGATAAACCCCAGCCCATGCAGCCTCGTTCCTCACTGCCTGCTTTGCCATAGACAGCCTGGCACCAGCATTTCCTGGAGAGAGAGAGAATGCAGCTGCTGAATATCCCATTGAGGAGACGCCATCAGGGATTTCAATGTGCGCTTTATAGATACATATAAGGTTTATAAATTGAAACTCACCACGTTTTGTGGTGAGCTACCAATCGTAGCTCTTCGTTCTGGTCTTCCGTGGGGGTGAAGTGCTTGCGATAAGGCAAAGCTCCGAGTGGCACGCTTTATACCCCTTACCGCAGCCGGGATGAGCCGGGGGCCGTGCCAATTGGCGTGTCCCAAGCTGATTGCCTCTTTCTAGGAAACTTTTAATGGATTGGATGGAAATCCACTCACTAACTGGTTGGTTGAGATCTGGTGGTGTAAATGTGGGACTAGAGGCAGAGTCCTTCAACAGACTGGATGGGTCAGGAGTCTCCCTGAGGCAGGAAGTTGTGTCCCTGCTATTGGCCTCCAAACAGCCTGAAATTGCCCAGGGGAGGACGGAGAGAACTAAGCACATATTGATCCCCAGGTGCCAGTAAATGACACTTTAATGAGGATCCTTTGCTCATCACCTCCATATAAAGCTAATTAAGGGAAGACACATAATGAGCTTTGTGTGAAATGGCAAAATTGGAGGCCACCCACACACCACCAGCTTGCCTTGGCAGAGAATGAGATGGGACGATGGGCTGAATCCCTCCTGAATGAATGACCATCGGTTTTTGATGCTTCCGTGCCAGAGATCCCTTCACGTTGAGGGGTTGGTCCAGCCAGCTGGGCAGTGTGATGACCTGAACCTATGGCTGGTGTGTGTGCACAGAAGAGGCCATAGTCTAAAAGCGACATAATACATTGTTATGCTCCATTATAATAATTATCATTCCTAATAATGGATTACACCAAAGATTCAGAGCAAGTTCAGCTTTAATGAGAAGGAAAGGGCAGGGGGCTGGAAATAATCCTTTAGCCCCTGGAGGAATAAGCCTAACAAGACAGTCCTGGTGAGGAGATCCTTATTTACTCAGTGAAGTCTTCTTCCTTCATCTCCAAGGAATTATTAAGCAGGATCCCTTCTGAAATGGGAGTAGCAGGGAACAAGGGTATAGGAGGGAACGTGGGTTACATTTGGACCCAGAGGTGAAAGATAAAGACAAAGATCTGTGTATCTGTGTCATGGTGGCCATTTCCTGCTTGCTCAATATTGCATTTACCTCCCCAGAGGTCACCCAGATCTTAGTGGCATTTCTAGAAAATTCCTGATCATTTCCTCTTCATTGCCAAGGGGTCTTGAGGGTGTTTGATGCAAGAAGGGCATCTCATGCTCAGACTTTCCCTGTCCCATTTGCCCAATTTCCCTGCAAGGCAACATCCTCAGCTCTTTCCACCCATGTCCTGTGAGTGGGGCCCTGTCTCTTGGGCTCTAGATGTGGGGTGCCAGGCAGCTGAGATGAAGCCAACCCTCTTCTGGTGGGATTCAGAGTTTCAACATTTGGCAAGAAGGAGGGCACTGCTTTTCCAGACTGGGGGGGAGGGGGGCTTCTCCTGGTATCTGCCTCCTGCAGGAGAACCAGCGGGAACCTGAGCCAATAAGCAGGCAGAAAATGTAGAATGAGAGGAGCTGCTCTGGTCCACCCAGCAGGACTGAATCCCCTAATAGAGACCTGCTTCTGATCCCAAAACAGGCCCCTTAGTAGAAAGCAACATGAATCATTGTACATAAGTAGAGCCCTGAGTTCTTGCTAACTGTGCTGGGCTGTTTTCAATCTCAGAAGAGCTTCTTTGCTCTCCTACAACTCCTGAGGGCTGCAGTATGTCTCCAAGCCAAGACTGTGTACATCAGGTTTCTTAAGAGAGGAGCAAAGGTTAGGGAGAAATGGTGGGCTGACGGCTGCTGGAAACTCTTCTTATAAGCAGATAACTCTGTCGGATTTAATCTAAACACCCCTGGACTGGCTATGGCGTGAGATTAACCACAATTAAGTCCAGACGCTCTTGTTCTATCTCTTTGGGGTGAAGGCTCTGGGTGTAAAACAGTTTCAGAGCAAAGGAGTTGGAGGCTATCGAGCTCAGCCAGGGACGTAAATGTAAGCCTGAACCCCCTTCCTACAGCTTTATTTTTCTGGGCACATATCGGAGAACAGAGTCGGGAAAGAGAAAGAAATATTTGGACTTGAAAGACAAGAGGGACTAACAGCAACAGGACAAGAAATAATTAAAGGACTAAGAATTAAGAACTATAAAGAGTTAAAAGGAAAGAAATTATGGAATACAGTATAAATGCCCAGTTGGGTGGATTTTCAAACTGGGATTGAGATTGTTAAGAAGAGAAACGTTAAGAGTTTGTATAAAACCCTTTTGGAATTTATTCCTTTTTTTAATATTTTTTTAATAAAACGCTACAGTGTGTGGGACAGAAGGAAGACTGTCTCGTTTATTTGTCGTGTTGATAAAGTTTTTTTTTGAGTTTATCAATTTTGTTTACCATTTCTTCTGGGAAGTGAGAAGCTTGCTGTGGTCATAATACTTTGCTTAAGTTACCAACACTAATAGCAGAAGATAACAAAATTAAAACAATAGGCTTTTTGCTGAGGTTTTTGCATAAAGGAATATACTGACATCTGGTGGCAAATTAAGACAACTACTTGTGAACACCTGTGGAAATTTAAGATAATTACCTGTGGATTGTGATAGACTGAGATTTTTAAAGGGATAATGGCCACCACTAGGAGACGTAATACGTTGGAACAGATACATAAAGAGAAATTAACATAAGAACATAAGAACATAAGAACATAAGAACAGCCCCACTGGATCAGGCGATAGGCCCATCTAGTCCAGCTTCCTGTATCTCACAGCGGCCCACCAAATGCCCCAGGAAGCACACCAGATAACAAGAGACCTCGTCCTGGTGCTCTCCCCTACATCTGGCATTCTGACTTAACCCATTCCTAAAATCAGGAGGTTGCGCATACACATCATGGCTTGTACCCCATAATGGATTTTTCCTCCAGAAACTCATCCAATCCCCTTTTAAAGGCGTCTAGGCTAGATGCCAGCACCACATCCTGTGGCAAGGAGTTCCACAGACTGACCACGCGCTGAGTAAAGAAATATTTTCTTTTGTCTGTCCTAACCCGCCCAACACTCAATTTTAGTGGATGTCCCCTGGTTCTGGTATTATGTGAGAGTGTAAAGAGCATCTCCCTATCCACTCTGTCCATCCCCTGCATAATTTTGTATGTCTCAATCATGTCCCCCCTCAAGCGTCTCTTTTCTAGGCTGAAGAGGCCCAAACGCCGTAGCCTTTCCTCATAAGGAAGGTGCCCCAGCCCCGTAATCAGCTTAGTCGCTCTCTTTTGCACCTTTTCCATTTCCACTATGTCTTTTTTGAGATGCGGCGACCAGAACTGGACACAATACTCCAGGTGTGGCCTTACCATAGATTTGTACAACGGCATTATAATATTAGCCGTTTTGTTCTCAATACCCTTCCTAATGATCCCAAGCATAGAATTGGCCTTCTTCACTGCCGCCGCACATTGGGTCGGCGATCTTTCCATTTGCCCAAAACGCTCCTCCACCTGTTCTGGCCTTGATGGTTAGGCCTCAGTTGAGGAGTGACGGTATCTATCAGAGATGAAAAATGTTGGAGGGGGTGGCACTCGAGTCGAGTCTTGAATCTCCACCCGCCGCGACCCGAGTCGCGCACGAGTCATAGCGGCAACTTGACCCATTGAAATGCCCAAGACATTTTGACTCAAGTCCCAAGTGCCTACTGGAACCAAGCCGTGGCACGGGGAAAAAAGGAGGCATGTGGGGGGGGGCAGGGTATTCTCAGATGTTTACAATTCCCTCGTGGTCCCATCCCGATGTGCTGGAGCGAGGTTCTCCTTCAGTTCCTTCAACCACGTGCCACAAGGCCTGGCAAGTTCCTTCAGCCTTCAAAGCTTCATTAACAAGTCAAGTTCATGCTTGACACCTTACTGTGTCTAGGTTTCCACTCTCTAATTCGAAATGGTGATAGTGGCTTCTTTGAGCATGCGATCTTTGATTGTACACTGCTTTGATTGTACAAGCCCCCCACCCCATGGCGTAAAACATGCAAAGACAGAAATTCCACACTGAGAGGACCATGTTGGTTGCTCCGAGTGAGTCAAGTTGCTCTGTTCTGAGGCCAACTTCTGCCTGCAGGAAGCTTGAAGTTTGATGTGGGTGAAAGAGGCAGATGGCAGGGGCTGGCCACAACTGGTGTTCTGGTCCATGGCTCCCTGGACAGGGCTGGAGGTCCTGTGACATCTGAGGAAGAAGCAAGTCCAGTCCACGGTTATCATCAATGAGCTTTATGTGCCCCAAATCAAACAGCATCAACTTTGAGCACCTCCCGCCATCCAGAGACATCTCCAGCGTGAACGTACAGCGTTTCCAAGCCTGAGATTCACACAGGCGTCTCTGGGCCTTCCCAGGCAACCATACCAGCACCGCAGCCTCTAGCGTCCATCACGAGGCCGGGAGCAAAGGGCTAACTAATCGCAAGATTGTATAGGCTAGTTGTTTACTTTGATCAATCAGTGCTAGTTAGCAAGAAAGCGACTGAAGATACAGCACAACGATTCCTGTTACTCCAAAGATGACTATTGCCCAGGTTCTTATCATGAAAAAGCACCTGTTTGATAAGCCAGTTACAATCAAGAGATAAGAGGAATTCTGGAGAAGGTGCCAGGTCAGAGTGCCAGCTGCGGTTTGCGAGGGAGGGGAAGGGATGGGGCAGCGATGTGAGTGCTACGATTACGCTGCTACCGGGGGGGGGAGTGGTTTCTTAACTGACCCGGGGCCATTATGGATCTCCGGAGGGTCCGGGAAGCCCACGACCCCCTCTGCAAGCCTCCCTGCACCTCCAAAGTGCTGGAAAATGGGGGGCAGTTTCCACTGTGAACCCAGAAGTGCTTTTCTCCCGTTTTCCAGCACTTTGGAGGTGCGGGGAGGCTCGCAGGGGGGTCACAGGGGGCAGCAGCAGAGCTTCCTTGGTTGGGGCGTTGCGACACCCAGTTGGGGAACCTCTGCATTGCAATGCCACTAAAAAGGTCTATGCCTTCGGATGCCCCCCTCCCACATGATGCCTTGTTGATGGTGGGGGGCATTTGATCTCTCTATGCTGACTCCAGGGGGTGGATTCGGGGTGGCTGGAACACCAAACCACCTCTGGCTATGGCATCCGTGGCTCAGGGTGCTTCAAAGACACGTGCTCAGCATCACTGAAGAAATGGTGAGAACATTTGACAGAGAATCAAAGTGTGGTCTTCACGGTGCTCTTCTGAGTGGGCCGGTCGAGGGTGCAGTCCACGCGGGCAGCGCTCTGCAGAGGGTCCTGGAGCTCTGGTGTCCGTGTCACTGACGACTCAGTGGAGACAACCCCGAGGAGACTGGAGTCTGCAGACCAAGTAACTCTTTGACTGGCTCTTGTGCACTGTCCACCTGGAGCTTCTGCTGGCAAGTTCTCACAATCCCCGGTGGCAACGTCTGCGACCAGGCCAGCCACCCTGACTGCAGTGAGTGAAAGCTATCCAGGATAGACACCTTTGTTGGGCTGGTGGCATCGCCCACCTCCTGGTGTTCCTAGTACTTGCAGCCGGGCAGCTGGCAGGGAGGAGAGGCCACAGAAGCTTCTTGACCTTCACCTGCTCCCCTCTTCTCTGCCGAGCCAGGATCCCGTTCACTGCCTGCCTCCCTGTGGCTGGAGATTCTGGCAGCCGCCAGACTAACGGGCAGGCACCTGGCATCTGGCAGTGGCCTCCCAGCTGACTCCGGGAAGCCCCCAAACAGCAGATGAAGGCAGGCTCCTCTCCCACACATCTCTGCTGCGACTGGCATTCAGAGGCACAGGGCCCTTGAACCCGGAGCCAGCACACACTGGCCGTGGCTAGCAGCGGGGAACAGACCTGTCCTCTTCAGAGCCTGAGATCTAAACGATGGGGGCTGCAAGCCTATGTGCAGTTTCCTGGCAGCAAGGGCCCGATCCTAACCAGTCTACCACGAGGCAACCGTGCCAGCACTGTGGGTGCTGCGTCCTCAAGGTAAAGGAACATTGGTTCCCTCCCTTACCTTGGGGCTGCACTGCCCCTGGAACTCTTGGGTAGGACTGGGGCCTAGGCCCACTGAATCGAGCAAGGCTTGCTTTTGAGTAGACACCCCTAGGCTTGGGCTAGAGGACAGCAACAAGCATCGAACAGGCAGAGAAAAGACATCGCCTCGAGTCCGACGGGCATGGAAGCCACACTGCTTCCCACACGCGGCGGGCAAACGGGGCCAATGTCCTGGGCGCGCAGTCCGCACGACTCTAGGACCATGCAGGAAGCTTTACGGTTTTCCGGAAATATAGTTCAAGGTTGCAGGGAAACCTCAGACGGCTTCCCCAGTTGGTCTTAGAGGTGTGCGAGGCTCTGTCACGCTTGGTGAGTGGGGGGGGGCGTCGTTGCGGTCCTTTGCCCCGGGTGTGGGGTGGGCTGGGCCCGTCACTGTTCCCATCTCGACTGGAGGGTATTGGTGGAACCTGGATCTCATCACCCCCTCTATAGTATCCTTCGTTCCTCCTGTTTGACCACAGGATCAGAAGAAGAATTCAGAGGTGATTGAGCAGAGCTTCCACAGGCTGAACAAGAACAAGGTCCTGCTGCCATCTTGTTGGGTTGCTACTGACGGTGATGACTCGGCTTTGCACGGGGGTCTGGGTCAGGAGAAGAAACACACACGTGCCCTGCGTTTTCTCACAGGAAGTCCTGTCAAAGTTCTGCAGGGTGGCTTCAGTGGCACACAGTGGCACTGTCTAAAGTCTACAAGACCACCACGCAGGACACTGCTGCAGCAACACCCCTTCTTCTGTTCTCCAAGGAGAGTTGCAAACTGAGGCTCGTTGAAAGTGCATCTGGCTCCTCTTCCCTGTGGACGTGCCCGGACTTCTCCCTTTCTCAGGAAACTTCCTTTGGAAACGAAGCAGAACACTGAGCTCTAGAAGCAGAGTCCATACCACAGGCTGCCTTTTCCTAAGGACTTGAGCGAGACACAAATGACCTTCACCACAGTCGGCCGCTCTGACTCAGGGCCTTCTGCAGAAATGCACAGTTCCTGCTTACCTCTTGACTGAAAGAGCCCGGTCAGTTATAGGCTTTGTTAAGACGCCTTCTGATGATGAGGATACTTTCTGTTGTATCTTTAGTGGATTTCTTGCTAACGAGCACTGACTTCCTGGGAAATCAGTCAAGTGAAACCGAAGAAGTGATAGAATCTTCTGATGAGCTTAACCCTTTGCTCCCAGGCCTTGCTGATGGATGCGAGAGGCTGCCGTGGTATTCTGTGTTTTAATATATATGTTAAGAAGAAGGGCCTCTTATGCTGCAGACCCTGCACTCGCTTAGTCCAGCCCGTCACTCAGTCCACTCAGACTGAGTTTGGAGTCCTTTCCAGTGGCTGCTCCCTCCTTGAGCTCTGAAGGGAAAAGAGGTCCAGGAGAAAGTCAACCTCCTGAATCATTGCTGACAGCCCTGGAAATGAAGGATTGATCACGAGCAATGTGGAGAAGTCCTTTCCTCTCTCGCATGCAGAATTTGCAACCGCAGCATTGAAAAGAAGCAGCCACCCAGAGCAAGAGAGCTGCGTAAGAACACAAGAACGGAGTGCCCCCAAGCTGAGCCTGAGTGCCGCCAGGGGCTTCGGCTTCCGGCTGGGACTTGCAAAGTGCTTCCGGCTTCCTCGGAACGAGTCCCAGCGTGCTCTTCCCTTCAGCTGTGATGCTTCCAGCCCAGTCTGAGGCTGGGCGTGCTGATGCCTCCACAATAAGCGCTGCATAAGAACATAAGAACATAAGAACAGCCCCACTGGATCAGGCCATAGGCCCATCTAGTCCAGCTTCCTGTATCTCACAGTGGCCCACCAAATGCCCCAGGGAGCACACCAGATAACAAGAGACCTCATCCTGGTGCCCTCCTCTACATCTGGCATTCTGACTTAACCCATTCCTAAAATCAGGAGGTTGCGCATACACATCATGGCTTGTAACCCATAATGGATTTTTCCTCCAGAAACTTGTCCAATCCCCTTTTAAAGGCGTCTAGGCTAGACGCCAGCACCACATCCTGTGGCAAGGAGTTCCACAGACCGACCACACGCTGAGTAAAGAAATATTTTCTTTTGTCTGTCCTAACCCGCCCAACACTCAATTTTAGTGGATGTCCCCTGGTTCTGGTATTATGTGAGAGTGTAAAGAGCATCTCCCTATCCACTCTGTCCATTCCCTGCATAATTTTGTATGTCTCAATCATGTTCCCCCTCAAGCGTCTCTTTTCTAGGCTGAAGAGGCCCAAACTCCGTAGCCTTTCCTCATAAGGAAGGTGCCCCAGCCCCGTAATCATCTTAGTCGCTCTCTTTTGCACCTTTTCCATTTCCACTATGTCCTTTTTGAGATGCGGCGACCAGAACTGGACACAATACTCCAGGTGTGGCCTTACCATAGATTTGTACAACAGCATTATAATACTAGCCGTTTTGTTCTCAATACCCTCAATACCAGCTCCCAGCCTTGGTCCACGAGCAGCACTGCTTCTGCCACCGCCACGGTGAGCACCGACGGAAGCGGCTGCCATTTTCCTTCTGCTGCAGTCTTGGGTGTCCTCTGCCTCCCACAACACCCCCTGTCATTGGCCCTGGATCCTTGGCACCCAGCAGGGCAGGCCACCCCCTGCTAGCAGGGCCACTGGCTGCGGTGCCCCTGAAATTGCAGGGCCTGTAGTATTTGCTGCGTTGCCACTACAGGTTGAGGAACCCTGATCTGGAAATCTGATGTACAGAACACTCCAAAATGCAGGGCTTTTTCTGAGCACCGACATGACGTTTAACTTTTTTTGCCTGAAGATATGAAAGCACAAACAGTGTTTCACACACAAACCTCGTTTCGTGCAGAAAATTAATGAAAATGCCCTTCCGGCTATATGTGCAAGGGCTCGATGAAATTGAACTTAGAGCTCTGCAGTTTCACCAGGACTCACCGAATGGTCTTGAGCCAGGACACCACACCTTTCTTCATCCCTCCTGTCTCAGGCCAGGGCTTATTGAAAAACAGCAAGGAAGCACCCCGGAGAACTGCTACGAAGGATGCACTCATCTAGTTTTAATCCCACCTCCCACCTAGCATTCTTGCCCCCCACCAACTCCCTCCCCTCCTCTCCTGTTGCTGCTCAGGCCAGGTTTTATCTCCCCCAGGCTGTGCCTGTCTGTGATCCGATCACTGGATATTATTTGCAGTTGGTTTTAAATGCACTGCATTCTTGCACTGTTAATGCAGTGGATTTAATGCACTGTTTTCAATCATTACTTTGCATTTTAGCCACTTTAAATTAAGTTGGAAGCCTCTTTGAGGCACAGAGATCTTTAGGGGGCGGAAAAAATATCTGGAAAGAACACTGCACACTGGTCCTGCTTTGAGCTTGTGTTTGTGTGTCTGCCATGTGTGTCGAAGATCATAAACAGCTGGAGAAACATTTTGGACGCATGGGAGGTCCTCACTGATATCCGTCAATGGGGAGTGGATTCTTCTTTCATTGGGGGGAACAGAAAGATGCAGGCCCACCCACCCCTGCAGCTGGAATGGGACAGTCGGGAATCACACGGGAGTTCTCTTGGGGACGATGATAGCTCCGGAACCCAAATGCCCCAGGGTGCTTTTCAAGCCCAAGTCTCCCTGGGAGGAGCCCGCATGTGGGGGGACGTGGGAGAGGATGGGACGGCACTGTCAGTCCAGCAGGGTTCCATCACCTCATGGGGGTCCATAGGAGCAAGACTATGCTGGTCACCAGTAGCTGCACACCCTGGGACCAAGCCCTGCCCTGGGCCTCCTAGTCTCCTTGCAAAATGCAGTCAAAGCAAGTTCTGCCTCCCATCCCAATAGCAAAAGGGGGATCTCCAGCAGCTGAGCAGTAACCAGAGTGTTGGCAGTGGTGGTCTAAGGGGAAATCCAGCCACACAGCAACAGCTTGGTATTCAGCCAGTGTCCATCTCTACCAAGACTCTTGGGATGGCAGATTATTATGGACTGCTGGTGGGGCACTGTCCAAGGTCTGCCTGGCCACCTGACTAGGGGACCAGTCCTATCCAATTTTCCAGTGCCTGTGCAGCTGTGCCAATGGGGCATGCACTGCATCTTGTGGTGGGGAGGCAGGCACAGAGGACTCTTCAAGTTATGGGAACATTTGTTCCCTTACCTGCTGCATAAGCAGCAGGTGGGCTGCATTGCAGCTGCACTGGTGCTGGATGGTTGGATAGGATTGGGCCCCTAATGTCGGGGTTCTTGCAAACAAGGTCAACCAAAGAGATGCACCCAACACCCCTTCCTAGGTTCTTGGAGAAAGGGTTGCAGGTGCAGGGTCATTGAAAGAAGGTTTGTTGTACCCCAACCAGAGTTCACCCTCTTGCTGTAGAAACCGAATAGACAGCAGCAGGCCTCAGGGTTTTTTGGAGAGTAAAGGAACTCTTGTCAGTTGGACAGCAGCCCACCACAGCTAGCAAATTCCTTGATTTCACTAGGATTCACATCGCCATCTAAGAACATATCCCACACCTTTTTCCCCTGCACCCTGTCGTGGGCCAGCCCTTATTGACGAACAGTAAGGAAACGATCTGGAGAATTTCTACAGAAGGAACATAATTTTTGGTGCTTCTTACCAGCAGATCATGAGGTCATCACATGTTGCAACAGGCAAACCATAAAGATAAAACCAACCCCAGAGCGATGCCAACTGTAAGGTCTTGAGGAGGGGGAGGAGAGTCCAAGGGTTTGCAGGGATGCGATTGGGCCAGGATGCAGAATTTTGCAATGAGGGGTGGGATCAAGACACAGAAGTGGGAGTATAAGACCAGGCCCTTCAGCCTTCATTGCATCTCGGCCTCCTCTGGTCCTCCTCTTCTTGATCCACTGAGGTGAGTCCGTGGGTGACTTCTGTGGTGCTTTAGCCTTGGCACTAGACTAGCAGACCAATCCTATTCAATTTTCCAGCACCAATGCAGCCATGCCAGTGGGGTGTGCACTGCATCCTTTCAGCGAGAGGGTAGTCACGGAGGTCTCCTCTAGGGAAGGAAATGCTTATTCCCTTCTTTCGGGGCTGCACTGTGGTTATACCGGTGCTGGAAAGTTGGATAGGATTGGGCCCTAGGATATTTGCAGAGCAATCCTACATATATTTACTCAGAAGCAAGTTCCACTGTTTCCAGCAGGGGCGCTGAGGGATGGCATTGGGCCCGAGGTAAGATGCCCCATTGCCCCCCTTCAAGCAATGCCAAAAACACATAGACTCAATCCAATGCCATGTTTTCTAGACACCCACTAAACTAGAAAAAAAAAGGTTGGAGTTTGCTACTGGAGGAGCTTAGTATTGGGGCCTGGGAATTCTCTCACTCAGTGTTTCTCAAACTGTGGATCAGGAGCCAATTTCAGGTGGGTCCCCATTTATTTCAATATTATATTTTTAATATATTAGACTTGATTCTCCCGTGGTAGGTGACTGCATTTGGGGAAATATTACAGATTTGTATGTTTAACTGTGTTTAACTGTGGAGATGCTTTTAACAATGATAGTCAATGGGACTTACTCCTGGGTAAGTGTAGGTAGGATCACAGCTTAGGATTGTTGAAGTTTTTCCTGCTTGATGATGTCACTTCCGGTCATGACATCACTTCTGGTGGACCCTGACAAATTACCATTCTAAAAAGTGGGTCCCTGTGCTAAAGGAGTGAGAACCAGTGCTCTTACTGAACTGGGAGATTCTCTAAATGCTAGGAGGATTCTGTAACTACTGGCTGGGGCCTCGTAGTTCTGGTCTGAAGGCGCAAGTTTCACTTCCCCGTGTTTGGCTTGTACTAATGCACGGCGGTGCTTTTGGTGAAGACCTGGGCTGCGTTTTCACTACAGCTTTAATCCACTTTCAACGCTCTCCCAATGCATTCTGGAGGACTGCAGTTTGTGAAGGAATCTGAGAGAGTGACCCTTAACAAATGACCCTGGGGGAAGAGAAGTGCACTGAAAGTGAATTAAAGTTGTCGTGGAAATCGACTGAGATGGAGTTTTCCAAATTTACTTAGAATGAAATGTGTCTTGTATAGTTTTTGTCCTATCCCTTGCCCCTTCCATGGGAAGCCTGAGCCCTGGGGATTTTGGCCTCCTGTCCCCTTCTCCTCAGGCCTGATTCCAAAAAATTTCCAGGGATCTTAAAGAATCTCCTTTTGGCTTCTGTTCTAAACTTGGATGAGAGGAATTGAGCGATGGCTTCCACCGAGCTGGGGGGCGGCTGGATGAGATGGCAATCCAAGGCCCCGCCCAACTCGTCACATTCCAAAACTCAGCTATATTTCCTTTCAATTGCACTTGGGGTGACATTTCAGGACCACAATTTCAGGGCCTCCAGACTTGCTGGGCTAGAGCTTGGGGAGTGATAGGTGCGCCCTCTGTGGTCGCCTGCCAAGGGATCGGGGCATAGCCATTCCTGAGAACAGTGGATGGTCTCCATCCCATATATGTGACATACATTCCCAGCTGAAGAAAAATACACTTCCTGTTGTCAAGCGGAGTGGAGGCCACTGTGGAAGGGATCCCCTCCGCCCTACCCAATCATGCTCTTGTCGCCTTAGGTTTCCATCCAGCTCATCTTGTCTCAAACTGCAATGGAAGAGGCCTTTGAAACCATCATCACCGTCTTCCAAAAACATGCCAATTCATTCCAAGGTTTTTATAAGATCCAACAGGGCGATCTCGTTAATATGATCAAGCTGGAGTTTAGTCACTGGCTGGAGGTGAGGAGGGGCAGGACAGATCCTTCTGCATACAGAGTTGGGTTCCACTGTGAGGGTCTTGCAGGGAAGGGGAGGGAGTTGGTGGGAGGCGAGAACTTTGGGCAGCAGAGGAGTTCGTAGCCATTACTTCCACCCTGCTTGGAGGTGCTGCCTGGGGTCTGAATCCCATCGCCGCCTCTTTGTTTCTAATTCTTTGACCACAGAAACCGAAGGATCCGAACGCAGTGCAGGAGATCCTCCAAGAGCTGCAGAACAACAAGGACAGAGTTATAACCTTTGGCCTGTGCATCGATTTCCTGACACGGCTTACCGTTGTCACCCATGATCACATCCAGAAATGAGGTGGTGATGGAGATGCCCACCACTACCAAGCGTCAAGAGGGAGGCCACTGTGCCTTGGAAGCTGTTCCAAATCCCTGATGCCCTGCTCAGGTGCTTGTCCTGTATTCCTGTGGCTGGGGGCGCTCATCGAGCAATAAAGTTTGAACCTAAAGCTTCAAAGGTGGCCGTTTCACTCCATCACTCATGATTTGGGGCGGGGGGCGGGAAGATGTTTGTATCATGCCCAGAGAAATCTATGACTTTATTAGTTCTCAGCTCAGTGTTTCTCAGACTGTGGGTCGGGACCTACTAGGTGTGTCACGAGCCAATTTCAGGCGGGTCCCCATTCATTTTATTTTTAATGTATTAGACCTGATGCCAACATGATATGTGAACGGGGCTTACTCCTGGGTCAGTGAGGATAGGATTGCAACCCAGGATTGTTTTTTCTTGCTTGATGATGTCACTTCTGGCCATGACATCACTTCCAGGTTAATGACATCACTTGAGGCGGGTCCCAGCAAATTATCATTCTATAAAGTGGGTCCCGGTGCTAGAAGTTTGAGAACCAACTGCTCCAGCTCATCTCAAGTTGTTCACCAACCTCAGAGAAGGAAACCAGAAAGACCTGGTTGCAAAGGAGAAGGCTGGGGTGGGGGTGAAGGGGGTGCAAAGGAGTTCTTGCTCCGAGTGCTGAGTTGAGCTAATATCCCAGCTTAGGGACTGTTGGAAAGACCCACATCTACTGCCTAACAAGTCAGAGCTCCGTCTTCAACGTAGTCAGAGGAGTGCACCACACTTTATGAAGAGAGTCTTGAACATGCCATGTCGCTTTTATTGATGATTGATAGCTAAACGCAGTCTCCAAGTTCAATGGCGGTAGATCTCTGAGTGTGGGTGTCTTCAGAGCATGGAACGTGGGAGTGCAGTTACCTATTTGGGGCTTTCCAAAGACACCTGGCTGGCTGCTGATGAGGCTGGGAAGGTGGCCTGCGTGGACCTTTAGTCCAGCCTACCCAGACTTGTTCTGAAGTCCATATAAGGTGTGTTCATTTCCCCTTCACACAGCCCCGCCCCGCCCCTCTACCTGCCCATCTTCTTACCCTCCAAGGCAATCTTAGATAGGATCGCTTTGTGGATGGCTTTCCTGATTTCCTGGAAATTTCCCAATTTCCAGTCTCAGTAATTTCCTTCTGGTTGGGTCACCTGGGCTCTGTTGATCTCATTGGCCACCTCTGTGCTGCCTGATTTTCCCCTGCCACCTTCCACAGCCCACCCCTCAGCTTTTCCAGCCCAATCCTATATCCACTTACCTGAGAGTAAGCCTCATTTACTCTAACGGGACTTACTTCTGAGTAGGCAGGCATAGGATTGGGCTGTCAATCTCTCCACCAATCGGGCCTTTGGGGGTAAGCAAATGACCCACCAGTTAGCAGAATGCAATTCACTAGCAGTGGGCTTAGGATCGTAAGAAGAGCCCCACTGGATCAGGCCAAAGGCCCATCTAGTCCAGCTTCCTGTATCTCACAGCGACCCACCAAATGCCCCAGGGAGCACGCAAGACAACGTCCTGGTGTCCTCCCCTGCATCTGGCACTCTGAGGTAGCCTACCTCTAAAACCAGGAGCTGGCACATACCTACCGTGGCTTGTAACCCGTGATGGACTTTTCCTCCAGGAATTTGTCCAGTCCCCTCTCAAAGGCATCAAGGCAAGATGCCATCACCACTTCCTGTGGCAAGGAGTTCCACAGACTAATCACATGCTGGGTAAAGAGCTATCCCACAGCGGCTCACCAAATGGCCCAGGAAGCACACGAGACAAGAGACACGCAATCTGGTGCTTGAGAAGCAACTTGTTTTTCGACACACATGGCAGACACACAAACACAAGCTCAAAGCAGGACCAGTGTGCAGTGATCTTTCCAGATTTTTTTTTTTGCCCCCCAAAATCTCTGGGCCTCAAAGAGGCTTCCAACTTAATTCAAAGTGGCTAAAATGCAATGTAGTTATTGAAAACAGTGCAATAAATACAATGCATTAAAAGTGCAAGAACACGGTGCATTAACATAGTGGGTACTTTAAAACCAACTGCAAATAATATGCAATGACGGGATTACGGACAGGCTCAGCCTCGGGGAGATAAAAACCCAGCCTTAGAGGAGGGGAGGGAGTTCCTGGGAAGCAAGAATGCTGGGTGGGAGATTGGATTAAAACTAGATTAATGCACCCCTTGGAGTAATTCTCCAGGGTGTTTCCTTGCTGTCTTTCAAGAAGCCCTGAGACAGGAAGGGATGAAGAAAGGTGTGGCGTCTTGGCTCAAGACCATTCGGAGAGTCCTGGTGAAACTGCAGAGCTCTAAGTGAGTGGTGATTTCCAAAGAAGGAGGTCGTGTTCTGGATCCCGGCACAGTTAGGGAAAAACAGACACCCTCTCAATGACCCTGACTTTGCAACTCTTCTTCGAGAACATAGGAAGGGGGGTTGCTGCATCCCTCAGGTTCATATTGTCTGCAAAAACCCAACCTGACATCCAGGGAGGTGGCCTTGCAGACTTTAGGCAGTGTCCCACCAATGAACCACAACCTGCCATCCCAGAAGTGGGGGCAGAGACGACCCAGGGTACAAGCTGGGCACTGACGACCCAGGGCACTGACCGGGTACAAGCTCATTGGGATGACTTCTACGCCATCGTCACCAGCCACCCGATTACAGTTGCTGCAGATTCCCCCTTTTGCTAGTGGGGAAGGTGGAGGAACGCCTGTTCAGTGCATTTGGCAAGTGAGCTTGGAGGCTGAAGGCTTGGCTTGTCCCGGGGTCTGCAGCAACCTGACCCCAGCACTGCCTCGCTCCTGCCAAAGAACAGGATGGTCTGACTTCTGTCTGGCCTGCTGAATTCCTCCATGTTCCAGAAAACATTTGAAGTTGAAGCAAAACAGAACTATGCAGCAGTCCCCAGACCTGCAGACCTTGACCCAGTAGTGGAATAATCCCCTACCAGTCATTTCAGTGAATGAACCCTTTCAGGTAGGTGAGCCAGGCTGAACCTGGGCTGAAGACCCTCCATCCATCAGAGGTAGGGTTGCCAACCCACTAGGATTGGCAGAGTCTCCCAAGTCTGGATTAATATACAAATTGGGCACCCCTTTTTAGAAGTGTTTTGGGTTCTTCCTTATTTCAGATTACTTGCATATATAATAATAATAATAACAATAATAATAATAATAATAGTACAGGTATTTATATACCGCCTTCCATGGACTTTATTCAAGACTTTATTCAAGGCGGTTTACATAGGCCTGTAGGGATTGTTACAATTTTGAAAGAATGTTCTATCTTCCAAGAACCACAACATTCAGATGTTTCTTTCTTGATCTGGTCGCACATTCTGGCCTCCACCCTCCCACGCTCAGAGCAGATGCAGTAACTCGGCTCAGCTTGTCAACTGCTTCAAGGTCGCATGGTGCCGGTGGCCTCGAACAGGCAACCTTGTGGATGTTATCTTCAGGCAAATGGAGGCTCTACCCTCTAGACCAGACCTCCTACCCATATAATGAGAGATCTTGGAGAAGGGGCCCAAATCTACGCACAGAATTCATTGAAGTTTCATTTAGCCCTTGCACATATAGCCTGAAGGTCATTTTTATTAATTTTCTGCACGAAACGAGGTTTGTGTGTGAAATACTGTTTGTGATTTCATATCATTAGGCAAAAAAAGTTAAACACCATGTTGGTGCTCAGAAAAAGCCCTGCATTTTGGAGTGTTCTGTACATCAGATTTCCAGATCAGGGTTCCTCAACCTGTAGTGGCAAAGCAGCAAATACTACAGGCCCTGCAATTTCAGGGGCGCCGCAGCCAGTGGCCCTGCTAGCAGGGGGTGGCCTGCCCTGCTGGGTGCCAAGGATCCAGGGCCAATGACAGGGGGTGTTGTGGGAGGCAGAGGACACACAAGACTGCAGCAGAAGGAAAATGGCAGCCGCTTCCGTTGGTGCTCACCGTGGCGGTGGCAGAAGCAGTGCTGCTCGTGGACCAAGGCTGGGAGCTGGTGCTGCAGCGCTTATTGTGGAGGCATCAGCACGCCCAGCCTCAGACTGGGCTGGAAGCATCACAGCTGAAGGGAAGAGCACGCTGGGACTCGTTCCGAGGAAGCCGGAAGCACTTTGCAAGTCCCAGCCGGAAGCCGAAGCCCCTGGCGGCACTCAGGCTCAGCTTGGGGGCACTCCGTTCTTGTGTTCTTACGCAGCTCTCTTGCTCTGGGTGGCTGCTTCTCTTCAACTGTCATGTTAGAAAAGAAACAGCTGCTGATGGCCAGCTGGGTGCGCTCTAGCTCCAGGAAAGGTGTTTATTCAACATTTTTAATCAGAAATTTTTAATTCTGATGTGAATTGGTGTAAGCATGAGTGAGACACGACCAGTGATATGATCATGTGCAGAGCATTCTCTACCCAGACTTTACCCACCCAGAACGTAGCAAATAACCACAAGGAAGTACATGGTGTGTTGCCTCCCATTGCAGCTGAACATAAGAACATAAGAACAGCCCCACTGGATCAGGCCAGAGGCCCACCTAGTCCAGCTTCCTGTATCTCACAGCGGCCCACCAAATGCCCCAGGGAGCACACCAGATAACAAGAGACCTGCAAGGCTTCCTGGGAATTGTAGTTAAGAACATAAGAACAGCCCCACTGGATCAGGCCATAGGCCCATCTAGTCCAGCTTCCTGTATCTCACAGCGGCCCACCAAATGCCCCAGGGAGCACACCAGATAATGATGGCTGAACCAAGCAGGCCAAGAGGACTCCCAGTTGCAAGATCAGAAGCACCCCCAAAGCTGAGAATCTTGACACTGGGCCCACCTCTGCAGGCTGGAATGGTGCAGTTGAGGATCCCACAGGAGTTCTCTTGAAGACAATCATAGCTAAGGACCCCAAATGCACCAGCGGGGTTTGCAAGAACTGGTCTCCTCGGGAGGAGTCCAGCAATGGGAAGGGGAAGCTGAAGAGCCCCAGCAGGAATCCATCTACATTCTAAAATCAGATAATCTAAAATCAGGGGATTTCCAAGGACCCAGTTGGCTCTTGGAAGATACGGCTGTGAGGTGGACAGCATGCCCGTTCTGGCAGAGACAAATCCCAGCCTGGGCAGCCTTGTTCCTCACCACCAGCTCAGCTAATGGCAACAGCATTTCCTGGGGAGAGAGACTGAGTATAGAAGTGGTGGAATTCCCCACTGAAGAAGCCTCATCGGGTGTGTCCAAGTGTGCTCTCAAGATAGGTAGAGGGTTCATAAACCCAGACTCACAAAGACCATCACCATAGTCCTGTTGCTCTTGGCTTCTGTTGGGATGCGCTAAGGGGAGGCTCTGAGATGCTCTCTTTATAGGCCTTGGCACAGGTGGGTAGAGCCAGGTGCCAGGTGCCGAATGGTGTGTTCCAAGCTGAGTGTCTCATTCTAGGGAATCTTTAATTGGCTGGATGAAAATCCACTCAGTCATTTGTCCGCTGAGTCAAAATGTGACACATCTGAAAGTTGGCTCTCAAGTTCTCATTGCCCACACCGAGGGGGGGAGGAAGCTGAACGGCACCATCTTGCTCAGGCCAGAAAGCATTTGAGATCTGCTGTGCAATTCAAGTTGTACGGCCAGCGTCCTTGGGAGTGGCGCCACGTAGGGATTGGCTCTGGTCCCTGCTCTAGCCCTGCTTGCAGCAGGGTCCACACCAAAACCCTACCCCTACTCCCTGGCCCACACCATCCCTGGACAAGCTGGTCGAGGAGTTGGTGCTGCAGCGCTTATTGTGGAGGCATCAGCACACCCAACCTCAGACTTGGCCGCATGCATCACAGCTGAAGGGAAGACCACGCTGGGACTTGCTCCGAGGAAGCCGCAAGCACTTTGCAAGTCCTACTCGGAAGCCGAAGCCCCAGGATATGAAATCACAAACAGTGTTTCACACACAAACCTCGTTTCGTGCAGAAAATTAATAAAAATGACCTTCAGGCTATATGTGCAAGGGCTAAATGAAACTTCAATGAATTCTGTGCGTAGATTTGGGCCCCTTCTCCAAGATCTCTCATTATATGGGTAGGAGGTCTGGTCTAGAGGGTAGAGCCTCCATTTGCCTGAAGATAACATCCACAAGGTTGCCTGTTCGAGGCCACCGGCACCATGCGACCTTGAAGCAGTTGACAAGCTGAGCCGAGTTACTGCATCTGCTCTGAGCGTGGGAGGGTGGAGGCCAGAATGTGCGACCAGATCAAGAAAGAAACATCTGAATGTTGTGGTTCTTGGAAGATAGAACATTCTTTCAAAATTGTAACAATCCCTACAGGCCTATGTAAACCGCCTTGAATAAAGTCTTGAATAAAGTCCATGGAAGGCGGTATATAAATACCTGTACTATTATTATTATTATTATTGTTATTATTATTATTATATATGCAAGTAATCTGAAATAAGGAAGAACCCAAAACACTTCTAAAAAGGGGTGCCCAATTTGTATATTAATCCAGACTTGGGAGACTCTGCCAATCCTAGTGGGTTGGCAACCCTACCTCTGATGGATGGAGGGTCTTCAGCCCAGGTTCAGCCTGGCTCACCTACCTGAAAGGGTTCATTCACTGAAATGACTGGTAGGGGATTATTCCACTACTGGGTCAAGGTCTGCAGGTCTGGGGACTGCTGCATAGTTCTGTTTTGCTTCAACTTCAAATGTTTTCTGGAACATGGAGGAATTCAGCAGGCCAGACAGAAGTCAGACCATCCTGTTCTTTGGCAGGAGCGAGGCAGTGCTGGGGTCAGGTTGCTGCAGACCCCAGGACAAGCCAAGCCTTCAGCCTCCAAGCTCACTTGCCAAATGCACTGAACAGGCGTTCCTCCACCTTCCCCACTAGCAAAAGGGGGAATCTGCAGCAACTGTAATCGGGTGGCTGGTGACGATGGCGTAGAAGTCATCCCAATGAGCTTGTACCCGGTCAGTGCCCTGGGTCGTCAGTGCCCAGCTTGTACCCTGGGTCGTCTCTGCCCCCACTTCTGGGATGGCAGGTTGTGGTTCATTGGTGGGACACTGCCTAAAGTCTGCAAGGCCACCTCCCTGGATGTCAGGTTGGGTTTTTGCAGACAATATGAACCTGAGGGATGCAGCAACCCCCCTTCCTATGTTCTCGAAGAAGAGTTGCAAAGTCAGGGTCATTGAGAGGGTGTCTGTTTTTCCCTAACTGTGCCGGGATCCAGAACACGACCTCCTTCTTTGGAAATCACCACTCACTTAGAGCTCTGCAGTTTCACCAGGACTCTCCGAATGGTCTTGAGCCAAGACGCCACACCTTTCTTCATCCCTTCCTGTCTCAGGGCTTCTTGAAAGACAGCAAGGAAACACCCTGGAGAATTACTCCAAGGGGTGCATTAATCTAGTTTTAATCCAATCTCCCACCCAGCATTCTTGCTTCCCAGGAACTCCCTCCCCTCCTCTAAGGCTGGGTTTTTATCTCCCCGAGGCTGAGCCTGTCCGTAATCCCGTCATTGCATATTATTTGCAGTTGGTTTTAAAGTACCCACTATGTTAATGCACCGTGTTCTTGCACTTTTAATGCATTGTATTTATTGCACTGTTTTCAATAACTACATTGCATTTTAGCCACTTTGAATTAAGTTGGAAGCCTCTTTGAGGCCCAGAGATTTTGGGGGGCAAAAAAAAAAATCTGGAAAGATCACTGCACACTGGTCCTGCTTTGAGCTTGTGTTTGTGTGTCTGCCATGTGTGTCGAAAAACAAGTTGCTTCTCAAGCACCAGATTGCGTGTCTCTTGTCTCGTGTGCTTCCTGGGCCATTTGGTGAGCCGCTGTGGGATAGCTCTTTACCCAGCATGTGATTAGTCTGTGGAACTCCTTGCCACAGGAAGTGGTGATGGCATCTTGCCTTGATGCCTTTGAGAGGGGACTGGACAAATTCCTGGAGGAAAAGTCCATCACGGGTTACAAGCCACGGTAGGTATGTGCCAGCTCCTGGTTTTAGAGGTAGGCTACCTCAGAGTGCCAGATGCAGGGGAGGACACCAGGACGTTGTCTTGCGTGCTCCCTGGGGCATTTGGTGGGTCGCTGTGAGATACAGGAAGCTGGACTAGATGGGCCTTTGGCCTGATCCAGTGGGGCTCTTCTTACGATCCTAAGCCCACTGCTAGTGAATTGCATTCTGCTAACTGGTGGGTCATTTGCTTACCCCCAAAGGCCCGATTGGTGGAGAGATTGACAGCCCAATCCTATGCCTGCCTACTCAGAAGTAAGTCCCGTTAGAGTAAATGAGGCTTACTCTCAGGTAAGTGGATATAGGATTGGGCTGGAAAAGCTGAGGGGTGGGCTGTGGAAGGTGGCAGGGGAAAATCAGGCAGCACAGAGGTGGCCAATGAGATCAACAGAGCCCAGGTGCCCCAACCAGAAGGAAATTACTGAGACTGGAAATTGGGAAATTTCCAGGAAATCAGGAAAGCCATCCACAAAGCGATCCTATCTAAGATTGCCTTGGAGGGTAAGAAGATGGGCAGGTAGAGGGGCGGGGCGGGGCTGTGTGAAGGGGAAATGAACACACCTTATATGGACTTCAGAACAAGTCTGGGTAGGCTGGACTAAAGGTCCACCCAGGCCACCTTCCCAGCCTCATCAGCAGCCAGCCAGGTGTCTTTAGAAAGCCCCAAATAGGTAACTGCACTCCCACGTTCCATGCTCTGAAGACACCCACACTCAGAGATCTACCGCCATTGAACTTGGAGACTGCGTTTAGCTATCAATCATCAATAAAAGCGACATGGCATGTTCAAGACTCTCTTCATAAAGTGTGGTGCACTCCTCTGACTACGTTGAAGACGGAGCTCTGACTTGTTAGGCAGTAGATGTGGGTCTTTCCAACAGTCCCTAAGCTGGGATATTAGCTCAACTCAGCACTCGGAGCAAGAACTCCTTTGCACCCCCTTCACCCCCATCCCAGCCTTCTCCTTTGCAACCAGGTCTTTCTGGTTTCCTTCTCTGAGGTTGGTGAACAACTTGAGATGAGCTGGAGCAGTTGGTTCTCAAACTTCTAGCACCGGGACCCACTTTATAGAATGATAATTTGCTGGGACCCGCCTCAAGTGATGTCATTAACCTGGAAGTGATGTCATGGCCAGAAGTGACATCATCAAGCAAGAAAAAACAATCCTGGGTTGCAATCCTATCCTCACTGACCCAGGAGTAAGCCCCGTTCACATATCATGTTGGCATCAGGTCTAATACATTAAAAATAAAATGAATGGGGACCCGCCTGAAATTGGCTCGTGACACACCTAGTAGGTCCCGACCCACAGTCTGAGAAACACTGAGCTGAGAACTAATAAAGTCATAGATTTCTCTGGGCATGATACAAACATCTTCCCGCCCCCCGCCCCAAATCATGAGTGATGGAGTGAAACGGCCACCTTTGAAGCTTTAGGTTCAAACTTTATTGCTCGATGAGCGCCCCCAGCCACAGGAATACAGGACAAGCACCTGAGCAGGGCATCAGGGATTTGGAACAGCTTCCAAGGCACAGTGGCCTCCCTCTTGACGCTTGGTAGTGGTGGGCATCTCCATCACCACCTCATTTCTGGATGTGATCATGGGTGACAACGGTAAGCCGTGTCAGGAAATCGATGCACAGGCCAAAGGTTATAACTCTGTCCTTGTTGTTCTGCAGCTCTTGGAGGATCTCCTGCACTGCGTTCGGATCCTTCGGTTTCTGTGGTCAAAGAATTAGAAACAAAGAGGCGGCGATGGGATTCAGACCCCAGGCAGCACCTCCAAGCAGGGTGGAAGTAATGGCTACGAACTCCTCTGCTGCCCAAAGTTCTCGCCTCCCACCAACTCCCTCCCCTTCCCTGCAAGACCCTCACAGTGGAACCCAACTCTGTATGCAGAAGGATCTGTCCTGCCCCTCCTCACCTCCAGCCAGTGACTAAACTCCAGCTTGATCATATTAACGAGATCGCCCTGTTGGATCTTATAAAAACCTTGGAATGAATTGGCATGTTTTTGGAAGACGGTGATGATGGTTTCAAAGGCCTCTTCCATTGCAGTTTGAGACAAGATGAGCTGGATGGAAACCTAAGGCGACAAGAGCATGATTGGGTAGGGCGGAGGGGATTCCTTCCACAGTGGCCTCCACTCCGCTTGACAACAGGAAGTGTATTTTTCTTCAGCTGGGAATGTATGTCACATATATGGGATGGAGACCATCCACTGTTCTCAGGAATGGCTATGCCCCGATCCCTTGGCAGGCGACCACAGAGGGCGCACCTATCACTCCCCAAGCTCTACCCCAGCAAGTCTGGAGGCCCTGAAATTGTGGTCCTGAAATGTCACCCCAAGTGCAATTGAAAGGAAATATAGCTGAGCTTTGGAATGTGACGAGTTGGGCGGGGCCTTGGATTGCCATCTCATCCAGCCGCCCCCCAGCTCGGTGGAAGCCATCGCTCAATTCCTCTCATCCAAGTTTAGAACAGAAGCCAAAAGGAGATTCTTTAAGATCCCTGGAAATTTTTTGGAATCAGGCCTGAGGAGAAGGGGACAGGAGGCCAAAATCCCCAGGGCTCAGGCTTCCCATGGAAGGGGCAAGGGATAGGACAAAAACTATACAAGACACATTTCATTCTAAGTAAATTTGGAAAACTCCATCTCAGTCGATTTCCACGACAACTTTAATTCACTTTCAGTACACTTCTCTTCCCCCAGGGTCATTTGTTAAGGGTCACTCTCTCAGATTCCTTCACAAACTGCAGTCCTCCAGAATGCATTGGGAGAGCGTTGAAAGTGGATTAAAGCTGTAGTGAAAACGCAGCCCAGGTCTTCACCAAAAGCACCGCCGTGCATTAGTACAAGCCAAACACGGGGAAGTGAAACTTGCGCCTTCAGACCAGAACTACGAGGCCCCAGCCAGTAGTTACAGAATCCTCCTAGCATTTAGAGAATCTCCCAGTTCAGTAAGAGCACTGGTTCTCACTCCTTTAGCACAGGGACCCACTTTTTAGAATGGTAATTTGTCAGGGTCCACCAGAAGTGATGTCATGACCGGAAGTGACATCATCAAGCAGAAAAAACTTCAACAATCCTAGGCTGTGATCCTACCTACACTTACCCAGGAGTAAGTCCCATTGACTATCATTGTTAAAAGCATCTCCACAGTTAAACACAGTTAAACATACAAATCTGTAATATTTCCCCAAATGCAGTCACCTACCACGGGAGAATCAAGTCTAATATATTAAAAATATAATATTGACATGAATGGGGACCCACCTGAAATTGGCTCCTGATCCACAGTTTGAGAAACACTGAGTGAGAGAATTCCCAGGCCCCAATACTAAGCTCCTCCAGTAGCAAACTCCAACCTTTTTTTTCTAGTTTAGTGGGTGTCTAGAAAACATGGCATTGGATCGAGTCTATGTGTTTTTGGCATTGCTTGAAGGGGGGCAATGGGGCATCTTACCTCGGGCCCAATGCCATCCCTCAGCGCCCCTGCTGGAAACAGTGGAACTTGCTTCTGAGTAAATATATGTAGGATTGCTCTGCAAATATCCTAGGGCCCAATCCTATCCAACTTTCCAGCACCGGTATAACCACAGTGCAGCCCCGAAAGAAGGGAATAAGCATTTCCTTCCCTTGAGGAGACCTCCGTGACTACCCTCTCGCTGAAAGGATGCAGTGCACACCCCACTGGCATGGCTGCATTGGTGCTGGAAAATTGAATAGGATTGGTCTGCTAGTCTAGTGCCAAGGCTAAAGCACCGCAGAAGTCACCCACGGACTCACCTCAGTGGATCAAGAAGAGGAGGACCAGAGGAGGCCGAGATGCAATGAAGGCTGAAGGGCCTGGTCTTATACTCCCACTTCTGTGTCTTGATCCCACCCCTCATTGCAAAATTCTGCATCCTGGCCCAATCGCATCCCTGCAAACCCTTGGACTCTCCTCCCCCTCCTCAAGACCTTACAGTTGGCATCGCTCTGGGGTTGGTTTTATCTTTATGGTTTGCCTGTTGCAACATGTGATGACCTCATGATCTGCTGGTAAGAAGCACCAAAAGTTATGTTCCTTCCGTAGAAATTCTCCAGATCGTTTCCTTACTGTTCGTCAATAAGGGCTGGCCCACGACAGGGTGCAGGGGAAAAAGGTGCGGGATATGTTCTTAGATGGCGATGTGAATCCTAGTGAAATCAAGGAATTTGCTAGTTGTGGTGGGCTGCTGTCCAACTGACAAGAGTTCCTTTACTCTCCGAAAAACCCTGAGGCCTGCTGCTGTCTATTCGGTTTCTACAGCAAGAGGGTGAACTCTGGTTGGGGTACAACAAACCTTCTTTCAATGACCCTGCACCTGCAACCCTTTCTCCAAGAACCTAGGAAGGGGTGTTGGGTGCATCTCTTTGGTTGACCTTGTTTGCAAGAACCCCGACATTAGGGGCCCAATCCTATCCAACCATCCAGCACCAGTGCAGCTGCAATGCAGCCCACCTGCTGCTTATGCAGCAGGTAAGGGAACAAATGTTCCCATAACTTGAAGAGTCCTCTGTGCCTGCCTCCCCACCACAAGATGCAGTGCATGCCCCATTGGCACAGCTGCACAGGCACTGGAAAATTGGATAGGACTGGTCCCCTAGTCAGGTGGCCAGGCAGACCTTGGACAGTGCCCCACCAGCAGACCATAATAATCTGCCATCCCAAGAGTCTTGGTAGAGATGGACACTGGCTGAATACCAAGCTGTTGCTGTGCGGCTGGATTTCCCTTAGACCACCACTGCCAACACTCTGGTTACTGCTCAGCTGCTGGAGATCCCCCTTTTGCTATTGGGATGGGAGGCAGAACTTGCTTTGACTGCATTTTGCAAGGAGACTAGGAGGCCCAGGGCAGGGCTTGGTCCCAGGGTGTGCAGCTACTGGTGACCAGCATAGTCTTGCTCCTATGGACCCCCATGAGGTGATGGAACCCTGCTGGACTGACAGTGCCGTCCCATCCTCTCCCACGTCCCCCCACATGCGGGCTCCTCCCAGGGAGACTTGGGCTTGAAAAGCACCCTGGGGCATTTGGGTTCCGGAGCTATCATCGTCCCCAAGAGAACTCCCGTGTGATTCCCGACTGTCCCATTCCAGCTGCAGGGGTGGGTGGGCCTGCATCTTTCTGTTCCCCCCAATGAAAGAAGAATCCACTCCCCATTGACGGATATCAGTGAGGACCTCCCATGCGTCCAAAATGTTTCTCCAGCTGTTTATGATCTTCGACACACATGGCAGACACACAAACACAAGCTCAAAGCAGGACCAGTGTGCAGTGTTCTTTCCAGATTTTTTTTCCGCCCCTAAAGATCTCTGTGCCTCAAAGAGGCTTCCAACCTAATTTAAAGTGGCTAAAATGCAAAGTAATGATTGAAAACAGTGCATTAAATCCACTGCATTAACAGTGCAAGAATGCAGTGCATTTAAAACCAACTGCAAATAATATCCAGTGATCGGATCACGGACAGGCACAGCCTGGGGGAGATAAAACCTGGCCTGAGCAGCAACAGGAGAGGAGGGGAGGGAGTTGGTGGGGGGCAAGAATGCTGGGTGGGAGGTGGGATTAAAACTAGATGAGTGCATCCTTCGTAGCAGTTCTCCGGGGTGTTTCCTTGCTGTTTTTCAATAAGCCCTGGCCTGAGACAGGAGGGATGAAGAAAGGTGTGGTGTCCTGGCTCAAGACCATTCGGTGAGTCCTGGTGAAACTGCAGAGCTCTAAGTTCAATTTCATCGAGCCCTTGCACATATAGCCGGAAGGGCATTTTCATTAATTTTCTGCACGAAACGAGGTTTGTGTGTGAAACACTGTTTGTGCTTTCATATCTTCAGGCAAAAAAAGTTAAACGTCATGTCGGTGCTCAGAAAAAGCCCTGCATTTTGGAGTGTTCTGTACATCAGATTTCCAGATCAGGGTTCCTCAACCTGTAGTGGCAACGCAGCAAATACTACAGGCCCTGCAATTTCAGGGGCACCGCAGCCAGTGGCCCTGCTAGCAGGGGATGGCCTGCCCTGCTGGGTGCCAAGGATCCAGGGCCAATGACGGGGTGTTGTGGGAGGCAGAGGACACCCAAGACTGCAGCAGAAGGAAAATGGCAGCCGCTTCCGTCGGTGCTCACCGTGGCGGTGGCAGAAGCAGTGCTGCTCGTGGACCAAGGCTGGGAGCTGGTGCTGCAGCGCTTATTGTGGAGGCATCAGCACTCAGGCTCAGCTTGGGGGCACTCCGTTCTTGTGTTCTTACGCAGCTCTCTTGCTCTGGGTGGCTGCTTCTTTTCAATGCTGCGGTTGCAAATTCTGCATGCGAGAGAGGGAAGGACTTCTCCACATTGCTCGTGATCAATCCTTCATTTCCAGGGCTGTCAGCAATGATTCAGGAGGTTGACTTTCTCCTGGACCTCTTTTCCCTTCAGAGCTCAAGGAGGGAGCAGCCACTGGAAAGGACTCCAAACTCAGTCTGAGTGGACTGAGTGACGGGCTGGACTAAGCGAGTGCAGGGTCTGCAGCATAAGGGGCCCTTCTTCTTAACATATATATTAAAACACAGAATACCACGGCAGCCTCTCGCATCCATCAGCAAGGCCTGGGAGCAAAGGGTTAAGCTCATCAGAAGATTATATCACTTCTTCGGTTTCACTTGACTGATTTCCCAGGAAGTCAGTGCTCGTTAGCAAGAAATCCACTAAAGATACAACAGAAAGTATCCTCATCATCAGAAGGCGTCTTAACAAAGCCTATAACTGACTGGGCTCTTTCAGTCAAGAGGTAAGCAGGAACTGCATTTCTGCAGAAGGCCCTGAGTCAGAGCGGCCGACTGTGGTGAAGGTCGTTTGTGTCTCGCTCAAGTCCTTAGGAAAAGGCAGCCTGTGGTATGGACTCTGCTTCTAGAGCTCAGTGTTCTGCTTCGTTTCCAAAGGAAGTTTCCTGAGAAAGGGAGAAGTCCGGGCACGTCCACAGGGAAGAGGAACCAGATGCACTTTCAATGAGCCTCAGTTTGCAACTCTCCTTGGAGAACAGAAGAAGGGGTGTTGCTGCAGCAGTGTCCTGCGTGGTGGTCTTGTAGACTTTAGACAGTGCCACTGTGTGCCACTGAAGCCACCCTGCAGAACTTTGACAGGACTTCCTGTGAGAAAACGCAGGGCACGTGTGTGTTTCTTCTCCTGACCCAGACCCCCATGCAAAGCCGAGTCATCACCGTCAGTAGCAACCCAACAAGATGGCAGCAGGACCTTGTTCTTGTTCAGCCTTTGGAAGATCTGCTCAATCACCTCTGAATTCTTCTTCTGATCCTGTGGTCAAACAGGAGGAACGAAGGATACTATAGAGGGGGTGATGAGATCCAGGTTCCACCAATACCCTCCAGTCGAGATGGGAACAGTGAGGGGCCCAGCCCACCCCACACCCGGGGCAAAGGACCGCAACGACGCCCCCCCCCACTCACCAAGCGTGACAGAGCCTCGCACACCTCTAAGACCAACTGGGGAAGCCGTCTGAGGTTTCCCTGCAACCTTGAACTATATTTCCGGAAAACCGTAAAGCTTCCTGCATGGTCCTAGAGTCGTGCGGACTGCGCGCCCAGGACATTGGCCCCATTTGCCCGCCACGTGTGGGAAGCAGTGTGGCTTCCATGCCCCTGTCGGACTCGAGGCGATGTCTTTTCTCTGCCTGTTCGATGCTTGTTGCTGTCCTCTAGCCCAAGCCTAGGGGTGTCTACTCAAAAGCAAGCCTTGCTCGATTCAGTGGGCCTAGGCCCCAGTCCTACCCAAGAGTTCCAGGGCCAGTGCAGCCCCAAGGTAAGGGAGGGAACCAATGTTCCTTTACCTTGAGGACGTGGCACCCACAGTGCTGGCACGGTTGCCTCGCGGTAGACTGGTTAGGATGGGGCCCTTGCTGCCAGGAAACTGCACATAGGCTTGCAGCCCCCATCGTTTAGATCTCAGGCTCTGAAGAGGACAGGTCTGTTCCCCGCTGCTAGCCACGGCCAGTGTGTGCTGGCTCCGGGTTCAAGGGCCCTGTGCCTCTGAATGCCAGTCGCAGCAGAGATGTGTGGGAGAGGAGCCTGCCTTCATCTGCTGTTTGGGGGCTTCCCGCAGTCAGCTGGGAGGCCACTGCCAGATGCCAGGTGCCTGCCCGTTAGTCTGGCGGCTGCCAGAATCTCCAGCCACAGGGAGGCAGGCAGTGAACGGGATCCTGGCTCGGCAGAGAAGAGGGGAGCAGGTGAAGGTCAAGAAGCTTCTGTGGCCTCTCCTCCCTGCCAGCTGCCCGGCTGCAAGTACTAGGAACACCAGGAGGTGGGCGATGCCACCAGCCCAACAAAGGTGTCTGTCCTGGATAGCTTTCACTCACTGCAGTCAGGGTGGCTGGCCTGGTCGCAGACGTTGCCACCGGGGATTGTGAGAACTTGCCAGCAGAAGCTCCAGCTGGACAGTGCACAAGAGCCAGTCAAAGAGTTACTTGGTCTGCAGACTCCAGTCTCCTCGGGGTTGTCTCCACTGAGTCGTCAGTGACACGGACACCAGAGCTCCAGGACCCTCTGCAGAGCGCTGCCCGCGTGGACTGCACCCTCGACCGGCCCACTCAGAAGAGCACCGTGAAGACCACACTTTGATTCTCTGTCAAATGTTCTCACCATTTCTTCAGTGATGCTGAGCACGTGTCTTTGAAGCACCCTGAGCCACGGATGCCATAGCCAGAGGTGGTTTGGTGTTCCAGCCACCCCGAATCCACCCCCTGGAGTCAGCATAGAGAGATCAAATGCCTCCCACAAGGCATCATGTGGGAGGGGGGCATCCGAAGGCATAGACCTTTTTAGTGGCATTGCAATGCAGAGGTTCCCCAACTGGGTGTCGCAACGCCCCAACCAAGGAAACTCTGCTGCTGCCCCCTGTGACCCCCCTGCGAGCCTCCCCGCACCTCCAAAGTGCTGGAAAACGGGAGAAAAGCACTTCTGGGTTCACAGTGGAAACTGCCCCCCATTTTCCAGCACTTTGGAGGTGCAGGGAGGCTTGCAGAGGGGGTCGTGGGCTCCCCGGACCCTCCGGAGATCCATAATGGCCCCGGGTCAGTTAAGAAACCACTCCCCCCCCGGCAGCAGTGTAATCGTAGCACTCACATCGCTGCCCCATCCCTTCCCCTCCCTCGCAAACCGCAGCTGGCACTCTGACCTGGCACCTTCTCCAGAATTCCTCTTATCTCTTGATTGTAACTGGCTTATCAAACAGGTGCTTTTTCACGATAAGAACCCGGGCAATAGTCATCTTTGGAGTAACAGGAATCGTTGTGCTGTATCTTCAGTCGCTTTCTTGCTAACTAGCACTGATTGCCTGATATATTGATCAAAGTAAACAACTAGCCTATACAATCTTGCGATTAGTTAGCCCTTTGCTCCTGGGCCTCGTGATGGACGCTAGAGGCTGCGGCGCTGGTATGGTTGCCTGGGAAGGCCCAGAGACGCCTGTGTGAATCTCAGGCTTGGAAACGCTGTACATTCACGCTGGAGATGTCTCTGGATGGCGGGAGGTGCTCAAAGTTGATGCTGTTTGATTTGGGGCACATAAAGCTCATTGATGATAACCGTGGACTGGACTTGCTTCTTCCTCAGATGTCACAGGACCTCCAGCCCTGTCCAGGGAGCCATGGACCAGAACACCAGTTGTGGCCAGCCCCTGCCATCTGCCTCTTTCACCCACATCAAACTTCAAGCTTCCTGCAGGCAGAAGTTGGCCTCAGAGCAGAGCAACTTGACTCACTCGGAGCAACCAACATGGTCCTCTCAGTGTGGAATTTCTGTCTTTGCATGTTTTACGCCATGGGGTGGGGGGCTTGTACAATCAAAGCAGTGTACAATCAAAGATCGCATGCTCAAATAAGCCACTATCACCATTTCGGATTAGAGAGTGGAAACCTAGACAGAGTAAGGTGTCAAGCAGGAACTTGACTCGTTAATGAAGCTTTGAAGGCTGAAGGAACTTGCCAGGCCTTGTGGCATGTGGTTGAAGGAACTGAAGGAGAACCTCGCTCCAGCACATCGGGATGGGACCACGAGAGAATTGTAAACATCTGAGAATACCCCGCCCCCCCACATGCCTCCTTTTTTCCCCGTGCCACCGCTTGGTTCCAGTAGGCACTTGGGACTTGAGTCAAAATGTCTTGGGCATTTCAATGGGTCAAGTTGCCGCTATGACTCGTGCGCAACTCGGGTCGCGGCGGGTGGAGATTCAAGACTCGACTCGAGTGCCACCCCCTCCAACATTTTCCATCTCTGATAGATACCATCACTCCTCAACTGAGGCCTAACCATCAAGGCCAGAAACAGGTGGAGGAGCATTTTGGGCAAATGGACAGATCGCAGTGCTATCCTTCAATGGGGAATTAATGTTTCTTTTGTTGGGGTGAATTAAAAGATGCAAGTCCACCCCGCAGGCAGGAACGGTACAGTCGAGATTCACATAGACTTTTCTTGGAGATTATCATAGCTCAGGAACCTGTGTGCACCGGGGGGGGGGGGTTGCAAGCCCATGTCTCCCTGAGAGGAGCTCACCGGTGGGGAAGCGAAGGAGAACAAGACGGCACTATCAGTCCAGCAGGGCTCCATCACACTGACAAGGCACTAAAGGTGCACCCCTAACCAGTCACTGAGGTAAGGGATCAAACACTCCCTTAGCTTGGGGAGGTCTCCGTGACTACTACCCAGCTGCAGAACGTAGTATATGCCCCCTGGCACAGCTGGGACAGTGTGGGAAAGTTGGGTTAGGATTTGGGCTTAAAGTTGTCAAGGCATCACTATCAGTTTGTGGGACAGTTGACAAGGCACGCCACGCTGGTGGCAGGGGGCTGAAATCCCCCAATTGCCCTACTAAGAAGCGACCCTCCCCGAGGTCCTGTGGCCCACTTATGGACCATCCACGGCACACCAGTTTCCATTTTTTGAAAGTCCTCAGGGAGGAAGAGATCTTTTTCTTCAAAGAGTGAGCCAAGACGTGCCAGTTTAGTGCCAGGATTGGTTGGGACTGGATAGCCTTCTTCCAACTGCTGCTTTCATCATATGCTCTTAAGTCAAAGAACAGCAGGCTCATTGGCAATGATTGAATATTACCCCACAGCCGTGGGCATGTCTAGACGTCTCCTAGTGGTGGCCATTATCCCTTTAAAAATCTCAGTCTATCACAATCCACAGGTAATTATCTTAAATTTCCACAGGTGTTCCAATCTGGAACACTTCACAAGTAGTTGTCTTAATTTGCCACCAGATGTCAGTATATTCCTTTATGCAAAAACCTCAGCAAAAAGCCTATTGTTTTAATTTTGTTATCTTCTGCTATTAGTGTTGGTAACTTAAGCAAAGTATTATGACCATAGCAAGCTTCTCACTTCCCAGAAGAAATGGTAAACAAAATTGATAAACTCAAAAAAAAAACTTTATCAACACGACAAATAAGTGAGACAGTCTTCCTTCTGTCCCACACACTGTAGCGTTTTATTAAAAAAATATCCAAAGGAATAAACTCCAAAAGGGTTTTATACAAACTCTTAACATTTCTCTTCTTAACAATCTCAATCCCAGTTTGAAAATCCACCCAACTGGACATTTATACTGTATTCCATAATTTCTTTCCTTTTAACTCTTTATAGTTCTTAATTCTTAGTCCTTTAATTATTTCTTGTCTTGTTGCTGTTGGTCTTTCAAGTCCAAATATTTCTTTCTCTTTCCCGACTCTGTTCTCCGATATGTGCCCCAGAAAAATAAAGCTGTAGGAAGGGGGTTCAGGCTTACATTTACGTCCGTGGCTGAGCTCGATAGCCTCCAACTCCTTTGCTCTGAAACTGTTTTACACCCAGAGCCTTCACCCCAAAGAGATAGAACAAGAGCGTCTGGACTTAATTGTGGTTAATCTCACGCCATAGCCAGTCCAGGGGTGTTTAGATTAAATCCGACAGAGTTATCTGCTTATAAGAAGAGTTTCCAGCAGCCGTCAGCCCACCATGTCTCCCTAACCTTTGCTCCTCTCTTAAGAAACCTGATGTACGCAGTCTTGGCTTGGAGACAAGCTGCAGCCCTCAGGAGTTGTAGGAGAGCAAAGAAGCTCTTCTGAGATGGAAAACAGCCCAGCACAGTTAGCAAGAACTCAGGGCTCTACTTATGCACAATGATTCATGTTGCTTTCTACATAGTAAGGGGCCTGTTTTGGGATCAGAAGCAGGTCTCTATTAGGGGATTCAGTCCTGCCAGGTGGACCAGAGCATCTTCTTCCATTCTGCATTTTCTGCCTGCTTATTGGCTCAGGTTCCTGCTGGTTCTCCTGCAGGAGGCAGATACCAGGAGACGCCCCCCCCCCCGGTCTGGAAAAGCAGTGCCCTCCTTCTTTCCAAATGTTGAAACTCTGAATCCCACCAGAAGAGGGTTGGCTTCATCTCAGCTGCCTGGGACCCCACGTCTAGAGCCCAGGAGACAGGGCCCCACTCACAGGACATGGGTGGAAAGAGCTGAGGATGTTGCCTTGCAGGGAAATTGGGCAAATGGAACAGGGAAAGTCTGAGCATGAGATGCCCTTCTTGCATCAAACACCCTCAAGACCCCTTGGCAATGAAGAGGAAATGATCAGGAATTTTCTAGAAATGCCACTAAGATCTGGGTGACCTCTGGGGAGGCAAATGCAATATTGAGCAAGCAGGAAATGGCCACCATGGCACAGATCCAACGATCTTTTTCTTTATCTTTCACCTCTGGGTCCAAATGTAACCCATGTTCCCTCCTATACCCTTGTTCCCTGCTACTCCCATTTCAGAAGGGATCCTGCTTAATAACTCCTTGGAGATGAAGGAAGAAGACTTCACTGAGTACATAAGGATCTCCTCACCAGGACTGTCTTGTTTGGCTTATTCCTCCAGGGGCTAAAGGATTATTTCCAGCCCCCTGCCCTTTCCTTCTCATTAAAGCTGAACATGCATTGAATCTTTGGTGTAATCCATTATTAGGAATGATAATTATTATAATGAAGTATAACAATGTATTATGTCACTTTTAGACTATGGTCTCTTCTGTGCCCACACACCAGCCATAGGTTCAGGTCAACACACTGCCCAGCTGGCTGGAACAACCCCTCAATGTGAAGGGATCTCTGGCACAGAAGCATGAAAAACCGATGGTCATTCATTCAGGAGGGATTCAGCCCATCGTCCCATCTCATTCTCCGCCAAGGCAAGCTGGTGGTGTGTGGGTGGCCTCCAATTTTGCCATTTCACACAAAGCTCATTATATGTCTTCCCTTAATTAGCTTTATATGGAGGTGATGAGCAAAGGATCCTCATTAAAGAGTCATTTACTGGCAACTGGCGATCATATGTGCTGGGTTCCCTCCGTCCTCTCCTGGGCAATTTCAGGCTGTTTGGAGGCCAATAGCAGGGGACACAACTTCCTGCCTCAGGGAGACTCCTGACCCATCCAGTCTGTTGAAGGACTCTGCCTCTAGTCCCACATTTACACCGCCAGATCTCAACTAACCAGTTAGTGAGTGGATTTCCATCCAATCCATTAAAAGTTTCCTAGAAAGAGGCAATCAGCTTGGGACACGCCAATTGGCACGGCCCCCGGCTCATCCCGGCTGCGGTAAGGGGTATAAAGCGTGCCACTGGGAGCTTTGCCTTATCGCAAGCACTTCACCCCCACGGAAGACCAGAACGAAGAGCTACGATTGGTAGCTCACCACAAAACGTGGTGAGTTTCAATTTATAAACCTTATATGTATCTATAGAGCGCACATTGAAATCCCTGATGGCGTCTCCTCAATGGGATATTCAGCAGCTGCATTCTCTCTCTCTCTCCAGGAAATGCTGGTGCCAGGCTGTCTATGGCAAAGCAGGCAGTGAGGAACGAGGCTGCACGGGCTGGGGTTTATCTCTGCCAGAACGGGCACGGCAGAGCCTTCTCTTCTAGGCTTCTAGAATCAACTTGGTCCTGAGTGTCCTCAAGGAAATCCCCCGATGGCCACGCACCTCCAGCTAGGTTTTCAGTGCAGAATTGTCAGTATCCTGCCAGGATATTGTGTTTTGTCATCTAGATATGCCCATGGGAGACAAACAGTGTTTGCATCTTGACAATATTTGATGGCGTGTGTCCCGGTCCCAGCTGGGCACCTGTCTGGCTGAAGGTCTCCCAGAGGGCAGCGATTCCCCTCCCAGCTGGCAGCCATACCCAAAAGTCCACAGAGCCCTCGTGAAATGGCCCACAGCCTGGAGAGGCCGGGAGGGGCGGGATTTCACGCCAATTGGGGCCAGGCGGGAGGGAGGGCCATGACGGACCATCAGGTACAGCGTGAGGTACCCACTTAGGTCACCGGGCACTCTGCTCACCAGCCCAGTGTGGGGTCCTGTCCAAAATGGTACATACAGCAGACATATGTACAGTTGTGTGTGTGTGTTCATCAAACATAAGTTTGCTTTAAATTTATAGAAAGATAAAAACAAACTTAGGGAGAAGTACCAGCTTGCCGGCATCAGATCCCCCTGCCCCATGTCCAAGGCTTGGTGGTCTTGTGATGCCATCAGGTCCAGCCTCTAAGAGCTTTGAGGGTGCTTCCGTTCTGGCAGCCGGGGGTCCCACTGACCTGGTAGTGTCAGCCATGGACAAGGGGACATGCTCAATATTGAAACTAGTCTTTCCCGATTGTCTGTTTCAGATTCCGTTTGTTATCCGGTTTATTGTGGAACGTGACCGGTTTAACACTGTTCCATCGGATGCCTCGAGGTCAGCAGCTGTATTGGGGTCATCTCCCACCAGTGACTCCAATGGGGGTCTTGCGAAAGCAGCTGGAATCCTTGCTGTGCCTGGAGCTGTGAGGTTCCAGGGGGGCCCACCAGCACCATACTCCGTTCCAGCTCCACTCACCTGTGCGGTTACTGTCTCCATGCCGGGTTCCGATCAATACCCCTCAGCCGTCTGCTTTGAGAGGCAACGCTCAATATCCTGCAGACACTGACAACTGAGTGGAGGCACATGGAATTAGGAGCAATTCCAAAGGGGAATTCCCTTTCCATTAAAGCTGAATATGCATTGAATCCTTGGTGTTGTCTGTTATTATTAACTATTAATTGTAACAATATATTCTACCTATCTATCTATCTATCTATTTCTATACTGTGTTTTTGAGAGAGAGAGAGAGAGAGAGAGAGAGAGAGAGAGAGAGAGAGATAACTATATATAACATTTCAAAACATAGTGCAACCTATGGATCTCTCTCTCTCTCTCTCTCTCTCTCTCTCTCTCTCTCACCACACACACACACACACACACACACACACACACACACACACTCCTGCTTTTTGCTAGGGCACTTTGCTGGTGAACAAATGAGGGGGTGGGAAACACAATAAAGCACCCCTGTTACAGCTAATTTGAAATGTCTCCAGCAAACTGGCTTCCCTGCTTCTCTCTGACTCCCAGAGGAACCCTGTGGAAATGCCAGTGGCCCAGGGGTTTGCCAGGGGTTTGTTCAGCATTTTTAACCAGCAGAAGAAATCCCAGTGAAAATGAATGTCATTTTTCCAGACGCATCTCATGCTCAAACTTTCCCCGTCCCATTTGCCCAGTTTCCCTGCAAGGCAACATCCTCAGCATTTTCCACCCATGTCCTGTGAGTGGGGCCCTGTCTCCTGGGCTCTAGAAGTGGGGTCCCAGGCAGCTGAGATGAAGCCAACCCTCTTCTGGTGAGATTCAGAGTTAGCCCTGCTAAATAGTTATCTATTTATGTTAGATAAACCCCAACCTGTGGAACCTCATTCCTCACCACCAGCTTCAGCATAGCCAGAGGGGCACCAGTGTTCCCTGGGGTGAGAGACTGAATATGAAAGGTAAGAAAATAAGAACAGCCCCACTGGATCAAGCCATAGGCCCATCTAGTCTAGCTTGCTGTATCTCACAGCGGCCCACCAAATACCCCAGGGAGCACACCAGATAACAAGAGACCTGCATCCTGGTGCCCTCCCATGCATCTGGCATTCTGACATAGCCCATTTCTAAAATCAGGAGGTTGCACATACACATCATGGCTTGTTACCCGTAATGGATTTTTCCTCCAGAAACTTGTGCAATCCCCTTTTAAAGGCATCCAGGCCAGATGCCATCACCACATCCTGTGGAAAGGAGTTCCACAGACCAACCACACGATGAGTAAAGAAATATTTTCTTTTGTCTGTTGTAACTCTCCCAACACTCAATTTTAGCGGATGTCCCCTGGTTCTGGTGTTATGTGAGAGTGTAAAGAGCATCTATCCACTCTATCCTTCACATGCATAATTTTGGATGTCTCAATCATGTCCCCCCTCAGGCGCCTCTTTTCTAGGCTGAAGAGGCCCAAACGCCATCGCCTTTCCTCATAAGGAAGGTCCCCAGCCCATTCAAAACATCCACCAGAAAGCCATATTCTTTCCTTTTCTTTAGAATTCTAAGTGGAACCTCCTTCATCACAATGATCTGTACTCCTTCTACTGTGAGCTTTATCTTTGCATGTTGCTGTAGAACCATATGTCTTATCCTTTTTCTTGTGAAATGCACTAATATATCTCTTGGACGTTTCCTCAACCTTGCAATCCTTGTATTTACTCTGTAGACTCAATATCCTGCGGGCACTGACAACTAAGTGGAGGCACATGGAATTAGGAGCGACCAGAACATGGCGACCATGACGCAGATCTATAGTTGAGCTTCTGGGCCCAGTTGTATTCACTGCCCCCCAAATATCAGGCCAATGCTTTGACTTTCACCCCCTGGGCCCAAATCTGTTTCCTTCTCTCTGCATCCCTCCTACTCCTGGTTCTGAAGGGGTCCTGCTTGATGACTCCTCGGAGGAGGAAGAAATAGAATCCACTGAGTAGATAAGGAGTTCCCACCCACCCCTCTCTGGCTTTGTCTGTTGCTTTGGGGCTAAAGGCGGATTGTCCAGTCTCCTGTCCTTCCCTTTCCATTAAAGCTGAATACGCATTGAATCCTTGGTGTTGTCTGTTATTATTAACTATTAATTGTAACAATATATTCAATTCAATTCAATTCAATTTATTTATTTATTTATTTATTTATTGAGAGAGAGAGAGAGACAGACAGAGAGAGAGAGACAGAGAGAGAGACAGAGAGAGAGAGACAGAGAGAGATATGTCCATGGTGTTAACTGTCCATGGTGCAAAGAGGGGGTGCCTCTTTGCCTTCTGATTACCCTGTGAGTGTTGGCTCACCCCGGGGCTAGCTGGCCACCTATTCCTTCAGTAACACCAGCCTCAAGGGGGGGGTGCCTCTTTGAATACGCTGTGCACAACTTGGGGGGGGGGACCTCATACTTCACATTGAGATTCCTGCTGCAACAGGGACAGGACAGCAGCCAAGAACCTGCCATCTCCATGTCACGTGCTGGAAAGACAGGTCTTCAGTAAGAAAATGGCGCAGAGCCAAATCCTGAGCTGCCCATTGAGTTGAGACTGCAAGGTGCCAAAATGGTTGCCGCGGCATCCTGTGCGCAACATGGCAGTCACCGGTGGCTCCTCAGGGGAAAGGGTCGCGTCCCCTTCCCCTGGGTAAGGAAATTAGCCCCTCAATAGGGCCACTGGATACTATGGCAAGACTTGGGCTCCCACAGAATCGAGAGCCTCCGTGTCAGATCCGGTGGGTGTGGAGTGGTGAGGACACGAGGTGTGCGCAAGTTGGACTGAGGGTGGGCTGTTGTAAGAGTGCGAAACTCTCCTCCTCCCTCCAGCATCAAATCAGGGACAGAGAGGGTCTTTTTGCCTTGATTGACTCTGGGAAGGGCAAACAATGTGCCCTCCTCCAGGGAGGGGAGGGCAGCAGCATTGGCCAGTTTCCTTGTTCAGAGGAAGCAGGAATGTGGGTCAAGTCAGGACTACTTGCGGAGAAACTGATCAAGTTGATAAGGACACCTTTTCATGTTCAGAAGCAGGTCTAGCAGGGCTGTTCTTGTGTTCATTCCCAACCCAGGGACATACATTCAGAAGTGATTCAGCCCATCACCCCACCTCATTCTCTGCCAAGGGAAGCTGGAGGTGTGTGGGTGGCCTCCAGGTTGGTTCGGTGTTGGCACCGCCCTTTTTGACCAAGTTCATCGTGTGTCTCCACTGAGTTGTCTTTGGATGGAGGTGATAAGGGAACCATCCTTGTTAAAGGGTGGTTTCCTGGAACCAGGGAATATCACCTCTATCGATCTGTGTTTGGCTCGCTCTGTGCTCCCCTGGGCAATTGAAGGCTGTCTGGAGGCCAATGGCAGGTTCCTGGCTTCCTGGCTCAGGGCAAATCCTGCCCCTTCCTGTCTTTTCAAGAACTCTGCCTCTAGCCCCACATTTACACCCATATCCCCATTCCTTCCTTCCTTCCTTCCATCCAAAGCATGTAAGGAACATACCATTACTTTGTGCAGAACCCCCAAAGTCTGGGAAGGGATACCCCAGGTTTTTTTCCCCCTTCCTTGCACCAGGTGAATGAGAGCTTGAGCAAAAGTTGGGCAAACAGACCCATTCCCTTTGCTTTTCTCCACCTTTTCTTTCTTCTGGTTCCCCTCTCTTTAACCTCCCGTTCCTCAGACCTCCCTGTCAAGGTTACCCTGCCAAGCCTAAAATGAGTGTCAGGGTTTGCCTGTGCTTTTACATACATACATACTTACATATATGTAAGTATGGAGGGTTTCTCCAAGGAGGAAGGTGACCCCGAATGAACACACACAGGGTTCTTTGGATTTTTGGAGAGGCAATCAACAGATGACAGGAGAATTCAAAGGACTTCTAACGTTTACTTCTAATGTTTACACGTGGAGGATCCCGAAGGATTACAATGATGCAGGTTTTATAGGGTCTTTTAGAAAGGGGAGGGGGATAAGAGGACACAAAGAGAGAGAAAATATCCAGGGGAAAATAACATACAGGTAGACACACAAACATCATTTGGCATGTTATCAGTACAGGATGTTGACCTGAGGATGACAATTCAATACACATCGGCAGTTTCTTTACAGAGATATCCGTTAGAGAGGGTCTGGTACTCTGACTCATCCCTTTTACCCTAACCTTTTTATCCTCATTTGTTGATTGCCCTAATCTATGAGCTTTCTGTTCACCCTTGGAGGCCCATACCACAGTTAACTGGTTCTCTCAGAGGGATAGCTTTTTTGGTCAGAGAAGAGCCTTATGGGTGAACTGGGCATCTTGGGATATTTCCATATTGTGAGCTGAGCATATTGATATCAGTTTTCCCCCCTGATGGGAAACAAGGGGGGACAGAAAGGAGGTGGAATTTTAGCAAATTAGCTTGGTAAACTTGGGCAGGAGAGACAGGAGGGACTGTAGGACGATGAGTCCTAACATATTGAAAACGCAAGGGGATTGAGTAGATACAGCAACAAGACAGGATTATAAGAACTACAATAACTCCATTTAATACTAAAAGAGATCTAAGCCAACCAAAATCCACAAGCCAGTTTAACCAGTTGGGAGAAACCTTACGGGTGACATGGTTTCAGAGCAAGGGCTTTGAGATCATATGTAAGGTTAGTTTGATTCAGAGACTATTTTCTATTGGGCTGAACAAAACAAAAAACAACAACAACAACACACATCTTACTTTGATAGGAATCATAACTCCAGACCACTTTTGAGGTATACCAGGGTGGTGTAGTCTTAGTTCACTTTCTACAGAGCATTCTGAATACACAAGGGCAAAGAGTGAGTTCAAAGTGCAAACATAGCTACTTGTCTGGTCTGTGAGCAGCGTGTACACCCTGGAGAGTGACTCTATGTTTGGGTACTCAGGAGAGTAACTATTTGCTAGCCAAACCCTCTTAGTTTTTGAGGATATTGAAAAGTTGCTTTCAGGGTAAGAATGGAGGGAATTCCCTTAATCACCCAGGATTCAGGTAAACTGGGCCAGCAGTGTCAGCTAAAATGCATATTATCTCTTTGGTGCCAGAGCCTGTCTAGCAACTTTCAAGTGAGGTTTACCTAAGTTAATGCTAAATACAGGTATAATCCAAAGTTTTGGTACAAAATACAGAAGTTACTGAAATTGTGTTCAGGAAAACAAATACAAACTGAAGATACAATGGAAAATAATAGAATGAATAGAAAATAAAAATGCTACATTAAAACAACTTCATCCAAAGAAATCATACATGCGCATAACAGCTCATTATTCATCGGCCGTGAGTCCCCTCAGCAGGTCCAACTCCAACATATCCTTCAGCATCAGGTGAGCAAGGTGTTCTTCATCTTCCAGCAGCTGTCTTCTAGGCGACGTTGTGTATAGTCAGTGACCTGACAAGCTTGTACCTCCTGTGTTGAATCTCCATCTGTCCATCTGGGGGCATGTGGCGAGGGACCGGTGTATCCTCTATCTTGCCATCTCTTCCTTCAGTAGGTGCACACAGGTTGAGGAAAAGAGGTCTGGTCTCCTTCGCAGCCAAGTTGCCTCCACCATTGGTCTCAGTTCAGAGGAGCACAGGCAGGAACCGTCTTCAGGTCTGAACCAGCGTTGGTTGGAAGTTAGGTCTATGTAGTGCTGGACTTGCGTGAGCTTGTCCAGTGGATGTGTTGGTTGGAGTTAGCTGCACTGACCCTGCTTTGGTGCTCACTGCAGATGATAATGCTAAAGCATTCATGATTTCTGAGTATAAAGCAGAAAAGAAACCTTAACAAAGCGCAACACATACTCTCCTTGAGAGTACTCTCCTTGAGAGTCAATGTGGTAAATAGTACTTTTAACTCTATTTACATTATTTTCTTCTTAAGCGGTGCATTTCAGGGTACACTTTCTCTGTGTTGGAACACATTAGAGACATCTCAAAAGGAGATATTGGAAATGGAAAAGGTACAAAAGAGAGGAACTAAGATGATTGCTGGGCTGGGGCACCTCCCCCATAAGGAAAGGCCATAGTGCCTGAGCCCCTTCGGCCCAGAAAAGAGACACCTGAGGGGGAACATGATTGAGACATACAAAATCATGCATGGGGAGGACAAAGTGGACAGAGAGATGCTCTTTACACTCTCACATAACACCAGAACCAGGGGACATCCACAAAAATTGAGTGCTGGAAGAGCTAGGACAGACAAAAGAAATATTTCTTTACTCAGCGTGTGGTTGGTCTGTGGAACTCCTTGCCACAGGATGTGATGGCGGCATCTGGCCTGGATGCCTTCAAAAGGGGATTGCACAAGTCTCTGGAGGAAAAATCCCCCACGGGCCACAAGCGATCATGTGTATGTGCACCCCTCTGATTCTAGAAATGGGCTATGACTGGTACTCCTAGTCAGTTTATCTCAGCTCAAAGTTCCTTCCGTCAGGCCATGTGGCTCTTAATTCCATTTTCTCTCTCTCTCTCTCTTTTTCTTGGACTGTTCAACGTTAAAGGGCTGGTGTTGTTACAGAAATCTGTACATGGCCTGCTTGTTGGTTGGTTTGCAGTACAAACTAGAGTAATTACAGTACAGAAATAAAATACAGTACAAATACAGTAGCAGAAAAACACTGTGCTGACTTTGCTTACATTCTTGCTGAGGACAAAAGGTTAGGTATTTTAAAACATTTTGCTTTTGTTTCTTTTCTTATTCACAACTCTTTTGATTCCCTGGGAGCTGGAGAGAACCTGGGTTTATCTTCAAGGAGGACACAAGTTGGTCCTACAAATACTTGCACAGCTCATTCCTCTTCTCTCTCCCACCCCCCTTTTTTTTCTTAACATATAAGTAGAATTAAGAGAATGCAAAATATTAATTGCACTACAATAGTTTTCACAATGGGGTGAAATCTTAACATTAAGAGAGTATTTGCTGAGGGACTGTAACACTTGAAAATATTTATCATTGATGGAACAAAATGTTCTGTCCAGTTACCTTAGGGTTACTCTTCATGTTCCCTCCCTCTTGGATGAGGGGGGTTTGTGTGAAAAGAAAGCATATTTGATAAGAGTACTATTACATGTTTAAAAACAGGGAAAAAGGAACCATGGTACCAAAAATGGTAATGAGCTCAATATACAAAATAATAAAAATTGTTGCAACAAATATCAGGCCTATTACAGAAAGGAAGTCTACAGCCATGTGGGCTTCAGATAGACTCCACCATAAGTCAAAAACAAACAAGAACAAAGAAAGACAAAGCGCTTCTTTCATACCACACACACACACACATACAACAAACATATAGAACATTTTAGTATTTATATGTATACAAGCAGAGATCATAAGTAGAATTAAAAGAATTTGTCATGACAATCTTTCCATTAGAAAAAGAAATACTTCATTAGTATTAAACCAAACTAAAATATATACAGATATAGGGGTCAGGGCTTAGATCCTGTAAAGGAAATGAGATTAAGTAAATTTGTCCTCTGGAGGACATGTCCTCGTTCCTGTTCTTTGTCCTTACTTGCAGTTGGAAAAAAATTAAAACAAAAGATAGCCATTGCAAAGTTAGGCATTAGAGGCTTTTCTTTGTTTGCTAGGAACAATGCCTCTTGCATTTAGTTGCTGGAACAAAAAAAGGGTTAAAACAAAAGATTGCTACTAGTTTGCACTCTGTGCATGCCTGGAGGCACAAAGGCTAGGAGGGTTTCTCTGGCTTTCCTTTCTCTTGGGGGGGGGGGAACAGAACTCATAGACTTCCTGCATTTCATACCTGTGAAATCCAAAAGTTATTAAGAATGATTAAAGGTTGTATTTAAAGAGAAACACCCTTTTGACAACTGAATTATTGTAGCTGAAAACTATACTTTAGGGTCTCTCTAAATCACTCTGAGCATTTTTAGCTTGTATTCTGGCCCCTAGGGTCTCACTGACTCAGTTTTGCTGATCTATGTAATGGGCACATATATTGTTTTGCAGGCTGTGTTTCTAAGCAAACACGCAGTGTAGTTTGCTCTTATGTAAGTGCATTAAAAAAACATGAGCCTGATCCTGAACACCCATGAACAAGACAGCAAATTGTATCTTGTCTCCCAGACAAGGGAAGGCAGAACACATCATATGAAATTGCCAAGCAGATAGAAGAGAGGGATGTCAGGAACACTGAGGGGAAGAACACTGAGTACTTTGGAGGAGGGAAGGGAGGGGCCTTGTTGAAAGGAAGGGGGTGCAGGAGAGGTAGGGGGCAATGTGGTTGGAGCCTCAGCCACCAGGGTCTGCACAGGGTTTACAGATTCTACACCTTACACATTCAATCCTACATTTTTATGAGCTCAGGTCTGTTTCTTAGCGGAATAAACAATTGCAAAAATCCAAAGTCCAATGCCTTCCCACTTCCTGAAACTACTGAGACCTGGTTAACAATATATGGAAATTAAGAGAACCTTCTGCTGGGCATTGAAATTCTGAGCTGGCAGGTAATGCGCCCATTCAGAAGGGTGGGGTTTCCCCTTCCCAGAGACTCAAAGTTATTCAAAATACATTTCAAAGGGTTTCTTTCTTCATGCTCAGGCTCTGAGTGCCTCACTTTAATTGTCACACGGGCTGGCCTCCTGCCTGGGAGTCTGGTCTCAGCTGAACCAGCTGCCCAAAATAGTGACTCACTCATGGCCAATCCTTCAATACCTCAGGGTTTGCTGCCTTGACACACACACACACACTCATAATCTCATTCGTATCTCATTCACACAACACTCAGTCAGGCAGAGACCCACTTGGCCTCTCTCTGAAGCCACGGAGATGGGCACACTCACACACAACACAGCAAAATGTACAATAATATACAAACAATATGTACAGTAATTCAGACACAATCAGCAATATGTATGTACAGTAATTCAGACACAATCACCCTCCCCACTGAGGGCTCACACTGAAACCTCCCTTCCATCCAGGGTTCCCACACTGGGTTCCCACAGAGAATTCTCACCTAAGCGCGCTGTACTTTCCCGCAGGCGAAGTCCCGTTCTCCTGGGCTCTTTCTTGCGCAGAAGGAGACGGCCAGATCCAGAGACAACTCAGCACCAGGACACACACAAAGGGTGTGGGAGCCAACTCACTTTACCTTCTGGTGGTGCGCTGTCCCCTGCCCTGCCCTGCCCTGTCCTCAATTCCCGCAGAGCCTTGCCTTCCATCCGAGTCACAAGGCATCAGAAACCGACCCTGAATGAACACACACAGGGTTCTTTGGATTTTTGGAGCGGCAAATGACAGAGAATTCAAAGGACTTCTAACGTTTACTCGTTTGCAAATGGGACCCCCCCACACACACGTGGAGGACCCCGAAGGATTACAATGATGCAGGTTTTATAGGGTCTTTTAGATAGGGGAGTGGGACAGGAGCACACAAAGAGAGAAAAAAATATCCAGGGAAAAATAACATACAGGTAGACACACAAACAACATTTGGCATGTTATCAGTACAGGATGTTGACCTGAGGATGATAATTCAATACACATCAGCAGTTTGTTTACAGAGATATCCGTAAGAGGAGGTCTGGTACTCTGACATCCCTTTTACCATAACCTTTTTATCCTCATTTGTTGATTGCCGTTATCTATGACTTTTCTGTTCACCCTTGGAGGCCCATACCACAGTTAACTGGTTCTCTGAGAGGGATAGCTTTTTTGGCCAGAGAAGAGCCTTATGGGTGAACTGGGTATCTTGGGATATTTCCATATTGTGAGCTGGGCATATTGATATTAAAGGTGTACATGTTTGTACACCTGAGATGCTGAGAAGGCATTTATATATGGATCTCAGAGCTCAGCCTTCCTCCTTCAAGTAACCCTCCACTCTCTCTCTCGCTCTCTCTGCCCCCCCCCGAGGGCAGCGATTCCCCTCCCAGCTGGCAGCCATACCAAAAAGTCCACAGGGCCCTTGTGAAATGGCCCACAGCCTGGAGAGGCTGGGAGGGGCAGTTCACGCCAATTGGGCCTTAACTCCAAGCCAAGACTGTGTACATCAGGTTTCTTAAGAGAGGAGCAAAGGTTAGGGGGACATGGTGGGCTGACGACTCGCTCTGTGCTCCCCTGGGCAAATGAAGGCTGTCTGGAGGCCAGTGGCAGGGCCGCCCCTTCCTGGCTCAGGGCAAATCCTGCCACTTCCAGTCTTTTCAAGAACTCTGCCTCTAGCCCCACATTTAAACACACAGATCCCCTTTCCTTCCTTCCTTCCTTCCTTCCTTCCTTCCTTCCTTCCTTCCTTCCTTCTAAAGCATGTAAGGAACATACCATTACTTTGTGCAGAACCCCCAAAGTCTGGGAAGGGATACCCCAGGTTATTTTTTTTCCATTCCTTGCACAAGGTGAAAGCGAGAGAGAGAGAGAGAGAGAGAGAGAGAGAGAGAGAGAGAGAGTGGGGGGGGGGTTCCTTGAAGGAGGAAGGCTGAGCTCTGAGCTCCAAATAGGAACACATGTTTTACACCTGAGATGTTGAGAAGGCATTTATATATGGATAAATATATATCCATATATTTATGGATATGAGCGTAAGACAGGGTTGAGCAGTGAGGATATATATATTTTCTTGGTCTCAATCTAAGGTGATTCCACTTGCTTTGCACGGCTGTTTTTCTTTGGGGTGTGGATGAGTTTGCTCCTATTAGACAAGACAGCTGCTTATCCAGGGATGGTGTGGGCCAGGGAGTAGGGGTAGGGTTTGGGTGTGGACCCTGCTGCAAGCAGGGCTGGAGCAGGGACCAGTGCCAATCCCTACGTGGTGCCACTCCCAAGGACGCTGGCCGTCCAACTTGAATTGCACAGCAGACCACAAATGCTTTCTGGGCTGGGCAAGACGGTGCCGTTCAGCTTCCTCCACCCCTCGGTGTGGGCAATGAGAACTTGAGAGCCAACTTTCAGACGTGTCACATTTTGACTCGGCGGACAAATGACTGAGTGGATTTTCATCCAGTCAATTAAAGATTCCCTAGAATGAGACAGTCGGCTTGGAACACTCCGATCAGCACGGCGCCTGGCTCTACCCACCTGGGCCGAGGCAGTCTGTCGGGCCTTGGTTCACTCTGTCCTCCCCTGGGCATTTCAGGCTGTTTGGGGGCCAATGGCACAGTCAGAACTTGCTGGCTCAGGGAGAGTCCTGCCCTATCCAGTGTTCCAAAGAACTCTGCCTCCAGACCCCCGTCTCCTCCCCCAGCTGCCCCTTCCTTCCTTCCTTGCTCCATTCATTCCAAAGTTGGGTGGGGGGATCCAGCAGGAGTGTCAAGCCGGACAAATCAGAGTGTTACGTTCTGTGTTTCCCCACAAGCAAGATACAAATATTTGGTGCAGAACCCCAAGGTCAGGCAATAGAGACCCCAGGTTCTTCCTTCATATGCACCAGGTTATTGTGAGATTCAGGAAAGGACAGTAGAGGAGTTCTGTTGCCTTTGTTTTTTCTCTACCTTTTCCATCTTTTGCTCCCCTCTCATTTACCTGCCCCACCAGATCTCCCCGGGGGTCAGGGCTGTGTCAGTGTGTTCGTGGGCTTCCCCTCCTCCTCTGTCACAGTTCGGGAATCTGGTCACTTCTGTGAAGTTTGTGATGCCTGAGTCTTCCCTTATGGCACAATCCTATCCATGTCTACTTAGAGGCAAGTCTCATTGTATTTGATCAGGCTTACTCCCAGGAAAGTGTACATATGTTTGCCACTGTGGTCGCTATGAATCGGTCTTCTTCTCAGCTGCAGAAACCTGTGTGCTTGTTTTGCTCTCAGAACTCAGCCTTCCTCCTCCAAGGAGTCCTGCTCTCCCCCCTCTCTTCTCCTCTTCCTCAAAGGTCATCTGCTTGGCCCCTACCTGGCTCAAAAAGGAAGCCAACTGGTCTCAGACATGGAGCACATGGAGCTACATGCAGATATGTTCAGATTAGCCCCCCTTCTCTGATTTTGAGCTCGCCCCTGATCCCTTCCTGTCAATTCAGGATTCATTTCCTCCACAAATTCTATCCATGCTTCCCATTGTTTGAAAAGTGGGTGGTTGCGTTCAGCACATGTTGCACTAGGCACATAGACTTGTGGCAGAATGATCAGGTGGGATGGCGCACCTGTTCTGAATGTAGCTCCAAGTGCTCCATGTCTCAGATCAGTTGGCTACCTTCCTGAGCCAGGTAGGAAATTTTCACCACTCACCTCCTGGCTCATGGGTGATGCTCTATTCACCTGCTGTAAACGGCTCCCTTTGGCCTGTATTTTCTCTGCTTAAGCAGGACGGCCACATGTGGCAGTGACGGTGTGGGCCAGCGAGTAGGAGCATAGATGTGGTGTGCACCAAGAGAGAAATCGGGTCAGGGTGGAGGGGGCTGAGTGCCACTCCAAGCATGCTACCCGACTTACTGACACCGGCTGTTGGTCCATCAGAGTTGGATCACGAAACAGACTCCAAATGCCCCAGGGCAGTGGAAGCGGAAAAGTCATTTTATACTGGCAAGGATTTTGCTCTCGAGCAGACGAACACAATGGGAGGGGCAAGCAGTGTTCAGTTCCTGAACATTTGTGAGTCTGAAATCAATGCGCATCTCTAGTCTCGACATGCCCACGGCTGTGGGGTAATATTCAATCATTGCCAACGAGCCTGCTGTTCTTTGACTTAAGAGCATACGACGAAAACAACAATTGGAAGAAGTCTGTCCAGTTCCAACCAACCCTGGCACTAAGTTGGCACGTCTTGGCTCACTCTTTGGGAAAAAAAGGCCCGCCTCTGGGACCACACGGAAGTCTCACTGAGCCTCCCCACACGGTCAGAAACTGTGCTGCTGCTTTGCACATGTCTTCATGTTTGGAAATTGTGGAAATCCACCATGTCCTCTATTGTGCAAAGAGACTTTGAGTTTCTGAAAAGGGGGGGAAGGGAATCAGCTTCCTTTCTACCTACAAGATGACTGTTTTTGCCCTGTAAGCACAGACATTCCTGGGAGGGGGGGTGCAAAACACGTTGTGCAGGCTCCCCAATGCTGGTGTAAAGCAGACCATCTCCCTTGCCTTCAAAACCAGTGGTGGCTTCTAAAGCATTGCACCTTTCCATGTATACACATACAAACATACATACATATTTAATTATATACACACACATACATACATATATATATTTATTTATATATATATTCTATATATATTTAATTAATATAGATTTAATTTTCTATATAACTCTCTATATATATTTAATATATATATATAATTATATATATTATTATATTTAATTCTATATATATAGAATTAAATATATTTATGTATATGTGTGTATATGTGTGTATATGTATGTATGTATGTATCTGTGTTTGTGTACATGCATGTATATACACATATAAACATATACATATTTATATATACAAAAATATATGAATGTGTGAGTTTTTATATATAAAACATTTATACATTACATAAATAATGTGTATATATAATGTAAAATGTATTTAATGTACTATATATATAACATTTCAAAACATAGTGCAACCTATGGATCTTTCTCTCTCTCTCTCTCTCTCTCTCTCTCTCACACACACACACACACACACACACACATACACACACACACACACACACACACACACACACACGCCTGCTTTGTGCTAGGGCACTCTTGTTGGTGAATAAATAAGGGGGTGGGACACAAAATAAAGCACCCTGTTACAGCTAATTTGAAATGTCTCAGGCAAACTGGATTCCCTGCTTCTCTCTGACTCCCAGAGTAGCCCTGTGGAAATACCAGCGGCCCAGGGGTTTGCCAGGGGTTTGTTCAGCATTTTTAACCAGCAGAAGAAATCCAGTGAAAATGAATGTCATTTTTCCGGACGCATCTCATGCTCAGACTTTCCCTGTCCCATTTGTCCAATTTCCCTGCAAGGCAACATCCTCAGCTCTTTCCACCCATGTCCTGTGAGTGGGGCCCTGTCTCCTGGGCTCTAGACTTGGGGTCCCAGGCAGCTGAGATGAAGCCAACCCTCTTCTGGTGGGATTCAGAGTTAGCCCTGCTAAATAGTTATCTATTTATTTTAGATAAACCCCAACCTGTGGAACTTCGTTCCTCACCACCAGCTTCAGCACAGACAGAGGGGCACCAGTGTTCCCTGGGGTGAGAGACTGAATATGAAAGGTAAGAAAATAAGAACAGCCCCACTGGATCAAGCCATAGGCCCATCTAGTCTAGCTTCCTGTATCTCACAGTGGCCCACCAAATGCCCCAGGGAGCACACCAGATAACAAGAGACCTGCATCCTGGTGCCCTCTCTTGCATCTGGCATTCTGACATAGCCCATTTCTAAAATCAGGAGGTTGCACATACACATCATGGCTTCTAACCCGTAATGGATCTTTCCTCCAGAAACTTTTGCAATCCCCTTTTAAAGGCATCCATGCCAGACGCCATCACCACATCCTGTGGAAAGGGGTTCCACAGACCTACCACACGCTGAGTAAAGAAATATTTTCTTTTGTCTGTCCCAACCCTGCCAACACTCAATTTTAGTGGATGTCCCCTGGTTCTGGTGGTATGTGAGAGTGTAAAGAGCATCTCTCTATTCACTCTATCCTTCCCATGCATAATTTGGGATGTCTCAATCATGTCCCCCCCCTCAGGCGCATCTTTGCTAGGCTGAAGAGGCCCAAACGCCGTAGCCTTTCCTCATAAGGAAGGTGCCCCAGCCCATTCAAAACATCCACCAGAAAGCCATATTCTTTCCTTTTCTTTAGAATTCTAAGTGGAACCTCCTTCATCACAATGAAATGTACTCCTTCTACAGTGAACTTTGCATGTTGCTGTAGAACTATATCTCTTATCCTTTTCCTTGTGAAATGCACTAATATATCTCTTGGACGTTTCCTCAAACTTGTAATCCTTGTATTTACTCTGTAGACTCTATTGATCTCTATTGATCTCCAACTCCATCTCATTAAGATCACTTGATAAAAAAAAATCACTACCAGCTTTGCCATAGACAGCATGGCATCAGCATTTCCTGCAGAGAGAGAGACTGAAGCTGCTGAATATCCCATTGAGGAGACGCCATCAAGGATTTCAATGCGTGCTCTATAGTTAGATAAAAGGTTTATAAATTGAAACTCACCCAGTTCTGCATCGTAGCTCTTCGTTCTGGTTTTCTTTGGGGGTGAAGTGGTTGCGATACGGCAAAGCTCCGAGTGGCACACTTTATACACCTCGGCGTAGCCGGGATGAGCTGGGGGCCGTGCCAATTGGCGTGTCCCAAGCTGATTGCCTCATTCTAGGAGACTTTAAATTGATTGGATGGAAATCCACTCACTAACTAGTTGGTTGAGATCTGGGGGTGTAAATGTGGGGCTAGAGGCAGAGTCCTTGAACAGACTGGATGGGTCAGGAGTCTCCCTGGGCCAGGAAGGGGTGTCCCTGTTATTGGCCTCCAGACAGCCTGAAATTGCCCAGGGGAGGACGGAGGGAACCCAGCACATATGATCGCCAGTTGCCAGTAAATGACTCTTTAATGAGGATCCTTTGCTTGGACAGTCCTGGTGAGGAACTCCTTATTTACTCAGTGAAGTCTTCTTCCTTCATCTCCAAGGAGTTATTAAGCAGGATCACTGATGGCATCACAAGAAGACCACCAAGTCTTCAGCCTCGGGCAGGAGGGTCTGCGACCAGGACGGGACTGAACTGGAGGGTGAAGGAGTGCAGGAGTTTCCCATTCCGCATTCAGGCCATAAACAGCTGGAGAATCATTTGGGGCAAATGGGCAGCCCTCCTGATATCCCCCAATAGGCAGTTGATGCTTCTTTTGCTGGGGGGCATTCTAAGATGTAAGCAGGTCTTCCACCCACGCCACCCCCCACGCACCAGAACCCTTAGCATCGGCCCCAACTCCATACAAAGAAGGAGCCATCTGATCCCGTCTCATCTTCAACCCATTAGGGAGCTCCCTGGCGTCCAACCTGCTCATCTCGCCCTGGCTGGAGAAACGAGGAGGAGTCCATATTTCTATATCTCTAAAGACAAATTTTTCAAAGTGTTTGAAGACAATTTCCAGTGCTTCTTCAAACAAGTTGAGCTGGTCGGGAACCTAAGAAGACATGAGCCAGAGAGGTAGGTCGGGAAGGGGGAGTTCACCTCCCCAGTGGCCCCCCCATTTGACAACTAGAAGCATATTTTCCTTTAACTGGTTATGGATTTAAATTATATGGGATGGAGCCCAGGTGCTAAGGCAGAAGCATCTTTTTCCCAGGCCATACCTATGGTCAGTGGTGTTCGCTCTCTCTCTCTCTCTCTCTCTCTCTCTCTCTCTCTCTCACTCTCTCTCTCTCTCTCACACACACACACACACTAGCTGATGCAATGCAGCCCAATTAGAAACCTTAATCTTAAGTCCCTGTGGGGGGACTTGAAAGCAGGTGGATGGCACTGCCAGTCAAGCAGGGCTCCATCACCCCATGGAGGTCCATATCTGTTTCCTAAACACACCCATTTCTGTGCACTTTCATCTAGGCTCTTGCCTGTGGGTAGGAACCAAACAGGTTATGGTTTGCTATCATAATGTGTGTGTGTGTGTGTGTGTGTGTGTGTATGTATGTAAGAGAGGGGGGATCAAGTGCATCAAGTGGAACACTTGATGACGTGGATAAGGTCCTTTTCTCACGTCTAGCAGAATTTAAATAGGAGACTCGTCAGCCTATGTTCAGCTATGTTCAGGATAGAAGCCTATCCTCCTTAATGACTGTTTCACTGGCAACTGGGATCACTCTGTGCTTGGTGCTCTCTGTCCTCCCCGGGGTAATTTCAGGCTGTCTGGAGCCAATGGCAGGGCCACCCCTTCCTGGCTCAGGGGGACTCCTGCCCCATCCAGTCTTTTCAAGGACTCTGCCACTAGCCCCATATTTACATCCCCAGATCCTCATTCCTTCCTTCTCAATTAAAGTACCCCTTTCTGTCTTTCAATTCTATAAGATATGCATAATTATTTTGTGCAAAACCTCCAATGCCTGGCAAGGGATACACCCTGGTGTCCCCCCCCCCCCCCACACACACATCCTGTGCCCCAGGTGAATGTGAGCTTCAGCAAATGGAGGGGGAACAGGTCCATCGCCTTTATTTTTCTCCACCTTTCCTTTCTTTTCCCTCTTTTTCCCGGCCATTCGGGGGTCTGTATCCATGGCAGGTGTGTGGGTTCAGAAGAGACCATTGTTTGAAAGTGACCCTGTTGCAACACATTTATCTACACACCAGTAAGATTCAGTAAATTGAGGGAATTAAAGCCGAAATAAGTATCTACAAATTCATTCATTCACATTCTGCCTTTCTCCCCAAAGGGTAGGTGCTGACCAAAAACAAAATGTAGGAGTTGCTGCCTTAATGAAATACTATACAATCTCATATATTTATTTCACTCTCACAGCAATGACACTAACAAGAATGACATGGAATATCTTGGCATGGCACCTCCTTCTGAAATGTATCTTCTTGCTCCCAGTATAATTTTCCCATCAAAAACTGGGCAGTTGAGCAAATCCCTGGATTGACATAAGAACATAAGAACAGCCCTACTGGATCAGGCCATAGGCCCATCTAGTCCAGCTTCCTGTGTCTCACAGCGGCCCACCAAATGCCCCAGGGAGCACACCAGATAACAAGAGACCTGCAAGGCTACCTGGGAATTGTAGTTAAGAACATAAGAACAGCCCCACTGGATCAGGCCATAGGCCCATCTAGTCCAGCTTCCTGTATCTCACAGTGGCCCACCAGATGCCCCAAGGAGCACACCACATAACAAGAGTCCTTATCCTGGTGCCCTCCCTTGCATCTGGCAATCTGACATAGCCCATTTCTAAAATCAGGAGGTTGCGCATACACATCATGGCCTGTAACCCGTAATAGTGTTGGGATTCAAATAAATTAACAACAGGTTCTATGTCCTTATGACCATTTTAAGTATACCAAAAGATATACCAAAAGGTAGTTTAATAATTCGTGCATTAAATAAATAAGAACAATAAGAGGTACGCAAAACTAGATTATGGTTTAATAAAGAGTTTTAAAATATATAAAGATATATATAGATATAGATATATAAGCACAGGCACATGGAATTAGGAGTAGCCAGAACACGGCGACCATGACGCAGATCTATAGTTGAGCTTCTGGGCCCAGTTGTATTCACTGCCCCCTGAAATATCAGGCCAATGCTTTGACTTTCACCCCCTGGGCCCAAATCTGTTTTCTTCTCTCTGCATCCCTCCTACTCCTGGTTCTGAAGGGGTCCTGCTTGATGACTCCGAGGAGGAGGAAGAAATAGGTTCCACTGAGTAGATAAGGAGTTCCCACCCACCCCTCTCTGGCTTTGTCTGTTGCTTTGGGGCTAAAGGCTGATTGTCCAGTCTCCTGGCCTTCCCTTTCCATTAAAGCTGAATACGCATTGAATCCTTGGTGTTGTCTGTTATTATTAACTATTAATTGTAACAATAGATTCTATTACGTATCATCATCACTGTGGACATCATTTTAAATACAATACATGTTATAAATACAGTTCTGCATTGTGTTTTTCAGTGGGGGAAAAAGAATGCTGTGTGCCAAGAAGTCAAAGTCTCTCCTCTCAACAGTAGTGCTCATGTAGTATATTAATTAATTAATTAATTAATTAATTAATTAATTAATTAATTAATTAATTAATTAATTAATTAATTATAGAGAGATGGAGAGAGAGAGAGAGAGAGAGAGAGAGAGAGAGAGAGAGAGTTGTTCATGGTGCAAGGAGGGGGTGACTCTTTGTCCTCTTAATATCCTGTGAGTTTTTGCACACCCTGGGGTTAGCTGGCCACCTATACCTTCAGTAATACCAACCTCGGGGGGGGGTGCCACTTTAAATATCTTGTTTAAGTTTAAGTAGTTGCACAACTGGGGGGGAACCTCATACTTCACATTGAGCTTCTTGCTGCAACAGGGACAGGACAGCAGCAAAGAACCTGCCATCTCCATGTCACTTGCTGGAAAGACAGATTTTCAGTAAGAATGTGGCACAGAGCCGAATCCTGAGCTGCCTGTTGAGCTGAGAATGCCAAGCTGCCAAAACGGTTGCTGTGGCATCCTGTGTGCAACAAGGCAGTCACCGGTGGCTCCTCAGGGGAAAGGGTCGCGTCCACTTCCCCTGGGTAAGGAAATTTGCCCCTCAATCGGGCCACTGGATACTGTGGCATGACTTGGGCTCCCACAGAATCAAGAGCCTCCACGTCAGATCTGGTGGGTGTGGAGTGGTGAGGACACGTGCCCAAGTTGGACTGAGGGTGGGCTGTAGTAAGAGCACGAAACTCTCCTGATCAGGGACAGAGATGGTCTTCTTGCCTTGAGTGACACTGGAAGGGGCAAAAATGTCCCCTCCACCAGGGAGGGGAGGGCAGCATCACTGGCCAGTTTCCTTGTTCAGTGAGGAAGCAGGAATGTGGGTCAAGTCAGGACTACTTGCTGAGAAACTGATCAAGTTGTTAAGGGCACCTTTTGATGTTTAAAAGCAGGTCTAGCGGGACTGTTCTTGTGTTCATTCACAACCCAGGGGCATACATTCAGAAGTGATTCAGCACATCACCCCACCTCATTCTCTGCCAAGGGAAGCTGGAGGTGTGTGGGTGGTCTCCATGTTGGTTCGGTGTTGGCACCACCATTTTGCACCAAGTTCATTGTGTGTCTCCATTGAGTTGGTTTTGGATGGAGGTGATGAGGGAAGGATCCTTGTTAATGAGGGATTTCCTGGAACCAGGGGATGATCACCTCCGTGGATTTGTGCTTGGCTCGCTCTGTCCTCCGCTGGGCAAATGAATGGCAGGGCCGCCCTTCCTGGCTCAGGGAGACTCCTGCCCCTTTCAGTCTTTTCAAGGACTCTGTCTCTAGCCCCACATTTAAACACCCAGATCCCAATTCCTTCCTTCCTTCCTTCCTTCCTTCCTTCCTTCCTTCCTTCCTTCCTTCCTTCCTTCCTTCCTTCCTTCCAAACCATGTAAGGAACATATCATTACTTTGTGCAGTACCCCCAATGTCTGGCAAGGGATACCCTAGGTTTTTTTTTCCCCCTTCCTTGCACAAGGAGAATGCGAGATTGAGAGAGAGAGAGAGAGAGAGAGAGAGAGAGAGAGAGAGAGAGAGAGAGAGAGAGAGAGAGAGAGAGAGAGAGAGAGAGAGAGGAGGGTTTCTCAAAGGAGGAAGTCTGAGCTCTGAGATCCAAATACAAGCACGTTTGTACACCTGATATGTTGAGAAGGCATTTAAATATGTATCTCAGAGTTCAACCTTCCTCGTTCGAGGAACCCTCCTCCCTCCCTCCCTCCCTCCCTCAGCCCTCTGCCTGGGCAGCCTTGTTCCTCACCACCAGCTCTGCTAATGGCAACAGCATTTCCTGGGGAGAGAGACTGAGTATAGAAGTGGTGGAATTCCCCACGTATGAAGCCTCAGTGTGAGGTAATAATAATATAATAATAATATATAGTATTTATATACCGCCTTTCTTGGTCTTTATTCAAGACTTTATTCAAGGCGGTTTACATAGGCAGGCTTATTAAATCCACGCAGGGATTTTTACAAATTGAAAGAAGGTTCTTTCTTTCAAGAACCACTACATTCAAGGTGTCACACTCCGATCTGGTTTAACATTCTGGCCTCCATCCTCCCACGCTCCGAGCAGATGGAACAGCTCAGCTGCAGCTTGCCAGCTGCTTCAAGGTCGCACGGTGCTGGTGGCCTTGAACTGGCGACCTTGTGGATGTTAATCTTCAGGCAAATGGAGGCTCTACCCTCTAGACCAGACCTCCTGCCCCAGGTACCCAGTTAGGACACCGGCTGAACTCTGAGATCCATATATAAACGACTTCTCAACATCTCAGGTGTACAAACATGTGTTCCAGTTTGGATTTCAGAGCTCAGCCTTCCTCCTTCGAGAAACCCTCAAACCCCTGTTCCTGAATGAACACACACATGATTCTTTGGATTTTTGGAGTGGCAAACAAACAGGCGACAGGAGAATTCAAAGGACTTCTAACATTTACTCATTTGCAAACAGGACCCCCAACACACACACACGCTTGGAGGACCCTGAAGGATCACAATGATGCAAGTTTTATAGGGTCCTCTAGACAGGGGACAGGGGACAAGAGCACACAAAGAGAGGATAGCATCCATGGGAAGAATAACAGACCAATAGGCACACAAACAACATTTGGCATTGTTATCAGAGCAACATCTTGGAGGGCAATTCGATACGCATCAGCAATTTGTTTACAGAGATATCCATTACAAAGGATCTGGTACTTTATGCATCCCTTTTATTTGTTTATGGCTCTTATTTATGACTTTCTGTCTTACCCTTGTGAACCCATACCTACAGCTAGCTTGTTCCCTGAGAGGGATAGCTTTTGGTCCGAGGAGAGCCTTATGGGTGAACTGGGCATCTTGGGATATTTCCATACTGTGGGCTGGGCATATTGAGATCAGTTTCCCCCCTGATGGGCAACAAGGGAGACAGAAAGTGGATGGAATTTTAGCAAATTAGCTTGGTAAACGTGGGCAGGAGAGACAGGAGGGGCTGTAGGGCGCTGAGCCCTAACATATTGCACACACAAGGGGACTGAGTATATACAGCAACAAGACAGAAATATAAGAACTACAATAACTCCAATTAACTCTAAAAGAGATCTAAGCCAACCAAAATCCACAAGCCAGTTTAACCAGTTGGGAGAAACCTTATGGGTGACATGGTTTCAGAGCAAGGTCTTTGAGATCATATGTAAGGTTAGTTTGATTCAGAGACTATTTTCTATTGGGCTGAACAAAACAAAAAATACATCAACACATGTCTTACTTTGATAGGAATCATAAATCCAGACCACTTTTAGGTATACTAGGGTAGTGTAGTTTTAGTTCACGTTCTACAGAGCATTCTGAATATACAAGGGCAAAGAGTGAGTTCAAAGTGCAAACATAGCTACTTGTCTGGTCTGTGAGCAGCGTGTACACCCTGGAGAGTGACTCTATGTTTGGGTACTCAGGAGAGTAACTATTTGCTAGCCAAACTCTCTTAGTTTTTAAGGATACTGAAAAGTTGCTTACATGTAGGCAGAATGTTTGGAGATAAATGTGTAACTCAGGGCATGAATGGAGGGAATTCCCTTAATCACCCAGGATGCAGGTAAACTGGGCCAGCAGTGTCAGCTGAAATGCATATTAGCTCTTTGGTGCCAGAGCCTGTCTAGCAACTTTCAAGTGAGGTTTACCTAAGTTAATGCTAAACACAGGTAGAATCCAAAGTTTTGGTACAAAATACAGAAGTTACTGGAATTACATTCAGGAAAGCAAACGCAAACAAACTGAAGATACAATGGAAAATAATAGAATGAATAGAAAATAAAAATGCTACATTAAAACAACTTCATCCATACATGCTCATAACAGCTCATTATTCATCGGCCGTGAGTCCCCTCAGCAGGTCCAACTCCAACATATTCTTCAGCATCAGGTGAGCATGGTGTTCTTCATCTTCCAGCAGCTGTCTTCTAGGCGACATTGTGTATAATCAGTGACCTGACAAGCTTGAACCTCCCGTATTGAATCTCCATCTGTCCATCTGGGGGCATGTGGCAAGGGACCGGTGTATCCTCTATCTTGCCATCTCTTTCTTCAGTGAGTGTACACAGGTTCAGGAAAAGAGGTCTGGTCTCCTTTGCAGCCAAGTTGCCTCCACCTTTGGTCTCAGTTCAGAGGAGCACAGGCAGGAACAGAGGAGTCTTCAGGTCTGAACCAGCGTTGGTTGGAAGTTAGGTCCATGTAGCGCTGGATTTGCGTGAGCTTGTCCAGTGGATGTGTTGGTTGGAGTTAGCGGCACTGACCCTGCTTTGGAGCTCACTGCAGATGATAATGCTAAAGCATTCATGATTTCTGAGTATAAAGCAGAAAGGAAAAGTTAGCAAAACACATACTCAAGGGGTCAAGGTGGTTTCTTAAGCAGTGCATTTCAGGGTACACTTTCTCTGCGTTGGAACACATTTGAGACATCTCAAAAGGAGATATTGGAAATGGAAAAGGTACAAAAGAGAGCAACTAAGGTGATTGCTGGGCTGGGGCACCTCCCCTATGAGGAAAGGCCACAGTGCCTGAGCTTCCTTAGCCCAGAAAAGAGACACCTGAGGGGGAACATGATTGAGACATACAAAATCATGCATGGGGAGGATAAAGTGGACAGAGAGATGCTCTCCGTGCACTCTCACATAACACCAGAACCAGGGGACATCCACTCAAAATTGTGGGGAGAGATGAGTTAGGATAGACAAAAGAAAATATTTCTTCACTCTGTGTGTGGTAGGTCTGTGGAACTCCCCGCCACAGGATGTGGTGACGGCATCTGGCCTGGATGCCTTCAAAAGGGGATTGGACAAGTCTCTGGAGGAAAAATCCATCACAGGCCACAAGCCATCATGTGTATGTTCACCCTCCTGATTTTATAAATGGGCCATGTCAGATGCAAGGGAGGACACCAGGATGCAAGTCTCCTGCCACTAGGTGCGCTCCCTGGGGCTTTCGGCGGGGCCACTGTGAGACACAGGAAGCTGGACCAGATGGGCCTATGGCCTGATCCAGGGGGGCTGTTTCTCATGTGGTCACAGACACATTGCTGGACATTTTATTGGAACATAATACAGATTATTGACAGAGGCTTATTTAGTTGTGTTTCTTAGATTGTGCTCCTACATTCAAACAGAAACACAAATAGCATGGCTATTAGCACTTGGAATAAATTAAAGGTTAAAGTTATTTTTAATACTTGTTATCACAACTTTTTAGTTATCCTGATCTTATATGTTCAGGTCCTTTCTTTGTTTTCTCACTCTCCTTTATCTAGACACTCCTGTTGATATCAAATGTTCAAATACTGCACATACTTCAGACTCTTTTAGCTGCTTTGGTCTCAAACAAAGATAAGGTGCAACAATTTACTAAATATAGGAAACTTAAAACATTGTGAGAATAGCAGTTCAGGGAGTGCAGTATTGGAAAAGAGGCAATTTGCTAGCTTTAAACCTGCACACAGACGTTGATTTACAACAGACAATAAACAACAATAATACATATTGTGACTTCTGCCAAAACACCATGAAGGCACTCTGTACATGTATGGTTCTTCTGGAGAAGGTAACAGGCCAAGCTTTGTCTCCTAGCATATTACTGTAGGAGTTCTCTTTAGATTTGAGAAAATACAATCAATTGTTTTGAGAGAGAGATGTCAGTTGCTTGGCTATGTCTGGTACTCCTAGTCAGTTTCTCGTAGCTCAAAGTTCTTTTGGTCAGGCCATGTGGCTCTTAATTCTATTTTCCCTCTCTCTCTTTTTCTTGGACTGTTCAACCCTAAAGGGCTGGTGTTGTTACAGAACCCTGTACATGGCCTGCTTGTTGGTTGGTTTGCTGTAGGAACTAGAGAAGAGGTAATAACAGTACAGAAATACAAATACAGTACAAATACAGTAGCAGAAAGACACCGTGCTAACTTTGCTTACATTCTTGTTGAGCACAAAAAGTTAGGTGTTTTAACACATTCTCCACAGAGAAAGTAAACAGGTTTTCCAGGGCTACCTCTGATTGAGTGCAATTTCTTACCATTAAGACAGAGGAAAACTGGAACACATCATGGGCTTTACACACTACAGTCAACCAAATCTGATTTTTTTTCCCAACTTTTGCTTTTGTTTCTTTTCTTATTCACAACTCTTTTGATTCCTGGGAGCTGGAGAGAACCTGGAGAGAGGGATGTCAGGAACACTGAGGGGAAGGGGCAGGCAAGCAGAACACTGAGTACTTTGGAGGAGAGAAGGGAGGGGGCCTTGTTAAAACTCTGGAAAGATCCATTGTCCAATGCCTTCCTGAAACTACTGAGACCTGGTTAACAACATATGGAAATTAAGAGTACCTTCTGCTGGCCATTGAAATTCTGAGCTAGCCTGTAATGTGCCCATTCAGAAGGGTGGGGTTTCCCCTTCCCAGAGACTCAAAGTTATCCAAAATACATTTCAAAGGGTTTCTTCCTTCAGGCTCAGGCTCTGAGTGCCTCATCTTAATTGTCACAGAAGCTGGCCTCCTGCCTGGGACCCGGGTGTCAGCTGTCCAAAACAGTGACTCACTCATGGCCAATCCTTCAAAACCTCAGGGTTTGCTGCCTTGACACACACACACACACACACACACTCACACTCATATTCTCATTCCTATCTCAGTCACACAACACTCAGTTAGGCAGAGAACCACGTGGACTTGCTCTGAAGCCACGGAGATGGGCACACTCACACACAACACAGCAAGATGTACAATAATATACAAACAATATGTACAATAATTCAAACACAATCAGCAATATGTATGTACAGTAATAAAACACAATCACCCTCCCCACTGAAGCTCCACACTAGAACTTCCCTTCAAACTTCAGGATCCCCCCACTGGGTTCCCACAGAGAATTTTTTGCACATTGGGGCAAAAAATCAAAACTTTAGATATAGGCTGATGGGTTCTGAGCTGTCTGTGACAGATCAGGAGAGAGATCTTGGGGTGGTGGTGGACAGGTCGATGAAAGTGTCGACCCAATGTGCGGCAGCAGTGAAGAAGGCCAATTCTATGCTTGGGATAATTAGGAAGGGTATTGAGAACAAAATGGCTAGTATTATAATGCCGTTCTACAAATCTATGGTAAGGCCACACCTGGAGTATTATGTCCAGTTCTGGTCACTGCATCTCAAAAAAGACATAGTGGAAATGGAAGAGGTGCAAAAGAGAGTGACTAAGATGATTACGGGGCTGGGGCACCTTCCTTATGAGGAAAGGCTACGGCGTTTGGGCCTCTTCAGCCTAGAAAAGAGATGCCTGAGGGGGGACATGATTGAGACATACAAAATTATGCAGGGGATGGACAGAGTGGATAGGGAGATGCTCTTTACACTCTCACATAATACCAGAACCAGGGGACATCCACTCAAATTGAGTGTTGGGCGGGTTAAGACAGACAAAAGAAAATATTTCTTTACTCAGCGTGTGGTCGGTCTGTGGAACTCCTTGCCACAGGATGTGGTGATGGCGTCTAGCCTAGATGCCTTTAAAAGGGGATTGGACAAGTTTCTGGAGGAAAAATCCATTATGGGGTACAAGCCATGATGTGTATGTGCAACTTCCTGATTTTAGAAATGGGCTATGTCAGAATGCCAGATCCAAGGGAGGGCACCAGGATAAGGACTCTTGTTATCTGTTGTGCCCTCTGGGGCATTTGGTGGGCCGCTGTGAGATACAGGAAGCTGAACTACGAGATACAGGAAGCTAAACTGAACTCGTAGATGGGCCTATGGCCTGATCCAGTGGGGCTGTTCTTATGTTCTTAAGAATTAAGAACTATAGAGTTAAAAGGAAAGAAATTATGGAATACAGTATAAATGCCCAGTTGGGTGGATTTTCAAGCTGAGATTGAGATTGTTAAAAAGGGAAATGTTAAGAGTTTTTATAAAACCCTATTGAGTTAGATTCCTTTGGATTCTTTTTTTTTAATGAAACTACAGTTTGTGGAAAAGAAGGAAGACTGTCTTGCTTTTTTGTTGTGTTGATAAAGTTTTTTTTTCAAGTTTTCAGTTTTGTTTACCATTTCTTCTGGGAAGTGAGAGGCTTTTAATGAATAATAATAATAATAATAATAATAATAATAATAATAATAATAGTACAGGTATTTATATACCACCTTTCTTGGTCATCAGATTTCTCCTCATACTTTAATTCAAGGCGGTTTACATAGGCAGGCTGTTTAAATCCTTCTAGGGATTTTTACATTTAAAGAAAGGTTCTGTCTTTCAAGAACCACACAACAGTTCAGATGGAACTTTCTGGCCTCCTCCCACACAAGCTGACAAGCAGATCCTTCCAAAGAGCAGGCGGAATAACTCGGCTCAGCTTATCAGCTGCTTCAAGGTCTCGCCATGTGTGGTGGCCTCGAACTGGCAACCTTCAGAAGTTATCTTCAGGCAAATGGAGACTCAATCCTCTAGACCAGAACTCCTGCCCGTTATGGTTCTAATACTTTGTTGAAGTTACCAACATTAATAACAGAAGATAACAAAATTAAAACAATAGGCTGTTTGCTGAGGTTTTTGCATAAAGGAATATACTGACATCTGGTGGTGAATTAAGACAACTACTTGTGAAGTGTTACAGATTGGCACACCTGTGGAAATTTAAGATAATTGCCTGTGGATTGTGATGGATGAGATTTTTAAAGGGATAATGGCCACCACTAGGAGAATACGTTGGAACAGATACATAAAGAGAAATCCCCACCAAGATCATCAGGGAAAGAGCTGAATCTGGAAGCTATTCAAGATTTACTAATGAAGATGGAAAATCGTTTGCAGAAAAAAATAGAAGGGATGGATGGGAAATTTGAAGCATTGCATCAAGAAATGCAGGAGATGAAATGACAGATGCAAACAAACATGTTACGTTGGGATACAATGTGGGAAGAAACCGAAACAAAGATAGAAGGGATAAATGACACAATAAAAGTTTATGAGGCAAAATTGGAGGATTTGGAAGTCAGAGAGCATAGGTATCAAGATAGGTTGGTGTTGATGGCACAGGCGCAAAAAGAAAATATTTTAAGATTCAGAGCTATACCAGAACAGGAAAGAGAGAAGAGCCAGGATGAGAGAAAATTTGGCATTTTTTTACCAGGTGATCCTAATGTGATGGAGTTGGAGATCAATAGAGTCTACAGAGTAAATACAAGGCTTACAAGGTTGAGGAAACTTCCAAGGGATATATTAGTGCATTTCACAAGAAAAAGGATAAGAGATATGGTTCTACAGCAACATGCAAAGATAAAGCTCACAGTAGAAGGAGTACAGACAATTGTGATGAAGGAGGTTCCACTTAGAATTCTAAAGAAAAGGAAAGAATATGGCTTTCTGGTGGATGTTTTGAATGGGCTGGGGCACCTTCCTTATGAGGAAAGGCTATGGTGTTTGGGCCTCTTCAGCCTAGAAAAGAGGCGCCTGAGGGGGGACATGATTGAGATATCCCAAATTATTCACGGGAAGGATAGAGTGGATAGAGAGATGCTCTTCACACTCTCACATAACACCAGGACCAGGAGACATCCACTAAAATTGAGTTTTGGGAGACTTAGGACAGACAAAAGAAAATATTTCTTTACTCAGCATGTGGTTGGTCTGTGGAGCTCCTTGCCACAGGATGCAGTGACAGCATCTGGCCTGGATGCCTTTAAAAGGGGATTGGATAAGTTTCTGGAGGAAAAATCCATTATAGGTTACAAGCCATGATGTGTAAGTGCAACCTCCTGATTTTAGAAATGGGCTATGTCAGAATGCCAGAGGCATCAGAGGGCACCAGGATGCAGGTCTCTTGTTATCTGGTGTGCTCCGTGGGGCATTTGGTGGGTTGCTGTGAGATACAGGAAGCTGAACTAGGTTGGCCTATGGCCTGATACAGTGGGGCTGTTCTTATGTTCTTATGCTCTTATGTCAATCCAGGGATTTGCTCAACCGTCCTTTTCTTTGATCGGAAAATAATACTGGCAGTAAGAAGACCCATTTCAGAAGGAGGTGCCATGCCAAGATTTTCCATGTCATTCTTGTTAGTGTCATTGCTGTGAGAGTGAAACAAATAGATGAAAAACTGTATAGTATTTCATTAAGGCAGCCACTCCTACACTTTGTTTATGGTCAGCATCTACCCTTTGGGGAGAAAGGCGAAATGTGAATGAATGAATTTATATATACTAATTTGGGCTTCAATTCCCTCCATTTACAGAATGTTACTGGGCTATATAGATAAATGTGTTGCAACATGGTCACTGTCAAACAATGGTCTCTTCTGAACCCACACACATGCCATGGATGCAGCCCACCAAACTTGTCTCTTCTGAACCCACACACCTACCATGGATACAGACCCCCAAATGGCCTGGAAAAAGAGGGAAATGAAAGGAAAATTGGAGAAAAATAAAGGCTATGGACCTGTTCCCCCTTCATTTGCTGAAGCTCACATTCACCTGGGGCACAGGATGTGTGGGGGTGGAGGGGGACACCTGGGTGTATCCCTTACCAGTCATTGAAGGTTTTGCACAAAATAATTATGCATTTCTTATAGGATTGAAAGACAGAAAGGGGTTCTTTAATTGGGAAGGAAGGAAGGAAGGAAGGAAGGCGGATCTGGGGATGTAAATATGGGGCTAGTGGCAGAGTCCTTGAAAAGACTGGATGGGTCAGGAGTCTCCCTGAGCCAGGAAGGGGTGGCCCTGCCATTGGCTCCAGACAGCCTGAAATTACCCCGGGGAGGACAGAGAGCACCAAGCACAGATTGATCCCAGGTGCCAGTAAAACACTCATTAATCCTTCCCTCATCACCTCCATCTAAAGCTAATTTAGGGGAGACACATGATGAGTTTTGTGTGAAATGGTAGTGCCAACACCTAATGAAATTGGAGGCCACCCCCACAGCTTCAGCTTGCCTTGGCAGAGAAGGAGGTGGGTCAAGGTGCTGCCCCATTTCTGAACATAGGTTGACGAGTTTCCTATTTCAATGCTACTAGAGGTAAGAAAAGGCCCTTATCCTCTTCATCAAGTGTTCCACTTGATTCTCTCTCTCTCTCTCTCTCTCTCTCTCTCTCTCTCTCTTACACACACACACACACACACATAATGATAGCAAACCATAACCTGTTTGGTTCCTACTCACAGGCAAGAGCCTAGATGAAAGTGCACAGAAATGGGTGTGTTTGGGGAAACAAACAACCCTCCATGGGGTGAGGGAGCCCTGCTGGACTGGCAGTGCCATCCATCTGCTTTCAAGTCCCCCCACAGGTGGGCTCCTCCAGGGAGACCTTGGCTTCCAACCACCCCCTGGTGCTTTTGGGCTCCTGAGCTATGATTGTCCCCAAGAAAAGCCCCTCTGTGCTTCTCAAGGGTATCATTGCATCCTGCAGGGGAGGGGTTGCAACTTTGAATGCCCCACAGCAAAAGTAACATCAAGTCCCCATTGGAGGATCTCAGTGAGGGCTGCCTCTTTGCCCGGACCTTTGCCCTTCAACTGTTTACTGCCTTAAGGGAACAAATGCTTCCTTACTCAGATGAGAGCCCCCAGTTGCCCACTCCCCATAAGATGCAGTGGTTTCTATTTGGGCTTCAGCTGGGAGTGTGTGTGTTTGTGAACCGCTGACCATAGGTTTGGGCTCGGAAAAAGATGCATCTGCCTTAGCACATGGCCTCCATCCCATATAATATAAATCCATACTCAGTTGAAGGAAAATATGCTTCTAGTTGATAAATGGGGGGGGCACTGGGGAGGAGAACTCCCCCTTCCTAACCTACCTCTCTGGCTCATGTCTTCTTAGGTTCCCGACCAGCTCAGTATGTTTGAAGAAGCACTGGAAATTGTCTTCAAACAGTTCAAAAAATTTGTCGTTAGAGATATAGAAATATGGACTCCTCCTCATTTCTCCAACTTCCTCTGAGTTGCCTTTAAAGGAACACTAATATTGAGTACTCCTGGTTCATCCAGCCAGGGCGAAATGAGCAGGTTGGACGCCAGGGAGCTCCCAAATGGGTTGAAGATGAGATGGAATCAGATGGCTCCTTCTTTGTACGGAGTTGGGGCCGATGCTAAGGGTCTGGTGCGTGCGGGGTGGCTTGGGTGGAAGACCTGCTTACTTCTTAGAATGCCCCCCAGCAAAAGAAGCATCAACTCCCCATTGGGGGATATCAGGGCTGGCTGCCCATTTGACCCAAATGTTCCTCCAGCTGTTTAGGGCCTGAATGAGGAATGGGCAACTCCTGCACTCCTTCACCCTCCAGTTCAGTCCCGTCCTGGTCGCAGACCCTCCTGCTCCAGGCTCAAGGCTTGGTGGTCTTCTTGTGATGTCATCAGGCCCAGACTCCAATCGCTCAGCTTTTGGGGTGCTTCAGGAGTCCTTTGACCTGCTGTGTTCAGCCACAGACAAGGAGTTGGGCTTTCGTTGTCCCCATTGAAACTTCTCTTCCCTGATGGTTTGTTTCAGGCTCAGGTCAACACCCGGAGCATGGCTGATCGTGACAGATTCTACAAAATTCTAGCCGATGCTTCCAGGCCAGCAGTGGGATGGGGCTCATCTCCCAGCGCTGACTCTGATGGGGGTCTTGCAAAAACAACAGGAAGCCTTGCTGCGTCTGGCCGGGAGACTTTCCAGGAGGACCCACCATCACCCCCTGTTTTGATGCCCTTCTTGCATCAAACACCCTCAAGACCCCTTGGCACTAAAGAGGAAATGATCATGAATTTTCTAGAAATGCCACTAAGATCTAGGGAGGCAAATGAAATTTTGAACAAGCAGGAAATGGCCACCATGACACAGATCCACCGATCTTGATCTTTATCTTTTACCTCTGGGTCCAAATGTCACCTACGTTCCCTCCTATACCCTTGTACTCTGCTACTGACATGTCTGACGGGATCCAGCTTAATAACGCCTTGGAGATGAAGGAAGAAGACTTCACTGAGTAAATAAGGAGTTCCTCACCAGGACTGTCTTGTTTGGCTTACTCCTCCTGGGGCTAAAGGATCATTTCCAGCCCCCTGCCCTTTCCTTCTCATTAAAGCTGAACTTGCATTGAATCTTTGGTGTCCTCCATTACTAAGAATGATAATCAATGAAGTATAACAAGGTATTATGTCGCTTTCAGACTATGGTCTCTCTGTGCCCACACACCAGCCATAGGTTCAGGTCATCACACTGCCTAGCTGGCTGGACCAACCCCTCAACGTGAAGGGATCTCTGGCACGGAAGCACCAAAAACTGATGGTCATTCATTCAGGAGGGAATCAGCCCATCGTCCCATCTCATTCTCTGCCAAGGCAAGCTGGTGGTGTGTGGGTGGCCTCCAATTTTGCCATTTCACACAAAGCTCATCATGTTTCTCCCCTTAATTAGCTTTTTATGGAGGTGATGAGCAAAGGATCCTCATTAAAGAGTCATTTACTGGCACCTGGGGATCAATATGTGCTTGGTTGCCTCCGTCCTCCCCTGGGCAATATCAGGCTTTCTGGAGGCCAATAGCAGGGACACCCCTTCCTGCCTCAGAGAGACTCCTGACCCATCCAGTCTGTTCAAGGACTCTGCCTCTAGCCCCACATTTACACCCGCAGATCTCAACCAATCAGTTAGTGAGTGGATTTCCATCCAATCAATTTATAGTCTCAGAGAACGAAGCAATCAGCTTGGGACACACCAATTGGCACTGCCCCCAGCTCATCCTGGCTGCAGCGAGGTGTATAAAGCGTGCCATTCGGAGCTTCGCCTTATCGCAAGCACTTCACCCCCAAAGAAAACCAGAACGAAGAGCTACGATGGGGAGCTGGGTGAGTTTCAATTTATAAACCTTTTATCTATCTATAGAGCACGCATTGAAGTCCTTGATGGCGTCTCCTCAATGGGATATTCAGCAGCTTCAGTCTCTCTCTCTCCAGGAAATGCTGGTGCCAGGCTGTCTATGGCAGAGCCGGTAGTGAGGAACGAGGCTGCATGGGCTGGGGTTTATCTCTGCCAGAATTGGCACGGCAGAGCCTTCTCTTCTAGGCTTCTAGAATCAAGGAGACAACTCGGTCCTGAGTGTCCTCAAGGAAATCCCCCAATGGCCACACACCTCCGACTAGGATTTCAGTGCAGAATTGTCAGTATCCTGCCAGGATATTGTGTTTTGTCATCTAGATATGCCCATGGGAGACCAAGAGTGTTTGCATCTTGACAGTATTTGATTGTGTGTGTCCAGGTCCCAGCTGGGCACCTGTCTGGCTGAAGGTCTCCCACAGGACAGTGATTCCCCTCCCAGCTGGCAGCCATTCCCAAAAGTCCGCAGAGCCCTCGTGAAATGGCCCACAGCCTGGAGAGGATGTGAGGGGCGGGATTTCACGTCAATTGGGGCCAGGTGGGAGGGAGGGCCATGCCGGACCGTCAGGTACAGGGTGAGGTACCCAGTTAGGACACCGGGCACTCTGCTCACAGGCCCAGTGCGGGATCCTCTCCAAAATGGTACATACAGCAGACATATGTGCGGTTGTGTGTGTGTCTACATCAAACATACATTTGCTTTAAATTTATAGAAATATAAAAACAAACTTAGGGAGAAGTACCAGCTTGCCGGCATCAGATCCCCCTGCCCTATGTCCAAGGCTTGGTGGTCTTGTGTTGCCAACAGGTCCAGCCTCTCAGAGCTTTGAGGGAGCTTCTGTTCTGGCAGCCGGGGGTCCCACTGACCTGGTAGGGTCAGCCACGGACAAGGGGTTGGGATCTCTTGCTCCATCTTGAAACTGCTCTTTCCCAATTGTCTGTTTCAGCTTCAGAGTCGTTTCCGGATATTTCTAGAAATCGTTCACGAAACGCTTCCCTTGAGGTCAGCGGCTGTATCGGGCTCATCTCCCACCAGTGACTCCGATGGGGGTCTTGCAAATGCAGCTGGAAGCCTTTCTGTGCCAGGAGCTGTGAGGTTCCAGGGGGGCCCACCAGCACCATACTCCGTTCCAGCTCCACTCGCCTGTGCGGTTACTGTCTCCATGCCAGTTCCGATCAATACCCCTCAGCCGCCTGCTGTGAGAGGCAACGCTCAGTATCCTGCAGGCACTGACAACTGAGTGGAGGCACATGGAATTAGGAGCAACCAGAACACGGTGACCATGACGCAGATCTATAGTTGAGCATCTGGGCCCAGTTGTATTCACTGCCCCCCAAATATCTGGCCAATGCTTTGACTTTCACCCCCTGGGCCCAAATCTGTTTTCTTCTCTCTGCATCCCTCCTACTCCTGGTTCTGAAGGGGTCCTGCTTGATGACTCCTCGGAGGAGGAAGAAATAAGTTCCACTGAGTTGATATGGAGTTCCCTCCCACCCCTCTCTGGCTTTGTCTTTTGCTTTGGGGCTAAAGGCTGATTGTCCTTCCTGTCCTTCCCTTTCTATTAAAGCTGGATATGCATTGAATCCTTGGTATTGTCCATTATTATGAACTATAAATTGTAACAATATATTCTATTTATTTATTTATTTATTTATTTATTTATTTATTTATTTATTTATTGAGAGAGAGAGAGAGAGAGAGAGAGAGAGAGAGAGAGAGAGAGAGAGAGAGAGAGTTGTCCATGGTGTTAACTGTCCATGGTGCAAAGAGGGGGTGCCTCTTTGCCTTCTGACAATCCTGTGATTGTTGGCTCACCTTGGGGTTAGCTGGCTGCCTATTACTTTAGTAACCCCCCCCCAAAGCCCCCACCCCAAACATATTTTTAACTGAACACACAGGTCTCAGCTCTTCCAGATTTTGCAAAGAAGGAGCGTGCCACTTTGACCTCTGAATACCCTGTGAGTGTTGGATCCCCCTGGGGTTAGCTGGCCACCTATTCCTTCCGTAACTCCAGCCTCAAGGGGGGGTGCCTCTTTGAATACCCTGTGCACAACTGGGGGGGGAACCTCATATTTCACATTGAGCTTCCTGCTGCAACAGGGATAGGACAGCAGCAAAGAACCTGCCATCTCCATGTCACCTGCTGGAAAGCAGGTCTTCAGCAAGAAAATGGCACAGAGCCAAATCCTGAGCTGCCCATTGAGTTCAGATTGCCACAGTGCCAAAATGGTTGCCGCGGCATCCTGTGCACAACAAGGCAGTCCCTGGTGGCTCCTCAGGGGAAAGGGTCGCGTCCACTTCCTCTGGGTAAGGAAATGAGCCCCTCAATAGGGCCACTGGATACTGTGGCCAGACGTGGGCTCCCACAGAATCGAGAGCCTCCGTGTCAGATCTGGTGGGTGTGGAGTGGTGAGGACATGAGGTGTGCCCAAGTTGGACTGAGGGTGGGCTGTAGTAGGAGCGCGAAACTCTCCTCCTCCCTCAAGCATCAAATCAGGGACAGAGAGGGTCTTCTTGCTTTGATTGGCTCTGGGAGGGGCAAAAAATGTGCCTTCCACCAGGGAGGGGAGGGCAGCAGCATTGACCAGTTTCCTTGTTCAGCGAGGAAGCAGGTATGTGGGTCAAGTCAGGACTACTTACTGAGAAACCGATCAAGTTGATAAGGGCACCTTTTCGTGTTCAGAAGCAGGTCTAGCGGGGCTGTTCTTGTGTTCATTCACAACCCAGGGACATACATTCAGAAGTGATTCAGTCCACAAGTGTGTGTGGGTGGCCTCCAGGTTGGTTCGGTGTTGGCACCGCCATTTTGCACCAAGTTCATTGTGTGTCTCCATGGAGTTGGCTTTGCATGGAGGTGATGAGGGAAGGATCAAGACTGCATATATCAGGTTTGTTAAGAGAGGAGCAAAGGTTAGGGAGTCATGGTGGGCTTACGGCTGCTGGAAGCTCTGCTTATCAGCAGATATGTCTGTCAGATTTCATCTTAACCCCCCTGGAATGAAAGGGACTATAGAGTGAGATTAAACACAATTCACTCCAGACGCTCCTGATTTATCTCATTGGGGCGAAGGCTCCGGGTGTCAAAAAGTTTCAGAGTGAAGGAATTGGAGGCTTTTGAGCTCTGCCAGGGACTTAAGCCTGACCCCCCTTCCTACAGCTTTATTTTTCTGGGGCACATAGCGGAGAACAGAGTTGGGAAAGAGAAAGAAATATTTGGACTTGAAAGACAAGAGGGACTAACAGCAACAAGACCAGAAATAATTAAAGGATTAAGAAAAGAACTAAAAAGAGTTAAAAGGAAAGAAATTATGGAATACAGTATCCGCCCAGTTGGGTGGATTTTCAAGCTGAGATTGAGACTGTTAAGAAGTGAAATGTTAAGAGTTTTTATAAAACCATATTGGGTTGGATTCCTTTGGATTTTTTAAAAATAAAACTACATTGTGTGGGACAGAAGGAAGACTGTCTTGCTTTTATGACGTGTTGATAAAGATTTTTTTCGAGTTTATCAGTTTTGTTTACCATTTTTTCTGGGAAGTGGGAAGCTTGTTATGGTTATAATACTATATTTAAGTTACCAACATTAATAACAGAAGAAAACAAAATTAAAACAATAGGCTTTTTGCGGAGGTTTCGGCATAAAGGTATTTACTGACATCTGGTGGCGAATTAAGACAACTACTTGTGAAGTGTTCCAGATTGGAACACCTGTGGAACTGTAAGATAATTACCTATGGATTGTGATAGACTGAGATTTTTAAAGGGATAATGGCCACCACTAGGAGACATAATATGTTGGGACAGATACATAAAGAGAAATCCCCACCTAGATCATCAGGGAAAGAGCTGAATCTGGAAGCTATTCAAGATTTACTAATGAAGGTGGAAAATCGTTTCCAGAAAAAATTGAAGGAATGGATGGAAAATTTGAAACATTGCATCAAGAAATGCAGGAGATGAAATTACAGATGCAAACAAACATGTCTTGTTGGGATACAATGTGGGAAGAAACAGAGACAATGATAGAAGGGATAAATGACACAATAAAAGTTCATGAGAAAAAATTGGAGGATTTGGAAGTCAGAGAGGATAGGAATCAAGATAGGTAGGCATTGATATATTAGTGCATTTCACAAGAAAAAGGATAAGAGATATGGTTCTACAGCAACACGCAAAGATAAAGCTCACAGTAGAAGGAGTACAGATCATTGTGATGAAGGAGGTTCCACTTAGAATTCTAAAGAAAAGGAAAGAATATGGCTTTCTGGTGGATGTTTTGAATGGGCTGGGGCACCTTCCTTATGAGGAAAGGCTACTGCGTTTGGGCCACTTCAGCCTAGAAAAGATGCGCCTGAGGGGGGACATGATTGAGACAATCCAAATTGTGCACGGGAAGGATAGAGTGGATAGAGAGATGCTCTTTACATTCTCAAATAACACCAGAACCAGGGGACATCCACTAAAATTGAGTGTTGGGAGGGTTGGGACAGACAAAAGAAAATATTTCTTTACTCAGCGTGTGGTTGGTCTGTGGAACTCCTTTCCACAGGATGTGGTGATGGCGTCTGGCCTGGATCCCTTTAAAAGGGGATTGCACAAGTTTCTGGAGGAAAGATCCATTACGGGTAACAAGCCATGATGTGTATGTGCAACCTCCTGATTTTAGAAATGGGCTATGTCAGAATGCCAGATGCAAGAGAGGGCACCAGGATGCAGGTCTCATGTTATCTGGTGTGCTCCCTGGGGCATTTGGTGGGCCGCTGTGAGATACAGGAAGCTAGACTAGATGGGCCTATGACTTGATCCAGTTGTTCTGTTCTTATTTTCTTACCTTTCATATTCAGTCTCTCACCCCAGGGAACACTGGTGCCCCTTTGCTGAACACATGCTGAAGCTGGTGGTGAGGAACAAGGTTCCACAGGTTGGGGTTTATCTAAAATAAATAGATAACTATTTAGCAGGGCTAACTCTGAATCCCACCAGAAGAGGGTTGGCTTCATCTCAGCTGCCTGGGACCCCACGTCTAGCGCCCAGGAGACAGGGCCCCACTCACAGGACATGGGTGGAAAGAGCTGAGGATGTTGCCTTGCAGGGAAATCGGGCAAATAGGACAGGGAAAGTCTGAGCATGAGATGCGTCCAGAAAAATGACATTCATTTTCACTGGGATTTCTTCTGCTGGTTAAAAATGCTGAACAAACCCCTGGCAAACCCCTGGGCTGCTGGCATTTCCACAGGGCTCCTCTGGGAGTCAGAGAGAAGCAGGGAAGCCAGTTTGCCCGAGACATTTCTAATTAGCTGTAACAGGGGTGCTGTACTTTGTGTCCCACCCCCTCATTTGTTCACCAGCAAAGTGCCCTAGCAAAAAGCAGGAGTGTGTGTGTGTGTGTGTGAGACAGAGAGAGAGAGAGAGAGACATCCATAGTTTGCACTATGTTTTGAAATGTTATATATATAGTACATTATATACATTATACATTATATATACACATTATTTATGTTATGTATAAATGTTTTATATATAAAAACTCACACATTCATATATTTCTGTATATATAAATATGTATATGTTTATATGTGTATATACATGCATATACAGAAACACATACGTATATACATGCATACATATACACACATATACATAAATATATTTAATTCTCTATATATAGAATTAAATAAAATAATATATATAATTATATATATTAAATATAGAGTGATATATATATAGAAAATTAAATCTATATTAATTAAATATATATAGAATATATATAGAAATAAATATATATGTATGTATGTGTGTGTGTATAATTAAATATGTATGTATTTATGTATGTATGTGTATACATGTAAAGGTGCAATGCTTTAAAGCCACCACTGGTTTTGAAGGCAAGGGAGATGGTCTGCTTTACACCAGCATTGGGGAGCCTGCACAACTTCCTCCCAGGAATGTCTGTGCTTACGGGGCAAAAACAGTCATCTTGTAGGTAGAAAGGAAGCTGATTCCTTTCCCCCCCTCTTCAGAAACTCAAAGTCCCTTTGCACAATAGAGGACATGGAGGATTTCCACAATTTCCAAACATGAAGACATGTGCAAAGCAGCAGCACAGTTTCTGACTGTGTGGGGAGGCTCAGTGAGACTTCCGTGTGGTCCCAGAGGCGGGCCTTTTTTTCCCAAAGAGTGAGCCAAGACGTGCCAACTTAGTACCAGGGTTGGTTGGGACTAGACAGCCTTCTTCCAACTGCTGTTTTCCTCATATGCTCTTAAGTCAAAGAACAGCAGGCTCATTGGCAATGATTGAATATTACCCCACAGCCGTGGGCATGTCGAGACTAGAGATGCGCATTGATTTCAGACTCACAGATGTTCAGGAACTGAACACTGCTTGCCCCTCCCATTGTGTTCGTCTGCTCGAGAGCAAAATCCTTGCCAGTATAAAATAACTTTTCCACTGCCACTGCCCTGGGGCATTTGGTGGGCTGCTGTGAGATACAGGAAGCTGGACTAGATGGGCCTATGGCCTGATCCAGTGTCTCATGTTCTTATGCCACGAGAATATTTAGATTATAAAAGTATAGTGTTTAAGAGTCTCACAGTAACATATACATGCACACCCATGTGGGCTGGTCACAAGGACACCTCGGCAGGCCTCATTCTTTCCATGTGAAGATGACTACAGGGTGGTGCCTTCTGGGAGGGCACCCAACCTGAGCAGCATCCGTCCTCATCACCAGCCCCAAGAGAGAAATGCCGGGACCGGCGTTCCCTGGGGGGAGAGACTGGATTTTAAAGCGATGTGGAAATGGCACCAGGAATGTGCTCAGCAAAGAGAAATTTAAAGGTCCTTGAATCTTGACTCACCAAGGTGATCAGCGGAATCCTGTGGATCCTGTCTTCTCCCAGGTGGTTGTGATGGTGGGTATCTCCGAGCTGCTCTCTTTATACACCTCACCGCTGGTGGGTTGCACCGCCTGCGTGTTGCCAGCTGAGTGTTCCACTTATGAGAGATGTTCATTGGCTGACTGGAAGTTTCATCCATTGCGTCAACATGTGACACGTTCTAAAGTTGTCCCACATGTGAGTGTTGGAAAAACCATGGTGTTGGTGGCAAGCCATGCCCCAAGGGAGGATCCTAGTGAATCCCATGAAGAAGGGGAGCCTGCTCTTAACCTCAGCAGTTACCTGAAGGGAGAGAGGGAGGGGACAGCCCACTCCTCTGTCCCAAGAGTTTCCCAAGTGCTTGTCAGAGCTGTAGAAGGTGGGGGGAAGAGCAAGGCCATATCAGAGAACAACAGAGGCTCTCTACCAGTTGCAAAGACAACAAATGGGACCTCAGAACCAGCGGCCCCAGTGATGCAAATTTCTTGTTCCTCAAAGTCAAAGCCAAAGCCTAGCAAACTTCAGGTTTATTTAACTGTCAATGGAAAAAAGGCATGTAGACACATTGATTCTGGGGCCAGACTGACCTCAGTTCATAGAAATTTGGTGGAGGAATGTCACATTTTGCCTGCAGAAACTTTTAGAGTAAAGCCTTATGAGAGTCCTGAGATTTCTGTACCTAAAGCAAAAGTACAGTTAGAATTTAAAGGTTGGAAGGGTACACGTGTTGTGGCTGTACATTCAAACACACCCACATCAGTTCTTTTAGGGCAAGATTTTTGTGATGTGTTAGACAGGCAGAATGTTGCCAAAAGGAAGTCTACTAGAGAAGCCCCAGCAGGTAGAAATCCACCTGGTCAAGCCAAAGCTTGTAAAGCAGCAAAAGGAAGAGCGTCTTCAAGCATCTCTTCCATCAGCCACGAAGCTAAAGCAGAAGAAATGACTTCCAAGCCTAAAATTAGAGATAAACAAACAATAGGAAGTGGAAGATTTTTAGCAGCACCCCAAAAAGGAAGACATTACCATGTTGGGGCAAAGACTAAACCATGTGTGTTCAATGCGTTGGAAAACCTATTAAAATGTCAATAACATTTGTGTTTTGATGCTAAAAGTCAACAGACCACGGTGGCCATTGGAACTCCCTGCCACTGTAGCCAGCAACAAAAGTTTGAATAGTAACAATGTTTCCTTAAAACGTTCTAGGTTTTCATGTATGCAATACAAGAAAGTAAAGTGCATTGTTCTTAAAGAAAAGAAAAGCATTTGCTCTCAAGAGAAAGAAGGAATGTTACATCCAATTGTGTATCTAAGTAGAAAACTATTGCCTTGTGAGACACATTATGCTGTATGTGAATTTGAATGTCATGCTTAAGTTTTGTCTCGCATGTAGTACCAAAACACCAGTTCATGAATAGTAACGTGACTGTGTAAGAGATCTGTGAAGTACTCTCCATGTAACTTCCCTGTGTATGATGCTGGTAATGCAAACTGTCTTATAGCTTTCACTGCTTATTACCTTGTAGTAAACCGTGCTTTGTATTGCTTAGTACGTAACTGTAAAATAAGTCACTATAAGAAGTGCCCTAACCTATGTGTAGCTAAGAGTGGCTGAAGGTGTTAAACCTCCTAGCCCCTCTTCCAAAAAGGGGAGCGTGTCATGAATATGTACAGTTCAGGCCTAGTAGCATTGCAAGGCCTGAACCAAGTAACCCAGTAACACAGAAGGGGCTTGCAAGGGGCTTTTGGTCCTAGCTGCTAGGATTTACATCTCAATGGAAGGTGATTAAGGTGACCTAGGCAGCCAGAAAGACGCCCATCACGGATGGAATGCAGCTGCAGATCTCCAGGGGGAGGGAAGAGGAGAGGGCAAGCTTCCAGCCCCACTTCTGGAGGACAGGGTCTTTGTTCCTTGGTGGCTTGGTGAGAGAGGTGGTGGGTGCACATCTTGCCCCACCAGGACCATGTGGCCTTACAGGTAACTGGCCTGAGGATCTACAAAAGAAGCTGACCCACGTGAGGGTTAGAGAATAATAGAGTTAGCCAGTTAGCTTTGTTGTTTTATGCTGAGATGTTTCCTAGAAGTTTTTTATGCCTCTAGCATTTGCTGCCTTTTGTAACCTTTTGTAACCTTATGTATTTAATAAAGTAGAAAATCTTTTTACCATGTTGGTTCATTGTCTGTTGGGGACAAAGGTTCAGAATCCTGCCTAGCCGTTCAGCAAGCTACCAAAAATCCTCATTGTGGACTAGTAACTTGAGGACTGAGACTTTAAGTAAAGAAAGTACTCAGTGCCTACAAGGGATATAGTTAAGCCTAGAGGGTCTCGGTTCCCTGGACTGAGGCACTGGCTCTTACAGGGTGGTGGCAGTACTACCGAACAGGGATCTTTGAGGGCACTAGGGTTCAGAACCAACAACTCTGAGCACACCAAAACCCTGGGAGTGAGACCCAAGTGTACGACACATATGTACACTTTCCCGGAAGTAAGCCTGATTAAATACAATGAGACTTTCCTCTAAGTAGACATGGATAGGATTGTGCCATAAGGGAAGACTCGGGCATCACAGAAGTGAACAAATTCCTGAAGTGTGACAGAGGAGGAAGGGAAGCCCATGCACACACTGACACAGCCCTGACCCCCGGGGAGATCTGGTGGGGCAGGTAAATGAGAGGGGAGCAAAAGATGGAAAAGGTAGAGAAAAAACAAAGGCAACAGAACTCTTCTACTGTCCTATCCTGAATCTCACATTCACCTGGTGCACAGGAAGGAAGAACCTGGGGTCCCTATTGCCAGACCTTGGGGTTCTGCACCAAATATTTGTATCTTGCTTGTGGGGAAACACAGAACGTAACACTCTGATTTGTCCGGCTTGACACTCCTGCTGGATCCCCCCCCAACTTTGGAATGAATGTAGCAAGGAAGGAAGGAAGGAAGGAAGGAAGGAAGGGGGAGCTGGGGGTGGAGACGGGGTCTGGAGGCAGAGTTCTTTGGAACACTGGATGGGGCAGGACTCTCCCTGAGCCAGCAAGTTCTGACTGTGCCATTGGTGCCCAAACAGCCTGAAATGCCCAGGGGAGGACAGAGTGAACCAAGCACCGACTGACTGCCTTGGCCCAGATGGGTAGAGCCAGGCGCCGTGCCGATCGGTGTGTTCCAAGCTGACTGTCCCATTCTAGGGAATCTTTAATTGACTGGATGAAAATCCACTCAGTAATTTGTCCGCCGAGTCATAATGTGACATGTCTGAAAGTTGGCTCTCAAGCTCTCATTGCCCACACCGAGGGGGGGAGGAAGCTGAACGGCACCGTCTTGCCCAGGCCAGAAAGCTTTTGAAGTCTGCTTTGCAATTCAAGTTGTATGGCCAGCGTCCTTGGGAGTGGCGCCACGTAGGGATTGGCACTGGTCCCTGCTCAAGCCCTGCTTGCAGCAGGGTCCACACCCAAACCCTACCCCTACTCCCTGGCCCACACCATCCCTGGACCAGCAGCTGTCTTGTCTAATAGGAGCAAACTCATCCACACCCCAAAGAAAAACAGCCGTACAAAGCAAGTGGAATCACCTTAGATTGAGACCAAGAAAATATATATATCCTCACTGCTCAACCCTGTCTCACGCTCATATCCATAAATATATGGATATATATTTATCCATATATAAATGCCTTCTCAACATCTCAGGTGTAAAACATGTGTTCCTATTTGGAGCTCAGAGCTCAACCTTCCTCCTTCATGGAATCCTCCTCTCTCTCTCTCTCTCTCTCTCTCTCTCTCTCTCTCTCTCTCTCTCTCTCTCTCTCTCGCTCAAGCTCATACTCACCTGGTACAAGGAAGGGAAAAAATAACCTGGGGTATCCCTTCCTAGACTTGGGGGTTCTGCACAAAGTAATGGTATGTTCCTTACATGCTTTGGAAGGAAGGAAGGAAGGAAGGAAGGAAGGAAGGAAGGAAGGAAGGGGGATCTGTGAGTATAAATGTGGGGCTAGAGGCAGAGTTCTTGAAAAGGCTGGAAGGGGCAGGATTTGCCATGAGCCAGGAAGGGGCAGCCCTGCCATTGGCCTCCAGACAGCCTTCATTTGCCCAGGGGAGGACAGAGTGAGCCGTCAGCCCACCATGTCTCCCTAACCTTTGCTCCTCTCTTAAGAAACCTGATGTACACAGTCTTGGCTTGGAGTCAAGGTCCAATTGGCGTGAACTGCCCCTCCCAGCCTCTCCAGGCTATGGGCCATTTCACAAGGGCTCTGTGGACTTTTTGGTATGGCTGCCAGCTGGGAGGGAATCGCTGTCATCTGGTGGGGGGAAGAGAGAAAGAGAGCGAGAGCGAGAGAGAGAGAGAGAGAGAGAGAGAGAGAGAGAGAGAGAGAGAGAGCGGAGGGTTCCTCGAAGGAGGAAGGCTGAGCTCTGAGATCCATATATAAATGCCTTCTCAGCATCTCAAGTGTACAAACCTTCCTCCTTGGAGAAACCCTCCATACTTATATATATGTAAGTATGTATGCATGTATAAGCACAGGCAAACCCTGACACTCATCCAAGGGTTGGCAGGGTAACCTTGACGGGGAGGTCTGAGGAAGGGGAGGTTAAAGAGAGGGGAACCAGAAGAAAGAAAAGCAAATGGAATGGGTCTGTTCGCCCTACTTTTGCTCAAGCTCTTGATATCAATATGCTCAGCTCACAATATAGAAATATCCCAAGATGCCCAGTTCACAATATGAAGTACCCACAAGGCTCTTCTCTGACCAAAAGCCAGCATCTAAAATCCCTCTTAGAGAACAAGCTAGCTGTGGTATGGGTTCACAAGGGTAAACAGAAAGTCATAAATAAGAGCCATAAACAAATAAAAGGGATGCATAGAGGACCAGATCCTTTGTAATGGATATCTCTGTAAACAAATTGCCAATGCGTATCGAATTGCCCTCCAAGATGTTGCTCTGATAACAATGCCAAATGTTGTTTGTGGGCCTGTTGGTCTGTGATCCTTCCCATCCTTCCCATGGATGTGTTTTGCTCTCTTTGTGTGCTCCTGTCCCCCTCCCCTATCTAAAAGACCCTTAAAACCTGCATCGTTGTAATCCTTCGGGGTCCTCCACGTGTGTGGGGGGGGGGTCCCGTTTGCAAACGAGTAAACGTTAGAAGTCCTTTGAATTCTCCTGTCATCTGTTGTTTGCTGCTCCAAAAATCCAAAGAATCGTGTGTGTGTTCATTCGGGATCAGTTTCTGGTGCCTTGTTACTCGGATTGGAAGGCAAGGCTCTGCGAGGATCGAGACGAAGTCACTGCAGGGGACAGCGCACCACCAGAAGGTAAAGTGTGTCGGCTCCCACACCCTTTGTTTGTGTCCTGGCGCTGGGTTGGCTCTGAATCTGACTGTCTCCTTCTGCACAAGAAAGAGCCTAGGAGAACGGAACTTCGCCCACGGGAAGGTACAGCGCGCTTAGGTGAGAATTCTCTGTGGGAACCCAGTGGGGGGACCCTGATGTTTGAAGGGAAGTTCTAGTGTGGAGCTTTAGTGGGGAGGGTGATTGTGTTTGTATTACTGTACATACATATTGCTGATTGTGTTTGAATTACTGTACGTATTGTTTGTATATTATTGTACATCTTGGTGTGTTGTGTGTGAGCGTGCCCATCTCCGTGGCTTCAGAGCAAGGCCAAGTGGTTCTCTGCCTGACTGAGTGTTGTGTGACTGAGATACGAATGAGAATATGAGTGTGAGCGTGTGTGAGTGTCAAGGCAGCAAACCCCGAGGTTTTGAAGGATTGGCCATGAGTGAATCACTGTTTTGGGCAGCCAAAACAGCTGAGACCCGGGTTCCAGGCAGGAGGCCAGCCTGTGTGACAATTAAGATGAGGCAATCAGAGCCAAAGAATGAAGAAAGAAACCCTTTGAAATGTATTTTGGATAACTTTGAGTCTTTGGAAAGGGGAAACCCCACCCTTCTGAATGGGTGCATTACTGGCCAGCTCAGAATTTCAATGGCCAGCAGAAGGTACTCTTAATTTCCATATGTTGTTAACCAGGTCTCAGTAGTTTCAGGAAGTCGGGAAGGCATTGGACATTGGATCTTTCCTGAGTTTCAACAAGGCCCCCTCCCTTCTCTCCTCCAAAGTACTCAGTGTTCTGCTTGCCTGCCCCTTCCCCTCAGTGTTCCTGACATCCCTCTCTTCTATCTGCTGGGCAATTTCATATGATGTGTTCTGTCTTCCCTTGTCTGAGAGACAAGAGACAATTTGCTGTCTTGTTCATGGGTGCTCAGGATCAGGCTCATTTGAACTTAGTGTTTTTTTAATGCACTTACTACTAAGTGCATTGAAAAAGCAAACTTCTAAGCAAACTACACTGCCGGATTGCTTAGAAACACAGCCTGCAAGACAATATATGTGCCCATTACATAGATCAGCAAAACTGAGTCAGTGAGATCCTAGGGACCAGAATACAAGCTAAAAATGCTCAGAGTGATTTAGAGAGACCCTAAAGTATAGTTTTCAGCTACAATAATAACCATGATTTGCTTCCTACCTATTTAAGTAACTGAAAAAAAGACTAATTGCAGCTGCAACCAACCTAGACAGTTGTCAAAAGTGTGTTTCTCTTTAAATACAACCTTTAAACATTCTTAATAACTTTTGGATTTCACAGGTATGCAATGCAGGAAGTCTGTGTGTTCAGAAAGCCAGAGAAACCCTACTAGCCTTTGTGCCTCAAGGCATGCACAGAGTGCAGAATAGTAGCCAACAAAGAAAAGCCTCTAATGCCTAACTTTGCAATGGCCATCTTTTGTTTTAACCCTTTTTTTTCAGCAACAAGTAAAGACAAAGAAAACAGCATTTGCCCTCCAGAGGACAAATTTACTTAATCTCATTTCCTTTACAGGATCTAAGCCCTGACTACTATTTCTGTATATATTTAAGTTTGGTTTAATACTAATGAAGTATTTCTTTTTCTAATCGAAAAATTGTCATGACAAATTCTTTTAATTCTACTTATATTCTCTGCTTGTATACTTATAAATACTAAAATGTTCTATATGTTTGTTGTATGTGTGTGTGTGGTATGAAAGAAGCGCTTTGTCTGTCTTTGTTCTTGTTTGTTTTTGATTTATAGTGAAGTCTATCTGAAGCCCACATGGCTGCAGACTTCCTTTCTGTAATAGGCCTGATATTCGTTGCAACATTTTTTATTATTTTTGTATATTGAGCTCATTACCATTTTTGGTACCATGGTTCCTTTTTTTTCTGTTTTTAAACATGTAAGAGTACTCTTATCAAATGTGCTTTCTTTTCACACAAACCCCCCTCATTCAAGAGGGAAAGAACATGAAGAATAACCCTAAGGTAATTGGACAAAACGTTTTGTTCCATCAATGATGAATATTTTCAAGCGTTACAGTCCCTCAGCAAATAATCTGTTCATGTTAAGATTTCACCCCATTGTAAAAACTATTGTGGTGCAATTAATATTTTGCATTCTCTTAATTCTACTTATATGTTAAGAAGAAAAAAAGGGAGAGAGAGAGAGAAGAGAAGAGGAATGAACTGCGCAGGTATTTGCAGGACCAACTTCAGTCCTCCTTGAAGGAAAAACCCAGGTTCTCTCCAGCTCCCAGGGAATCAAAAGAGTTTTGAATAATAAAAGAAACAAAATCAAAAGTTGAGGAAAAAAACAAATCAGATTTGGCTGACTGTAGTGTGTAAAGTTCATGATGTGTTCCAGTTTTCCTCTGTCTTAATGGTAAGAAATTGCACTCAATCAGAGGTAGCCCTGGAAAACCTGTTTACTTTCTCTGTGGAGAATGTGTTAAAACACCTAACCTTTTGTGCTCAACAAGAATGTAAGCAAAGTCAGCACAGTGTCTTTCTGCTACTGTATTTGTACTGTATTTGTATTTCTGTACTGTTATTACCTCTTCTCTAGTTCCTACAGCAAACCAACCAACAAGCAGGCCATGTAAAGAGTACTGTAACAACACCAGCCCTTTAAGGTTGAACAGTCCAAGAAAAAGAGAGAGAGGGAAAATAGAATTAAGAGCCACATGGCCTGACCAAAGGAACTTTGAGCTAAGAGAAACTGACTAGGAGTACCAGACATAGCCAAGCAACTGACATCTCTCTCTCAAAACAATTGACTGTATTTTCTCAAATCTAAAGAGGACTCCTACAGTAATATGCTATGAGACAAACCTTGGCCTGTTACCTTCACCAGAAGAACCATACGTGTACAGAGTGCCTTCATGGTGTTTTGGCAGAAATCACAATTTGTATCATTGTTGTTTATTGTCTGTTGTAAATCAATGTCTGTGTGCAGGTTTAAAGCTAGCAAATTGCCTCTATTCCAATATTGCACTCCCTGAACTGCTATTCTCACAGTGTTTTAAGTTTCCTATGTTTAGTAAATTGTTGCATCTTACCTGTGTTTGAGACCAAAGCAGCTAAAAGAGTCTGAAGTATGTGCAGTATTTGAACATTTGGTATCAACAGGAGCGTCTAGATAAAGGAGAGTGAGAAAACAAAGAAAGGACCTGAACATCCAAGATCAGGATAACTAAAACATTGTGGTAACAAGCATTAAAAATAACTTTAACCTTTAATTTATTCCAAGTGCTAATAGCCATGCTAGTTGTGTTTAACTGTTTGAATGTAGGAGCACAATCTAAGAAACACAACTAAATAAGCCTCTGTCACTAATCTTTATTATGTTCCAACAAAATGTCCAGCATTGTGTCTGTGACCACCTGAGAAACAGCCCCCCTGGATCAGGCCATAGGCCCATCTGGTCCAGCTTCCTGTGTCTCACAGTGGCCCAGCCGAATGTCCCAGGGAGCGCACCTAGTGGCGTGAGGCCTGCATCCTGGTGCCCTCCCATGCATCTGACATGGCCCATTTCTGGAATCGGGGGGGGTGCACATAAACATGATCGCGTGTGGCCCGTGATGGATTTTTCCTCCAGAAACTTGTCCAGTCCCCTTTTGAAGGCATCCAGGCCGGATGCCGTCACCACATCCTGCGGCGGGGAGTTCCACAGACCTACCACACACGGAGTGAAGAAATATTTTCTTTTGTCTGTCCTAACTCATCTCTCCCCACACTCAATTTTGAGTGGATGTCCCCTGGTTCTGGTGTTATGTGAGAGTGCACGGAGAGCATCTCTCTGTCCACTTTATCCTCCCCATGCATGATTTTGTATGTCTCAATCATGTTCCCCCTCAGGTGTCTCTTTTCTGGGCTAAAGGAGCTCAGGCGCTGTGGCCTTTCCTCATAGGGGAGGTGCCCCAGCCCAGCAATCACCTTAGTTGCTCTCTTTTGTACCTTTTCCATTTCCAATATCTCCTTTTGAGAAGTCTCAAATGTGTTCCAATGCAGAGAAAGTGTACCCTGAAATGCATTGCTTAAGAAACCACCTTGACCCCTTGAGTATGTGTTTTGCTAACTTTTCTTTTCTGCTTTATACTCAGAAATCATGAATGCTTTAGCATTATCATCTGCAGTGAGCTCCAAAGAAGGGTCAGTGTAGTTAACTCCAACCAACACATCCACTGGACAAGCTCACGAAATTCCAGGGCTACATGGACCTAACTTCCAACCAATGCTGTTTCAGACCTGAAGACTCCTCTGTTCCTGCCTGTGCTCCTCTGAACTAATGGTGGAGGCAACTTGGCTGCAAAGGAGACCAGACCTCTTTTCCTCAACCTGTGTACACTCACTGAAGAAAGAGATGGCAAGATAGAGGATACACCGGTCCCTCACCACATGCCCCCAGATGGACAGATGGAGATTCAACACAGGAGGTACAAACTTGTCAGGTTACTGACTATACACAACGTCGCCTAGAAGACAGCTGCTGGAAGATGAAGAACACCTTGCTCACCTGATGCTGAAGAATATGTTGGAGTTGGACCTGCTGAGGAGACTCACGGCCGATGAATAATGAGCTGTTATGAGCATGTATGATTTCTTTGGATGAAGTTGTTTTAATGTAGCATTTTTATCTTCTATTCATTCTATTATTTTCCATTGTATCTTCGGTTTGTTTGTGTTTGCTTTCCTGAATGTAATTCCAGTAACTTCTGTATTTTGTACCAAAACTTTGGATTCTACCTGTATTTAGCATTAACTTAGGTAAACCTCACTTGAAAGTTGCTAGACAGGCTCTGGCACCAAAGAGCTAATATGCATTTTAGCTGACACTGCTGGCCCAGTTTACCTGCATCCTGGGTGATTAAGGGAATTCCCTCCATTCATACCGAGTTACACATTTATCTCCAAACATTCTGCCTACATGTAAGCAACTTTTCAGTATCCTTAAAAACTAAGAGAGTTTGGCTAGCAAATAGTTACTCTCCTGAGTCACTCTCCAGGGTGTACACATAGAGTCACTCTCCAGGGTGTACACACTGCTCACAGACCAGACGCCCAGACAAGTAGCTATGTTTGCACTTTAAACTCACTCTTTGCCCTTGTGTATTCAGAATGCTCTGTAGAAAGTGAACTAAAACTACACTACCTTAGTATACCTATAAGTGGTCTGGATTTATGATTCCTATCAGAGTAAAATGTGTGTTGATGTATTTTTTGTTTTGTTTAGCCCAATAGAAAATAGTCTCTGAATCAAACTAACCTTACATATGATCTCAAAGACGTTGCTCTGAAACCATGTCACCCATAAGGTTTCTCCCAACTGGTTAAACTGGCTTGTGGATTTTGGTTGGCTTAGATCTCTTTTAGTATTAATTGGAGTTATTGTATTTCTTATATTTCTGTCTTGTTGCTGTATCTACTCAGTCCCCTTGTGTGTGCAATATGTTAGGGCTCAGCGCCCTACAGCCCCTCCTGTCTCTCCTGCCCACGTTTACCAAGCTAATTTGCTAAAATTCCATCCACTTTCTGTCTCCCTTGTTGCCCATCAGGGGGGAAACTGATCTCAATATGCCCAACTCACAATACGGAAATATCCCAAGATGCCCAGTTCACCCATAAGGCTCTCCTCTGACCAAAAGCTATCCCTCTCAGGGAACAAGCTAGCTGTAGGTATGGGTTCACAAGGGTAAGACAGAAAGTCATAAATAAGAGCCATAAACAAATAAAAGGGATGCATAGAGTACCAGATCCTTTGTAATGGATATCTCTGTAAACAAATTGCTGATGCGTATCGAATTGCCCTCCAAGATGTTGCTCTGATAACAATGCCAAATGTTGTTTGTGTGCCTGTTGGTCTGTTAAGAACATAAGAACATAAGAACAGCCCCACTGGATCAGGCCATAGGCCCATCTAGTCCAGCTTCCTGTATCTCACAGCGGCCCACCAAATGCCCCAGGGAGCACACCAGATAACAAGAGACCTCATCCTGGTGCCCTCCCTTGCATCTGGCATTCTGACATAACCCATTTCTAAAATCAGGAGTTTGCGCATACACATCATGGCTTGTACCCCATAATGGATTTTTCCTCCAGAAACTTGTCCAATCCCCTTTTAAAGGCGTCTAGGCTAGACGCCAGCACCACATCCTGTGGCAAGGAGTTCCACAGACCGACCACACGCTGAGTAAAGAAATATTTTCTTTTGTCTGTCCTAACCCGCCCAACACTCAATTTGAGTGGATGTCCCCTGGTTCTGGTATTATGTGAGAGTGTAAAGAGCATCTCCCTATCCACTCTGTCCATCCCCTGCATAATTTTGTATGTCTCAATCATGACCCCCCTCAGGCATCTCTTTTCTAGGCTGAAGAGTCCCAAGCGCCGTAGCCTTTCCTCATAAGGAAGGTGCCCCAGCCCCGAAATCATCTTAGTCGCTGTCTTTTGCACCTTTTCCATTTCCACTATGTCTTTTTTGAGATGCGGCGACCAGAACTGGACACAATACTCCAAGTGTGGCCTTACCATAGATTTGTACAACGGCATTATAAAACTAGCCGTTTTGTTCTCAATACCCTTCCTAATGATCCCAAGCATAGAATTGGCCTTCTTCACTGCCGCCGCACATTGGGTAGACACTTTCATCGACCTGTCCACCACCACCCCAAGATCTCTCTCCTGATCTGTCACAGACAGCTCAGAACCCATCAGCCTATATCTAAAGTTTTGATTTTTTGCCCCAATGTGCATGACTTTACACTTACCGACATTGAAGTGCATCTGCCATTTTGCTGCCCATTCTGCCAGTCTGGAGAGATCCTTCTGGAGCTCCTCACAATCACTTCTGGTCTTCACCACTCGGAAAAGGTGTCCTTGTGACTAGCCCACATGGGTGTGCATGTATATGTGAATGTGAGACTCTTAAACACTATAGCGGGACTAGATGGGCCTATGGCCTGATCCAGAGGGGATGTTCTTATGTTCTTATGAACACAATGGGAGGGGCAAGCACCATTCAGTTCCGGAACATTTGTGAGTCTGAAATCAATGCACATCTCTAGTCTCGACATGCCCACGGCTGTGGGGTAATATTCAATCATTGCCAGTGAGCCTGCTGTTCTTTGACTTAAGAGCATATGACAAAAACAACAATTGGAAGAAGTCTGTCCAGATCCAACCAACCCTGGCACTAAGTTGGCACATCTTGGCTCACTCTTTGGGAAAAAAAGGTCTGCCTCTGGGACCACACGGAAGTCTCACTGAGCCTCCCCACACAGTCAGAAACTGTGCTGCTGCTTTGCACATGTCCTCATATTTGGAAATTGTGGAAATCCTCCATGTCCTCTATTGTGCAAAGAGACATTGAGTTTCTGAAAAGGGGGGGACCTTTTCAGCTTCCTTTCTACCTACAAGATGACTGTTTTTGCCCTGTAAGCACAGACATTCCTGGGAGGGGGGGTGCAAAACACGTTGTGCAGGCTCCCCAATGCTGGTGTAAAGCAGACCATCTCCCTTGCCTTCAAACCAGTGGTGGCTTCTAAAGCATTGCACCTTTACATGTATACACATACATACATACATACATACACACATACATATATATTTATTTCTAAATATATTCTATATATATAATATATCCCCTGGGGACTGGGGATAAGAATAGACCCTCAGTTTGGCTATTTGGCGACGCCAAACAGTTCCAGTTTGGCGACGCCGCTGGAACCAACCGTATTGGCTTCTGCCTTTCCATTGGACCATTTCAGCGACGTGGAGAGGGGGGATTTGCTGCATGGGTAACAGCCTATCCTCCATACCTACTTTACCCAGGCTTCACGGACTGGAGAGGACACTCTGTTCCAGAACCACCATTCAGAGTGTGACACCATAGTCTTCCGAGACTGAAGGATGCCAACAAGATAATTAATATAGATTTAATTTTCTATCTCTCTCTCTCTCTCTCTCTCTCTCTCTCTCTCTCTCATATATATATATATATATATATATATATATATATATATATATATATATATAATTTTATTTAATTCTATATATATAGAATTAAATATATTTATGTATATGTGTGTATATGTATGTATGTATATACGTATGTATCTGTTTGTGTATATGCATGTATATACACATATAAATATATACATATTTATATATACAGATATATATGAATGTGTGAGTTTTTATATATAAAACATTTATACATTACATAAATAATGTGTATATATAATGTATAATGTATATAATGTACTATATATATAACATTTCAAAACATAGTGCAACCTATGGATCTCTCTCTCTCTCTCTCTCACACACACACACACACACACACACACACACACACACACACTCCTGCTTTTTGCTAGGGCACTTTGCTGGTGAACAAATGAGGGGGTGGGACACAAAATAAAGCTCCCCTGTTACAGCTCATTTGAAATGTCTCTGGCAAACTGGCTTCCCTGCTTCTCTCTGACTCCCAGAGGAGCCCTGTGGAAATGCCAGCAGCCCAGGGGTTTGCCAGGGGTTTGTTCAGCATTTTAAACCAGTAGAAGAAATCCCAGTGAAAATGAATGTCATTTTTCCAGACGCATCTCATGCTCAGACTTTCCCTGTCCCATTTGTCTAATTTCCCTACAAGGCAACATCCTCAGCTCTTTCCACCCATGTCCTGTGAGTGGGGCCCTGTCTCCTGGGCGCTAGACGTGGGGTCCCAGGCAGCTGAGATGAAGCCAACCCTCTTCTGGTGGGATTCAGTCAGCCCTGCTAAATAGTTATCTATTTATTTTAGATAAACCCCAACCTGTGGAACTTCGTTCCTCACCACCAGCTTCAGCATAGACAGAGGGGCACCAGTGTTCACTGGGGTAAGAGACTGAATATGAAAGGTAAGAAAATAAGAACAGCCCCACTGGATCAAGCCATAGGCCCATCTAGTTCAGCTTCCTGTATCTCACAGCGGCCCACCAAATGCCCCAGGGAGCACACGAGATAACAAGAGACCTGCATCCTGGTGCCCTCCCTTGCATCTGGCATTCTGACATAGCCCATTTCTAAAACCAGGAGGTTGCACATATACATCATGGCTTGTAACCCGTAATGGATCTTTCCTCCAGAAACTTGTGCAATCCCCTTTTAAAGGCATCCAGGCCAGACGCCATCACCACATCCTGTGGAAAGGAGTTCCACAGACCTACCACACGCTGAGTAAAGAAATATTTTCTTTTGTCTGTTCTAACTCTCCCAACACTCAATTTGAGTGGATGTCCCCTGGTTCTGGTGTTATGTGAGAGTGTAAAGAGCATCTCTCTATCCACTCTATCCTTCATGTGCATAATTTGGGATGTCTCAATCATATCCCTCCTCAGGCGCCTCTTTGCTAGGCTGAAGAGGCCCAAACACCATAGCCTTTCCTCATAAGGAAGGTGCCCTTGCCCATTCAAAACATCCACCAGAAAGCCATATTCTTTCCTTTTCATTGGAATTCTAAGTGGAACCTCCTTCATCACAATGACTGTACTCCTTCTACTGTGAGCTTTATCTTTGCATGTTGCTGTAGAACCATATCTCTTATCCTTTTTCCAATGCCAACCTATCTTGATTCCTATCCTCTCTGACTTCCAAATCCTCCAATTTTGTCTCATGAACTTTTATTGTGTCATTTATCCCTTCTATCTTTGTCTCTGTTTCTTCCCACATTGTATCCCAATGAGACATGTTTGCATCTGTAATTTCATCTCCTGCATTTCTTGATGCAATGTTTCGAATTTCTCATCCATCCCTTCTATTTTTTTCCTGCAAATGATTTTCCATCTTCATTAATAAATCTTGAATAGCTTCCAGATTCAGCTCTTTCCCTGATGATCTTGGTGGGGATTTCTCTTTATGTATCTGTTCCAACGTATTATGTCTCCTAGTGGTGGCCATTATCCCTTTAAAAATCTCAGTCTATCACAATCCACAGGTAATTATCTTAAATTTCCACAGGTGTGCCAATCTGTAACACTTCACAAGTAGTTGTCTTAATTCGCCACCAGATGTCAGTACGTTCCCCAGAAAAATAAAGGTGTAGGAAGGGGTGTCAGGCTTAAGTCCCTGGCTGAGCTCGATAGCCTCCGATAGCCTCCAACTCCTTCGCTCTGAAACTGTTTGACACCCAGATTCTTTGCCCCAGGGAGATAAAACAGGATCTGTGGTCAATCTCACGTCGTAGCCCCTTTCAGTCCAGGGGGGTTTAGATGAAATCTGACAGATGTATCTGCTGATAAGCCCTCCATGTCTCCCTAAACTTTGCTCCCTTCTTAAGAAACCTGATGTACGCAGTCTTGGCTTGGAGACAAGCTGCAGCCCTCAGGAGTTGTAGGGGAGCAAAGAAGCTCTTCTGAGATTGAAAACAGCCCAGCACAGTTAGTAAGAACTCAGGGCTCTACTTATGCACAATCATTCATGTTGCTTTCTACTAAGGGGCCTGTTTCGGGATCAGAAGCAGGTCTCTATTAGGGGATTCAGTCCTGCTGGGTGGACCAGAGCAGCTCCTCCCATTCTGCATTTTCTGCCTGCTTATTGGCTCAGGTTCCTGCTGGTTCTCCTGCAGGAGGCAGATACCAGGAGAAGCCCCCTGCCCCCCCAGTCTGGAAAAGCAGTGCCCTCCTTCTTGCGAAATGTTGAAACTCTGAATCCCACCAGAAGAGGCTTCATCTCAGCTGCCTGGGACCCCACGTCTAGCGCCCAGGAGACAGGGCCCCACTCAAAGGACATGGGTGGAAAGAGCTGAGGATGTTGCCTTGCAGGGAAATTGGACAAATGGGACAGGGAAAAGTCTGAGCATGAGATGCGTCCGGAAAAATGACATTCATTTTCACTGGGATTTCTTCTGCTAGTTAAAAATGCTGAACAAACCCCTGGCAAACCCCTGGGCCGCTGGCATTTTCACAGGGCTCCTCTGGGAGTCAGAGAGAAGCAGGGAAGCCAGTTTGCCAGAGACATTTCAAATTAGCTGTGTAACAGGGGTGCTTTATTTTGTGTCCCACCCCCTCATTTGTTCACCAACAGAGTGCCCTAGCAAAAAGCAGGAGTGTGTGTTCGTGCGTGCGTGTGCGTGTGTGTGTGTGTGTGTGTGTGTGTGAGAGACCAATAGTTTGCACTATGTTTTGAAATGTTATATATATTGTACATTATATGTTATACATTATATATACACATTATTTTTGTAATGTATAAATGTTATATATATAAAAAACACACATACATATACATGCATATACACAAACACAGTCACATACATACATAGATACATACATACACACACATATATATTTAATTCAATATATATAATTAAATATATAGGATCTATATCTATAGAATTAAATATATATGTATGTGTGTGTGCATATAATTAAATATGTATGTATGGATGTATGTATGTATGTATGTATGTGTATACATGTAAAGGTGAAAAGCTTTAGAAGCCGCCACTGGTTTTGAAGGCAAGGGACATGGTCTGCTTTACACCAGCATTGGGGAGCCTTGCACAACTTCATGTTTTGCACCCCCCCTCCCAGGAATATCTGTGCTTATGGGGCAAAATCAGTCATCTTATAGGTAGAAAGGAAGCTGATTCCCGTCCCCCCCTTTTCAGAAACTCAAAGTCTCTTCGCACAATAGAGGACATGGAGGATTTCCACAATTTCCAAACATGAAGCCATGCGCAAAGCAGCAGCACAGTTTCTGACTGTGTGGGGAGGCTCAGTGAGACTTCCGTGTGGTCCCAGAGGCAGGCCAGGCTCTGTGCCGTGGGCATTTGCCCCTTTCACGCAATGGCAGGTCAGCCACTGAGGCAGTTGCCTTGACAAAATCCAGGAGCAGAATTCTCATTGTCTTGCCTGATCTGGAGCCTGATCTCATGAAACTCGCAGAAAAGAGCAAAGCTCATTAAAAAAAAACTTCCTTTTAAAAGTTTTATTCAGGATATTGGAAAGTTCCAGCTTTCTTGGTGTTCAATCATAGCTCATTTTCTGCTTGACTGTCCATGTTGCATCCTTGTTTCACAGGAGGAAACCTGAGAAGGTCTCCTGAGGGACCATAGCTACAAAAGGCTCAGAATGGACTTAGCTGTCTGATTTGGCCAAAGTTTAGGTGGAAACTTCGGTGCCCAAATAGGCTTTGGCGCCAGCTTTGGCTGCTTATCTAAACATATCCAATGCAGATGTCATGGAGGCTTCGGTGGTGGCAGAAGTCATGGAGCTGTCCCTGGTGTCATCCCCTCCAGTGTAAGTCAGCTCCCACCCTCATCCAGCAGGCCAGCTCCCTGGTGACCACCCCTGGACCAGTTCTCTCTGCTAGCTGTGAGCCAGCTGCAATGGGAGGCAACACCCCATGTGCTTACTTGTGGTTATGGCTACATTCTGGGCTCTACACATGATCATATGACTGGTCATGTCTCACTCATACTTACGCCTGAGGGGGGACATGATGGAGACATACAAAATTATGCAGGGGAAGGACAGAGTGGATAGGAAGATGCTCTTTTCACTCTCACATAACACCAGAACCAGAAACATCCACTCAAATTGAGTGTTGGGAGAGTTAGAACAGACAAAAGAAAATATTTCTTTACTCAGCGTGTGGTCGGTCTGTGGAAATCCTTGCTGCAGGATGTTGTGACGGTATCTGGCCTGGATGCCTTTAAAAGGGGATTGGACAAGTCTCTGGAGGAAAAATCCATTACGGGTTACAAGCCATGATGCATATGTGCAACCCCCTGATTTTAGAAATGGGCTATGTCAGAATGCCAATGCAAGGGAGGGCACCAGGATGCAGGTCTCTTGTTATCTGGTGTGCTCCCTGGAGCATTTGGTGGGCCGCTGTGAGATACAGGAAGCTGGACTAGTTGGGCCTATGGCCTGATCCAGTGGGGCTGTTCTTATGTTCTTAAGAATTAAGAACTATAGAGTTAAAAGGAAATAAATTATGGAATACAGTATAAATGCCGAGTTGGGTGGATTTTCAAGCTGAGATTGTGATTGTTAAGAAGAGAAATGTTAAGAGTTTTTATAAAACCCTATTGAGTTAGATTCCTTTGGATTTTTTTTTTTAATAAAACTGCAGTTTGTGGAACAGAAGGAAGACTATCTCGCTTTTTTGTTGTGTTGATAAAGTTTTTTTTCAAGTTTATCAGTTTTGTTTACCATTTCCTCTGGGAAGTGAGAAGCTTTTAATGAATAATAATAATAATAATAATAATAATAATAATAATAATAATAATAATAATAATAATAATAATAGTACAGGTGTTTATATACCACCTTTCATGGTCATCAGATTTCTCCTCATAATTAATTCAAGGTGGTTTACATAGGCAGGCAGTTTAAATCCCTGTAGGGATTTTTACATTTAAAGAAAGGTTCTGACTTTCAAGAACCACACAACAATTCAGATGGAACTTTCTGGCCTCCTCCCACACAAGCTGACAAGCAGCTCCTTCCAAAGAGCAGGCGGAATAACTCAGCTCAGCTTGTCAGCTGCTTCAAGGTCTCGCCATTCATGGTGCCGGTGGCCTCGAACTGGCAACCTTCAGATGTTATCTTCAGGCAAATGGAGGCTCAACCCTCTAGACCAGACCTCCTGCCCATTATGGTTCTAATACTTTGTTGAAGTTACCAACATTAATAACAGAAGATAAAATTAAAACAATAGGCTGTTTGCTGAGGTTTCTGCATAAAGGAATATACTGACATCTGGTGGGGAATTTAGACAACTACTTGTGAAGTGTTACAAATTGGAACACCTGCGGAAATTTAAGATAATTACCTGTGGATTGTGATAGACTGATATTTTTAAAGGGATAATGGCCACCACTAGGAGACGTAATACGTTGGAACAGATACGGCTAGTATTATAATGCCGTTGTACAAATTTATGGTAAGGCCACACCTGGAGTATTGTGTCCAGTTCTGGTCGCCGCATCTCAAAAAAGACATAGTGGAAATGGAAAAGGTGCAAAAGACAGCGATTAAGATGATTTCGGGGCTGGGGCACCTTCCTTATGAGGAAAGGCTACGGCGTTTGGGCCTCTTCAGCCTAGAAAAGAGACGCCTGAGGGGGGACATGATTGAGACATACAAAATTATGCAGGGGATGGACAGAGTGGATAGGGAGATGCTCTTTACACTCTCACATAATACCAGAACCAGGGGACATCCACTCAAATTGAGTGTTGGGCGGGTTAGGACAGACAAAAGAAAATATTTCTTTACTCAGCGTGTGGTCGGTCTGTGGAACTCCTTGCCACAGGATGTGGTGCTGGCGTCTAGCCTAGACGCCTTTAAAAGGGGATTGGACAAGTTTCTGGAGGAAAAATCCATTATGGGGTACAAGCCATGATGTGTATGCGCAACCTCCTGATTTTAGAAATGGGTTATGTCAGAATGCCAGATGCAAGGGAGGGCACCAGGAAGCTGGACTAGATGGGCCTATGGCCTGATCCAGTGGGGCTGTTCTTATGTTCTTAACTACAATTCCCAGGAGGCCTTGCAGGTCTCTTGTTATCTGGTGTGCTCTCTGGGGCATTTGGTGGGCCGCTGTGAGATACAGGAAGCTGGACTAGTTGGGCCTATGGCCTGATCCAGTGGGGCTGTTCTTATGTTCTTATACATAAAGAGTAATCCACACCAAGATAATCAGGGAAAGAGTTGAATCTGGAAGCTACTCAAGATTTACTAATGAAGATGGAAAATTTTTTGCAGAAAAAATAGAAGGGATGGATGGGAAATTTGAAACATTGCATCAAGAAATGCAGGTTAAGAAATGAGATTAAATTACAGATGCAAACAAACATGTCACGTTGGGATACAATGTGGGAAGAAACAGATGCAAAGATAGAAGGGATAAATGACACAATAAAAGATCAAGAGAAAAAATTAGAGGATTTGGAAGTCAGAGAGGGTAGGAATCAAGACAGGTTGGCATTGATGGGATAGGTGCAAAAAGAAAATATTTTAAGATTCAGAGCTATACCAGAACAGGAAGGAGAGGAGATAAGAGCCAGGATGAGAGAAATTTTGGAAATTTTTTAACCAAGTGATCCTAATGAGATGGAGTTGGAGATCGATAGAGTCTACAGAGTAAATACAATGATTGCAAGGTTGAGGAAATGTCCAAAAGATATATTAGTGCATTTCACAAGAAAAAGGATAAGAGATATGGTTCTACAGCAAACCATAAAGATAAAGTTCAAAGTAGAAGGAGTACATTTGATTGTGATGAAGGAGGTTCCACTTAGAATTTCAAAGAAAAGGAAAGAATATGGCTTTCTGGTGGATGTTTTGAATGGGCTGGGGCACCTTCCTTATGAGGAAAGCCTATGGTGTTTGGGCCTCTTCAGCCTAGAAAAATGACGCCTAATGGGGAACATGATTGAGACATACAAAATTATGCAGGGGATGGACAGAGTGGATAGAGTGATGCTCTTTACGCTCTCACATAACACCAGAACCAGGGGACATCCACTGAAATTGAGTGTTGGGAGAGTTAGAACAGACAAAAGAAAATATTTCTTTACTCAGCGTGTGGTTGGTCTGTGAAGCTCCTTGCCACAGGATGCAGTGACAGCATCTGGCCTGGATGCCTTTAAAAGGGGATTGCACAATTTTCTGGAGGAAAAATCCATTACGCGTTACAAGCCATGATGTGTATGTGCAACCTCCTGATTTTAGAAATGGGCTATGTCAGAATGCCTGAGGCATCGGAGGGCACCAGGATGCAGGTCTCTTGTTACCTGGTGTGCTCCCTGGGGCATTTGGTGGGCCGCTGTGAGATACAGGAAGCTGGACTAGGTTGACCCTGGCCTGATCCAGTGGGGCTGCACTTATGTTCTTATGCTCTTATGTCAATCCAGGGATTTGCTCAACCGTCCTTTTCTTTGATGGGAAAATAATACTGGGAGTAAGAAGACCCATTTCAGAAGGAGGTGCCATGCCAAGATTTTCCATGTCATTCTTGTTTGTGTCATTGCTGTGAGAGTGAAACTAATATATGAAAAATTGAATAGTATTTCATTAAGGCAGCCACTCCTACACTTTGTTTATGGACAGCATCTACCCTTTGGGGAGAAAGGCGGAATGTGAATGAATGAATTTGTATATACTAATTTGGGCTTCAATTCCCTCCATTTATAGAATGTTACTGGGCTATAGAGATAAATGTGTTGCAACAGGGTCACTTCAAACAATGGTCTCTTTGGAACCCACAACCCTGAAATGGATGCCGACCCCCAAATGGCCTGGAAAAAGAGGGAAAAGTAAGGAAAGGTGGAGAAAAATAAAGGCGATGGACCTGTTCCCCCTTCATTTGCTGAAGCTCACATTCACCTGGGGCACAAGATGTGTGTGTGGGGGGGGGGGGACGACACCTGGGTGTATCCCTTGCCAGACATTGGAGGTTTTGCACAAAATAATTATGCATTTCTTATAGGATTGAAAGACAGAAAGGGGTACTTTAATTGGGAAGGAAGGAAGGAGGATCTGGGGATGTAAATATGGGGCTAGTGGCAGAGTTCTTGAAAAGACTGGATGGGGCAGGAGTCTCCCTGAGCCAGGAAGGGGTGGCCCTGCCATTGGCTCCAGACAGCCTGAAATTACCCCGGGGAGGACAGAGAGCACCAAGCACAGAGTGATCCCAGGTGCCAGTGAAACTCTCATTAAGGAGGATCCTTCCCTCATCACCTCCATCTAAAGCTAATTTAGGGGAGACACATGATGAGTTTTGTGTGAAATGTTAGTGCCAACAACTAAAGAAATTGGAGGCCTCCCCCACACCTTCAGCTTGCCTTGGCAGAGAAGGAAGTGGATCTAGGTGCTGCCCTATTTCTGAACATAGGTTGACGAGTCTCCTATTTAAATGCTACTAGACGTGAGAAAAGGACCTTATCCACTTCATCAAGTGTTCTACTTGATGCACTTGATCCCCCCCCCTCTCTCTCTCTCTCACACACACACACACACATTATGATAGCAATCCACAACATGTTTGGTTCCTACTCACAGGAAAGAGCCTAGATGAAAGTGCACAGAAATGGGTGTGTTTGGGAAGCAGACTTGGACCTCCATGTGCAGTGCCTCCATGGACTGGCAGTGCCATCCATCTGCTTTCAAGTCCCCCCACAGGTGGTCTCCTCCAGGGAAACCTTGGCATTCAGCCACCCCTGGTGCTTTTGGGCTCCTGAGCTATGATTGTCCCCAAGAAAACCCCTCTGTGCTTCTCAACACTATCATTGCATCCTGCAGGGGAGGGGTTGCAACTTTGAATGCCCCACAGCAAATGTAACATCAAGTCCGCATTGGAGGATCTCAGTGAGGGCTGCCTCTTTGCCCAGGCCTTTATTCAACTGTTTACTGCCTTAAGGGAACAAGTGCTTCATTACCTAGAGGAGAAGCCCCCAGTTGCCCACTCCCATTAAGATGGAGTGGTGTTTCTAATTGGGCTTCATTGCATCAGCTGGTGTGTGTGTGGGTGTCCTGTTCGCAGACCCTCCTGACCCAGGCTGAAGGCTTGGTGGTCTTCTTGTGTTGCCATCAGCGATACTGCTTAAGAACTCCTTGGAGATGAAGGAAGTAGACTTCACTGAGTATATAAGGATCTCCTCACCAGGACTGTCTTGTTTGCTTATTCCTCCTGGGGCTAAAGGATCATTTCCAGACCCCTGCCCTTTCCTTCTCATTAAAGCTGAACTTGCATTGAATCTTTGGTGTCCTCCATTATTAGGAATTATAATTATTATAATGGAGCATAACAATGTATTATGTCACTTTAAGACTATGGTCTCTTCTGTGCCCACACACCAGCCATAGGTTCAGGTCATCACACTGCCCAGCTGGCTGGACCAACCCCTCAACGTGAAGGGATATCTGGCGCGGAAGCACCAAAAACTGATGGTCATTCATTCGGGAGGGATTCAGCCCATCGTCCCATCTCATTCTCTGCCAAGGCAAGCTGGCGTTGTGTGGGTGGCCTCCAATTTTGCCATATCATACAAAGCTCATCACCTGTCTCCCCTTAATAAGCTTTTTAGGGAGGTGATGAGCAAAGGTTTCTCATTAAAGAGTCATTTACTGGCACCTGGGGATCAAAATGTGCTGGGTTCCTTCTCTCCTCCCCCGGGCAATTTCAGGCTGTCTGGAGACCAAGAGCAGGGACACAACGTCCTGGCACAAGGAGACTCCTGACCCATCAAGTCTGTTGAAGGACTCTGCCTCTAGCCCCACATTTACACCCCCAGATCTCAACGAACCAGTTAGTGAGTGGATTTCCATCTAATCAGCTTGGGACACGCCAATTGGCACTGCCCCCGGCTCATCCCGGCTGCGGCAAGGTGCATAAAGCGTGTCACTCAGAGCTTGGCCTTATCGCAAGCACTTCACCCCAAAGAAAACCAGAGCGAAGAGCTACGATGGCGTTCATGGTGAGTTACAATTTATAAACCTTTTATCTATCTTTAGAGTGCACATTGAAATCCTTGGTGGCATCTCCTCAATGCGATATCCAGCAGCTTCAGTCTCTCTCTCTCCAGGAAATGCTGGTGCCAGGCTGTCTATGGCAAAGCTGGTAGTGAGGAACGAGGCTGCACGGGCTTGGGTTTATCTCTGCCAGAATGGGCACGGCAGAGCCTTCTCTTCTAGGTTTCTAGAATCAAGGAGTCAACTTGGTCCTGAGTGTCCTCAAGGAAATCCCCAGATGGCCACAGACCTCCGGCTAGGATTTCAGTGCAGAATCATCAGTATCCTGCCAGGATATTGTGTTTTGTCATCTAGATATGCCCATGGGAGACCAACAGTGTTTGCATCTTGACAATATTTGATTGTGTGTGTCCAGGTCCCACCTGGGCACCTGTCTGGCTGAAGGTCTCCCAGAGGGCAGGGATTCCCCTCCCAGCTGGCAGCCATACCCAAAAGTCCACAGAGCTCTCGTGAAATGGCCCACAGCCTGGAGAGGCCGGGAGGGGCGGGATTTCACGCCAATTGGGGCCAGGTGGGAGGGAGAGCCATGCTGGACCATCAGGTACAGCGTGAGGTACCCACTTAGGACAACGGGCACTCTGCTCACCAGCCCAGTGTGGGGTCCTCTCCAAATTGCTACATACAGCAGACATATGTGTGGTTGTGTGTGTGTCTACATCAAACATATATTTGATTTAAATTTATAGAAACATAAAAACAAACTTAGGGATATGTAGCCACGGATAAGGGCCACCGACAAGGGGTTGGGACACAGACAAGCCCTGGACAAGGGGTTGGGCTCTCATGATCCATCTTAAAACTGTTCTTTCCTGATTGTTTCAGAGTTTCACTGCCGGCTATACGTTGAAGTTTAACCGGTTTAACGCTCCTCCATGGGGTGCCTTGAGATCAGCGGCTGTATCGGGGTCATCTCCTACCAGTGACTCCAATGGGGGTCTTGCAAAAGCAGCTGGAAGCCTTGCTGTGCCTGGAGCTGTGAGGTTCCAGGGGGGGCCCACCAGCACCATACTCCGTTCCAGCTCCACTCGCCTGTGCGATTACTGTCTCCATGCCAGTTCCCAGCGAAACCCCTCAGCCGTCTGCTTTGAGTGGCAGCGCTCAGTATCCTGCGGGCACTGACAACTGAGTGGAGGCACATGGAATTAGGAGCAACCAGAACACGGCGACCATGACGCAGACCTATAGTTGAGCATCTGGGCCCAGTTGTATTCACTGCCCCCAAAATATCAGGCCAATGCTTTGACTTTCACCCCCTGGGCCCAAATCTGTTTTCTTTTCTCTGCATCCCTCCTACTCCTGGTTCTGAAGGGGTCCTGCTTGATGACTCCTCGGAGGAGGAAGAAATGGGTTCCACTGAGTAGATAAGGAGTTCCCACCCACCCCTCTCTGGCTTTGTCTGTTGCTTTGGGGCTAAAGGCTGATTGTCCAGTCTCCTTTCCTTCCCTTTCTATTAAAGCTGAATACGCATTGAATCCTTGGTGTCGTCTATTATTATTAACTATTAATTGTAACAATATATTCAATTCAATTCAATTCAATTTATTTATTTATTTATTTATTGAGAGAGAGAGAGAGAGAGAGAGAGAGAGAGAGAGAGAGAGAGAGAGAGAGTTGTCCATGGTGATAACTGTCCATGGTGCAAAGAGGGGGTGACTCTTTGCCTTCTGACAACCCTGTGAGTGTTGGCTCCCCCTGGGGTTAGCTGGCCACCTATTCCTTCAGTAACACCAGCCTCAAGGGGGGGTGCCTCTTTGAATACCCTGTGCACAAATCCGGAGCTGCTTGTTGAGTTGAGATTGCCCCAGTGCCAAAATGGTTGCCGTGGCATCCTGTGCACAACAAGGCAGTCACCGGTGGCTCCTCAAGGGAAAGGGTCGCATCCACTTCCCCTGGGTAAGGAAATTTGCCCCACAATGGGGCCACTGGATACTGTGGCATGACTTGGGCTCCCACAGAATCAAGAGCCTCCGTGTCAGATCCAGTGGGTGTGGAGTGGTGAGGACATGAGGTGTGCCCAAGTTGGACTGAGGGTGGGCTGTAGTAGGAGCGCGAAACTCTCCTCCTCCCTCCAGTATCAAATCAGGGACAGAGAGGGTCTTCTTGCCTTGATTGTCTCTGGGAGGGGCAAAAAATGTGCCTTCCAAACTGGGAAGGGGAGGGGAGGGCAGCAGCATTGACCAGTTTCCTTGTTCAGCGAGGAAGCAGGAACGTGGGTCAAGACAGGACTACTTGCTGAGAAACTGATCAAGTTGTTAAGGGCACCTTTTGCTGTTCAGAAGCAGGTCTAGCGGGGCTGTTCTTGTGTTCATTCACAACCCAGGGACATACATTCAGAAGTGATTCAGCCCATCACCCCACCTCATTCTCTGCCAAGGGAAGCTGGAGGTTTGTGGGTGGCCTCCAGGTTGGTTCGGTGTTGGCACTGCCATTTTGCACCAAGTTCATCGTGTGTCTCCATTGAGTTTGCTTTGGATGGAGGTGATGAGGGAAGGATCCTTGTTAATGAGGGATTTCCTGGAACCAGGGGATGATCACCTCCATGGATCTGTGCTTGGCTCGCTCTGTCCTCCCCTGGGCAAATGAAGGCTGTCTGGAGGCCAATGGCAGGGCTGCCCCTTCCTGGCTCAGGGAGACTCCTGCCCCTTCCAGTCTTTTCAAGGACTCTGCCTCTAGCTTCATATTTACACACCCAGATCCCCATTCCTTCTTTCCTTCCAAAGCATGTAAGGAACATACCATTAATTTGTGCTAAACCCCCAAAGTCTCAAAAGGGATACCCCAGGTTTTTTCCCCCTTCCTTGCACCAGGTGAATGCGAGCTTGAGCAGAAGAAGGGTTTCTTCTGGTTCCCCTCTCCTTAACCTCCCCTTCCTCAGACCTCCCCGTCTTTCTTCTGGTTCCCCTCTCCTTAACCTCCCCTTCCTCAGACCTCCCCATCTGAGAGAGAGAGAGAGAGAGAGAGAGAGAGAGACCCCCAAGTTCTGAGTCACTTCTGGTTTCAAAACACACTTGTCTAGCGTTTGCACTCAAATGTGTTTTTGGTGACTCGACGTCAAGTCTTAGGAGTCGAGTCACCCATCCCTGTGCGTATTCATTCATTCATTCATCCATCCATCCATCCATCCATCCATCCATCCATCCATCCATCCATCTATCTATCTATTTATATCCGGCCTTTCTCCCCGAAAAGACCGAAGGCATCCATAGCAAAGAACAGTCAAATCAGACCTACATCTAGATGCCTGTGGTGGCCACAATTGGGAGGAGGGAGTAGGCTTCTAGATCAATATTTTCCTATCGGAAAAATAATAGCAGGTGCCATATACACAAACTCTTTCCTACATAGACTTTTTTTTAAATGGCAACATATATGTGCCTCCCTCTTGTGGACACAAAGGGTAAGTGCAGGCCCTGCCGCCAAAATAGCCATTGACTGCCTTTGCGGAACACACAATTAACCCATTTCTGCCCAGCCCAAAGGTGTACACCTTTGATCCCCCTTGTGCATGCGCAACGTTGGACCAAAATGCCTTTTAAGAGCAAAAGCAGACTTGCCACTAGATTAGAGGTGGTCAAGAAGACAGAGAGGGTCTTTTTGCCTTGACTGACTCTGGGAGGGGCAAAAAATGTGCCTTCTACCAGGGAGGGGAGGGCAGCAGCATTGACCAGTTTCCTTGTTCAGCGAGGAAGCAGGAACGTGGGTCAAGTCAGGACTACTTACTGAGAAACTGATCAAGTTGATAAGGGCACTTTTTCGTGTTCAGAAGCAGGTCTAGTGGAGCTGTTCTTATGTTCATTCACAACCCAGGGACATACATTCAGAAGTGATTCAGCCCATCACCCCACCTCATTCTCTGCCAAGGGAAGCTGGAGGTGTGTGGGTGGCCTCCAGGTTGGTTCGGTGTTGGCACCACCATTTTGCACCAAGTTCATTGTGTGTCTCCATGGAGTTGGCTTTGGATGGAGGTGATGAGGGAAGGATCCTTGTTAAAGGGTGATTTCCTGGAACCAGGGGATGATCACCTCCGTGGATCTGTGCTTGGCTGGCTCTGTCCTCCCCTGGGCAAATGAAGGCTGTCTGGAAGCCAATGGCAGGGCCGCCCCTTCCTGGCTCAGGGAGACTCCTGCCCCTTCCAGTCTTTTCAAGAACTCTGTCTCTAGCCCCACATTTAAACACCCAGATCCCAATTCCTTCCTTCCTTCCTTCCAAACCATGTTTACTTTGTGCAGAACCCCCAATGTCTGGCAAGGGATACCCTAGGTGTTTTTTTTTCCTTCCTTGCACAAGGTGAATGCGAGCTTGAGCGAGAGAGAGAGAGAGAGAGAGAGAGAGAGAGAGAGAGAGAGAGAGAGAGAGGACGGTTTCTTAAAGGAGGAAGTCTGAGCTCTGAGATACAAATACAAACACGTTTGTACACCTGACATGTTGAGAAGGCATTTAAATATGTATCTCAGAGTTCAGCCTTCCTCGTTCGAGGAACCCTCCTCTCTCTCTCTCTCTCTCTCTCTCTCTCTCTCTCTCTCTCTCTCGTTCTAGCTTGCATTCACTTGGTGCAAGAAAAAAAAACCTTCCTTCCTTCCTAATGTTCCCGAATGAACACACACATGATTCTTTGTATGTTTGGAGTGGCAAACAAACAGGCGACAGGAGAGTTCAAAGGACTCCTAACGTTTACTCATTTGCAGACAGGACCCCCAACACACAAACACTTGGAGGACCCCGAAGGATCACAATGATGCAAGTTTTATAGGGTCTGTTTGATAGGGGAGGGGGAACAAGAGCACACAAAGAGAGGATAGCATCCATGGGAAGAATAACAGACCAACAGGCAAACAAACAACATTTGGCATTGTTATCAGAGCAACATCTTGGAGGGCAATTCGATACGCATCAGCAATTTGTTTACAGAGATATCCATTACAAAGGATCTGGTACTCTATGCCTCCCTTCTATTTGTTTATGGCTCTTATTTATGACTTTCTGTCTGGTAAATGTGGGCAGGAGAGACAGGAGGGGCTGTAGGGCGCTGAGCCCTAACATATTGGATTCAGTAGATACAGCAACAAGAAAGAAATATGAGAACTACAATAACACCAATTAACTCTAAAAGAGATCTAAGCCAACCAAAATCCACAAGCCAGTTTAACCAGTTGGGAGAAACCTTATGGGTGACATGGTTTCAGAGCAAGGTCTTTGAGATCATATGTAAGGTTAGTTTGATTCAGAGACTATTTTCTATTGGGCTGAACAAAACAAAAAATACATCAACACACATTTTGCTGTGATAGGAATCATAAATCCAGACCACTTTTAGGTATACTAGGGTAGTGTAGTTTCAGTTCACTTTCTACAGAGCATTCTGAATACACAAGGGCAAAGAGTGAGTTTAAAGTGCAAACATAGCTACTTGTCTGGGCGTCTGGTCTGTGAGCAGCGTGTACAACCTGGAGAGTGACTCTATGTTTGGGTACTCAGGAGAGTAACTATTTGCTAGCCAAACTCTCTTAGTTTTTAAGGATATTGAAAAGTTGCTTACATGTAGGCAGAATGTTTGGAGATAAATGTGTAACTCGGTATGAATGGAGGGAATTCCCTTAATCACCCTGGATACAGGTAAACTGGGCCAGCAGTGTCAGCTAAAATGCATATTAGCTCTTTGGTACCAGAGCCTGTCTAGCAACTTTCAAGTGAGGTTTACCTAAGTTAATGCTAAACACAGGTAGAATCCAAAGTTTTGGTACAAAATACAGAAGTTACTGGAATTACATTCAGGAAAGCAAACACAAACAAACTGAAGATACAATGGAAAATAATAGAATGAATAGAAAATAAAAATGCTACATTAAAACAACTTCATCCAAAGAAATCATACATGCTCATAACAGCTCGTTATTCATCGGTCGTGAGTCCCCTCAGCAGGTCCAACTCCAACATATCCTTCAGTATCAGGTGAGCAAGGTGTTCTTCATCTTCCAGCAGCTGTCTTCTAGGTGACATTGTGTGTAGTCAGTGACCTGACAAGTTTGTACCTCCCATGTTGAATCTCCATCTGTCCATCTGGGGGCGTACGGCGAGGGACCGGTGTATCCTCTATCTTGCCATCTCTTTCTTCAGTGAGAGTACACAGGTTGAGGAAAAGAGGTCTGGTCTCCTTTGCAGCCAAGTTGCCTCCACCATTGGTCTCAGTTCAGAGGAGCACAGGCAGGAACCGTCTTCAGGTCTGAACCAGCGTTGGTTGGAAGTTAGGTCCATGTAGCGCTGGACTTGCGTGAGCTTGTCCAGTGGATGTGTTGGTTGGAGTTAGCTGCACTGACCCTGCTTTGGAGCTCACTGCAGATGATAATGCTAAAGCATTCATGATTTCTGAGTATAAAGCAGAAAGGAAAAGTTAGCAAAGCAAAACACATACGCAAGGAGTCAAAGTGGTAAATAGTACTCTTAACTCTATTTACATTATCCTCATACAAAAGAGGGCAACTAAGGTGATTGCTGGGCTGGGGCACCACCCCTATGAGGAAAGGCCACAGCGCCTGAGCTCCCTTAGCCCAGAAAAGAGACACCTGAGGGGGAACATGATTGAGACATACAAAATCATGCATGGGGAGGACAAAGTGGACAGAGAGATGCTCTCCGTGCACTCTCACATAACACCAGAACCAGGGGACATCCACTCAAAATTGAGTGTGGGGAGAGATGAGTTAGGACAGACAAAAGAAAATATTTCTTCACTCCGTGTGTGGTAGGTCTGTGGAACTCGCCACCACAGGATGTGGTGACGGCATCCAGCCTGGATGCCTTCAAAAGGGGACTGGACAAGTTTCTGGAGGAAAAATCCATCACGGGCCACAAGCGATCATGTTTATGTGCACCCCCCCGATTCCAGAAATGGGCCATGTCAGATGCCAGGGAGGGCACCAGGACGCAGGCCTCCCACCACTAGGTGCGCTCCCTGGGGCATTCGGCGGGGCCACTGTGAGACACAGGAAGCTGGACCAGATGGGCCTATGGCCTGATCCAGGGGGGCTGTTTCTCATGTGGTCACAGACACAATGCTGGACATTTTGTTGGAACATAATACAGATTAGTGACAGAGGCTTATTTAGTTGTGTTTCTTAGATTGTGCTCCTACATTCAAACAGTTAAACACAACCAGCATAGCTATTAGAACTTTGAATAAATTAAAGGTTAAAGTTATTTTTAATACTTGTTACCACAACATTTTAGTTAACCTGATCTTAGATGTTCAGGTCCTTTCTTTGTTTTCTCACCCTCCTTTATCTAGACACTCCTGTTGATAACAAATGTACAGATACTGCACCTACTTCAGACTCTTTTAGCTGCTTTGGTCTCAAACAAAGATAAGATGCAACAATTTACTAAATATAGGAAACTTAAAACATTGTAAGAATAGCAGTTCAGGGAGTGCAATATTGGAATAGAGGCAATTTGCTAGCTTTAAACCTGCACACAGACATTGATTTACAACAGACAATAAACAACAATAATACATATTGTGACTTCTGCCAAAACACCATGAAGGCACTCTGTACATGTATGGTTCTTCTGGAGAAGGTAACAGGCCAAGCTTTGTCTCCTAGCATGTAGGAGTCCTCTTTAGATTTGAGAAAATACAATCAATTGTTTTGAGAGAGAGATGTCAGTTGCTTGGCTATTTTTCTACTCCTAGTCAGTTTCTCTTAGCTCAAAGTTCCTTTGATCAGGCCATGTGGCTCTTAATTCTATTTTCCCTCTCTCTCTTTTTCTTGTACTGTTCAACCTTAAAGGGCTGGTGTTGTTACAGAACTCTATACATGGCCTGCTTGTTGGTTGGTTTGCTGTAGGAACTAGAGAAGAGGTAATAACAGTACAGAAATACAAATACAGTACAAATACAGTAGCAGAAAGACACTGTGCCGACTTTGCTTACATTCTTGTTGAGCACAAAAGGTTAGGTGTTTTAACACATTCTCCACAAAAAAAGTAAACAGGTTTTCCAGGGCTACCTCTGATTGAGTGCAATTTCTTACCATTAAGACAGAGGAAAACTGGAACACATCATGAGCTTTACACACTACAGTCAGCCAAATCTGATTTTTTTTTTCAACTTTTGCTTTTGTTTCTTTTCTTATTCACAACTCTTTTGATTCCTGGGAGCTGGAGAGAACCTGGGTTTTTCCTTCAAGGAGGACTCAAGTTGGTTCTGCAAATACTTGCACAGCTCATTCCTCTTCTCTCCTTCCTTTTTTTTTTTAACATATAAGTAGAATTAAGAGAATGCAAAATATTAATTGCACCACAATAGTTTTTACAATGGGGTGAAATCTTAACATGAAGAGATTAGTTGCTGAGGGACCGTAACCCTTGAAAATATTCATCATTGATGGAACAAAACGTTTTGTCCAATTACCTTAGGGTTATTCTTCATGTTCTCTCCCTCTTGGATGAGGTGGGTGTGTGTGAAAAGAAAGCACATTTGATAAGAGTACTCTTACATGTTTAAAAACAAAAAAAAAAAGGAACCATGGTACCAAAAATGGTAATGAGCTCAATATAAAAAAAATAATAATAAAAATTGTTGCAAGGAATATCAGGCCTATTACAGAAAGGAAGTCTACAGCCATGTGGGCTTCAGATAGACTCCACTATAAGTCAAAAACAAACAAGAACAAAGACAGACAAAGCGCTTCTTTCATACCACACACACACATACAACAAACATATAGAACACTTTAGTATTTATATGTATACAAGCAGAGAACATAAGTAAAATTAAAAGAATCTTTCATGACAATTTTTCCATTAGAAAAAGAAATACTTCATTAGTATTAAACCAAACTTAAATATATACAGATATAGTAGTCAGGGCTTAGATCCTGTAAAGGAAATGAGATGAAGTAAATTTGTCCTCTGGAGGGCAAATGCTGTTTTCTTTGTCTTTACTTGTTGCTGAAACAAAAAGGGTTAAAACAAAAGATAGCCATCGCAAAGTTAGGCATTAGAGGCTTTTCTTTGTTGGCTACTATCCTGCACTCTGTGCATGCCTTGAGGCACAAAGGCTAGGAGGGTTTCTCAGGCTTTTGGGAACACACAGACTTCCTGCATTGCATACCTGTGAAATCCAAAAGTTATTAAGAATGATTAAAGGTTGCATTTTAAGAGAAACACACTTTTGACAACTGTCTAGGTTGGTTGCAGCTGCAATTAGTCCTTTTTTTTTTTTTTTTAGTTACTTAAATAGGTAGGAAGCAAATCATGGTTATTATTGTAGCTGGAAACTATAGGGTCTCTCTAAATCATTCTGAGCATTTTTAGCTTGTATTCTGGCCCTTAGGGTCTCATTGACTCAGTTTTGCTGATCTATGTAATGGGCCCATATATTGTCTTGCAGGCTGTGTTTCTAAGCAAACACGCAGTGTAGTTTGCTTAGAAGTTTGCTTTTTCAATGCACTTAGTAGTAAGTGCATTAAAAAACACTAAGTTCAAATGAGCCTGATGCTGAGCACCCATGAACAAGATAGTAAATTGTCTCTTGTCTCTCAGACAAGAGAAGGCAGAACACATCATATGAAATTGCCAAGCAGATAGAAGAGAGGGATGTCAGGAACACTGAGGGGAAGGGGCAGGCAAGCAGAACACTGAGTACTTTGGAGGAGAGAAGGGAGGGGGCCTTGTTGAAACTCAGGAAAGATCCAATGTCCAATGCCTTCCCAACTTCCTGAAACTACTGAGACCTGGTTAACAACATATGGAAATTAAGAGTACCTTCTGCTGGCCATTGAAATTCTGAGCTGAAATTCTGAGGTAATTCGCCCATTCAGAAGGGTGGGGTTTCCCCTTCCCAGAGACTCAAAAGTTATCCAAAATACATTTCAAAGGGTTTCGTTCTTCAGGCTGTGAGTGCCTCATCTTAATTGTCACACAGGCTGGCCTCCTGCCTGGGAACCAGGTCTCAGCTGGACCAAAACAGTGCCCAAAACATTGACTCACTCATGGCCAACCCTTCAAAACCTCAGGGTTTGCTGCCTTGACACACACACACACACATGCACACTCATATTCTCATTCGTATCTCAGTCACACAACACTCAGTCAGGCAGAGACCCACGTGGCCTTGCTCTGAAGCCACGGAGATGGGCACACTCACACACAACACAGCAAGATGTACAATAATATGCAAACAATATGTACAATAATTCAAACACAATCACCCTCCCCACTGAGGCCCCACACCAGAACCTCTCTTCCATCCAGGGTTCCCCACACTGGGTTCCCACAGAGAATTCTCACCTAAGCACGCTGTACTTTCCCGTGGGCGAAGTCCCGTTCTCCTGGGCTCTCTCTTGCGCAGAAGGAGACCGGAGGCCAGATCCAGAGACAACTGAGCGCCAGGACACATGCAAAGGGTGTGGGAGCCAACTCACTTTACCTTCTGGCGGTGCGCTGTCCCCTGCTCTGCTGATCTCGATTCCCGCAGAGCCTTGCCTTCCATCCGAGTCACAAGGCACCAGAAACTGATCCCGAATGAACACACACATGGTTCTTTGGATTTTTGGAGAGGCAAACAAACAGGCGACAAGAGAATTCAGAGGACTTCAAACGTTTACTCGTTTGCAAATGGGACCCCCCCACACACACACGTGGAGGACCCCGAAGGATTACAATGATGCAGGTTTTATAGGGTCTTTTAGATAGGGGAGGGGGACAGAAGCACACAAAGAGAGCAAAACACATCCATGGGAAGGATGGGAAGGATCACAGACCAACAGGCCCACAAACAACATTTGGCATTGTTATCAGATCAACATCTTGGAGGAAAATTCAATACGCATCAGCAATTTGTTTACAGAGATATCCTTTACAAAGGATCTGCTACTCTATGCATCCCTTTTATTTGTTCATGGCTCTTATTTATGACTTTCTGTTTACCCTTGTGAACCCATACCACAGCTAGCTTGTTCTCTAAGAGGGATTTTAGATGCTGGCTTTTGGTCAGAGAAGAGCCTTGTGGGTACTTCATATTGTGAACTGGGCATCTTGGGATATTTCTATATTGTGAGCTGGGCATATTGATATAACTATATGGATCTCAGAGCTTAGCCTTCCTCCTTCGAGGAACACTCTGCTCTCTCTCTCTCTCCCCCCAGAGGGCAGCGATTCCCCTCCCAGCTGGCAGCCATACCAAAAAGTCCACAGAGCCATTGTGAAATGGCCCACAGCCTGGAGAGGCTGGGAGGGGCAGTTCACGCCAATTGGGCCTTGATTCCAAGCCAAGACTATGTACATCAGGTTTCTTAAGAGAGGAGCAAAGGTTAGGGAGACATGGTGGGCTGACGGCTGCTGGAAGCTCTGCTTATCAGCAGATACGTCTGTCAGATTTCATCTAAACCCCCCTGGACTGAAAGGGACTATGGAGTGAGATTAAACACAATTCACTCCAGACGCTCCTGTTTTATCTCCTTGGGGCGAAGGCTCCAGGTGTCAAAAAGTTTCAGAGCAAAGGAATTGGAAGCTTTCGAGCTCTTCCAGGGACTTAAGCCTGACCCCCCCCCCCTTCCTACAACTTTATTTTTCTGGGGCACGCAGCGGAGAACAGAGTCGGGAAAGAGAAAGAAATATTTGGACTTGAAAGACAAGATAGCAACAAGACCAGAAATAATTAAAGGATTAAGAATTAAGAACTATAAAGAGTTAAAAGGAAAGAAATTATGGAATACAGTATAAATGCCCAGTTGGGTGGATTTTCAAGCTGAGATTGAGACTGTTAAGAAGAGAAACGTTAAGGGTTTTATAAAACCCTATTGGGTTGGATTCCTTTGGATTTTTTTAAAATAAAACTAAAGTGTGTGGGACAGAAGGAAGACTGTCTTGCTTTTATGATGTGTTGATAAAGTTTTTCAAGTTTATCAGTTTTGTTTACCATTTTTTCTGGGAAGTGAGAAGCTTGCTATGGTTATAATACTTTGTTTAAGTTACCAACATTAATAACAGAAGATAACAAAATTAAAACAATAGGCTTTTTGCTGAAGTTTCTGCATAAAGGAATATACTGACATCTGGTGGGGAATTAAGACAACTACTTGTGAAGTGTTACAGATTGGAACACCTGTGGAAATGTAAGATAATTACCTGTGGATTGTGATAGACTGAGATTTTTAAAGGGATAATGGCCACCACTAGGAGACGTAATACGTTGGAACAGATACATAAAGAGAAATCCCCACCAAGATTTATGAACATAAGAACATAAGAACAGCCCCACTGGATCAGGCCACAGGCCCATCTAGTCCAGCTTCCTGTATCTCACAGCGGCCCACCAAATGCCCCAGGGAGCACACCAGATAACAAGAGACCTCATCCTGGTGCCCTCCCTTGCATCTGGCATTCTGACATAACCCATTTCTAAAATCAGGAGGTTCCGCATACACATCATGGCTTGTACCCCATAATGGATTTTTCCTCCAGAAACTTGTCCAATCCCTTTTTAAAGGCGTCTAGGCTAGACGCCAGCACCACATCCTGTGGCAAGGAGTTCCACAGACTGACCACACGCTGAGAAAAGAAATATTTTCTTTTGTCTGTCCTAACCCGCCCAACACTCAATTTTAGTGGATGTCCCCTGGTTCTGGTATTATGTGAGAGTGTAAAGAGCATCTCCCTATCCACTCTGTCCATCCCCTGCATAATTTTGTATGTCTCAATCATGTCCCCCCTCAGGCGTCTCTTTTCTAGGCTGAAGAGGCCCAAACACCGCAGCCTTTCCTCACAAGGAAGGTGCCCCAGCCCCGTAATCATCTTAGTCGCTCTCTTTTGCACCTTTTCCATTTCCACTATGTCTTTTTTGAGATGCGGCGACCAGAACTGGACACAATACTGCAGGTGTGGCCTTAACATAGATTTGTACAATGGCATTATAATACTAGCCGTTTTGTTCTCAATACCCTTCCTAATGATCCCAAGCATAGAATTGGCCTTCTTCACCGCCGCTGCACATTGGGTCGACACTTTCATCGACCTGTCCACCACCACCCCAAGATCTCTCTCCTGATCTGTCACAGACAGCTCAGAACCCATCAGCCTATATCTAAAGTTTTGATTTTTTGCCCCAATGTGCATGACTTTACACTTACTGACATTGAAGCGCATCTGCCATTTTGCTGCCCATTCTGCCAGTCTGGAGAGATCCTTCTGGAGCTCCTCACAATCACCTCTGGTCTTTACCACTCGGAAAAGTTTGCTGTCGTCTGCAAACTTAGCCATTTCACTGCTCAACCCTGTCTCCAGGTCATTTATGAAGAGGTTGAAAAGCACCGGTCCCAGGACAGATCCTTGGGGCACACCACTTTTCACCTCTCTCCATTGTGAAAATTGCCCATTGACATCCACTCTCTGCTTCCTGGCCTCCAACCAGTTCTCAATCCACGAGAGGACCTGTCCTCTAATTCCCTGACTGTGGAGTTTTTTCATTAGCCTTTGGTGAGGGACCGTGTCAAACGCCTTCTGAAAGTCCAGATATATAATGTCCACGGGTTCTCCCACATCCACATGCCTGTTGACCTTTTCAAAGAATTCTATAAGGTTTGTGAGGCAAGACTTACCCTTACAGAAGCCATGCTGACTCTCCCTCAGCAAGGCCTGTTCGTCTATGTGTTTTGAGATCCTATCTTTGATGAGGCATTCCACCATCTTACCCGGTATGGATGTTAGGCTGACCGGCCTATAGTTTCCCGGGTCCCCCCTCTTTCCCTTTTTAAAAATAGGCGTGACATTTGCTATCCTCCAATCTTCTGGCACCATGGCCGTTTTGAGGGACAAGTTGCATACCTTAGTCAAGAGGTCTGCAACTTCATTCTTCAATTCCTTAATAACCCTTGGGTGGATGCCATCAGGGCCCGGTGACTTATTGATCTTTAATTTATCAATGAGGTCTGAAACATCTTCTCTTTTAACCTCTATCTGACTTAACTCCTCGGTTAGGAGGGGCCATTCGGGCAGCGGTATCTGCCCAAGGTCTTCTGCCGTGAAGACAGATGCAAAGAACTCATTTAATTTCTCTGCCATCTCTAAGTCTCCTTTATTTATTTATTTATTTATTTATAATAACTAATCAATTTAGTTATTTGATTTTTATTTATTTATTTGATTTTTATTTATTTATTTGATTTTTAGTTATTTGAAGCCATTTAGTTATTTGATTTTTCTCTGTAAACCGCTTTGTAAACTTTTAGTTGAAAAGCGGTATATAAATACTGTTAATAATAATAATAATAATAATAATAATAATAATAATAATAATAATAATAATAATAATAATAATAATAAGATCCTCAGGGAAAGAGCTGAATCTGGAAGCTATTCAAGATTTACTAATGAAGATGGAAAATCGTTTGCAGGAAAAAATAGAAGGGATGGATGGGAAATTTGAAACATTGCATCAAGAAATGCAGGAGATGAAATTACAGATGCAAACAAACATGTCTTGTTGGGATACAATGTGGGAAGAAACAGAGACAAAGATAGAAGGGATAAATGACACAATAAAAGTTCATGAGACAAAATTGGAGGATTTGGAAGTCAGAGAGGATAGGAATCAAGATAGGTTGGCATTGATGGTATGGGAGCAAAAAGAAAATATTTTAAGATTCAGATCTACACCAGAACAGGAAGGAGAGGAGATAAGAGCCAGGATGCAAGAAATGTGGGCATTTTTTTTTTCAAGTGATTCTAATGAGATGGATTTGGAGATCGATAGAGTCTACAGAGTAAATACAAGGATTGCAAGATTGAGGAAACGTCCAAGAGATATATTAATGCATTTCACAAGGAAAAGGATAAGAGATTTGGTTCTACAGCCACATGCAAAGATAAAGCTCACAGTAGAAGGAGTACAGATCATTTTGATGAAGGTCGTTCCACTTAGAATTCTAAAGAAAAGGAAAGAATGTGGCTTTCTGGTGGATGTTTTGAATGGGTTGGGGCACCTTCCTTATGAGGAAAGGCTATGGCGTTTGGGCCTCTTCAGCCTAGAAAAGAGTTGCCTGAGGGGGGACATGTTTGAGACATCCAAAATTATGCATGGGAAGGATAGAGTGGATAGAGAGATGCTCTTTACACTCTCACATAACACCAGAACCAGGGGACATCCACTCAAATTGAGTGTTGGGAGAGTTAGAACAGACAAAAGAAAATATTTCTTTACTCAGCATGTGGTTGGTCTGTGGAACTCCTTTCCACAGGATGTGGTGATGGTGTCTGGCCTGGATGCCTTTAAAAGGGGATTGCAAAAGTTTCTGGAGGAAAAATCCATTACGGGTTACAAGCCATGATGTGTATGTGCAACATCCTGATTTTAGAAATGGGCTATGTCAGAATGCCAGATGCAAGGGAGGGCACCAGGATGAGGTCTCTTGTTATCTGGTGTGCTCCCTGGGGCATTTGGTGGGCCGCTGTGAGATACAGGAAGCTGGACTAGATGGGCCTATGGCCTGATCCAGTGGGGCTGTTCTTATTTTCTTACCTTTCATATTCAGTCTCTCACCCCAGGGAACACTGGTGCCCCTCTGTCCATGCTGAAGCTGGTGGTGAGGAATGAGTTTCCACAGGTTGGGGTTTATCTAAAATAAATAGATAATTATTTAGCAAGGCTAACTCTGAATCCCACCAGAAGAGGGTTGGCTTCATCTCAGCTGCCTGGGACCCCACATCTAGAGCCCAAGAGACAGGGCCCCACTCACAGGACATGGGTGGAAAGAGCTGAGGATGTTGCCTTGCAGGGAAATTGGGCAAATGGGACAGGGAAAGTCTGAGCATGAGATGTGTCCGGAAAAATGACATTCATTTTCACTGGGATTTCTTCTGCTGGTTAAAAATGCTGAACAAACCCCTGGCAAACCCCTGGGCCGCTGGCATTTCCACAGGGCTCCTCTGGGAGTCAGAGAGAAGCAGGGAAGCCAGTTTGCCCGAGACATTTCAAATCAGCTGTAACAGGGGTGCTTTATTTTGTGTCCCACCCCCTCATTTGTTCACCAGCAAAGTGCCCTAGCAAAAAGCTGGAGAGTGTGTGTGTGTGTGTGTGTGTGTGTGTGTGTGTGAGAGAGAGAGAGAGAGAGAGAGAGAGAGAGATCCATAGGTTGCACTATGTTTTAAAATGTTATATATATATTGTACATTATATACATTATACATTATATATACACATTATTTATGTAATGTATAAATGCTTTATATATAAAAACTCACACATTCATATATTTCTGTATATATAAATATGTATATGTTTATATGTGTATATATATGCATATACACAAACACAGATACATGCGTATATACATACATACATATACACACATATACATAAATATATGTAATTCTATATAGAGAGAATTAAATAAAATAATATATATAATTATATATATTAAATATATAGAGAGAGACATATAGAAAATTAAATCTATATTAATTAAATATATATAGAATATATATAGAAATAAATATGTATGTATGTGTGTGTGTATATAATTAAATATGTATGTATGTATGTATGTATGTATGTATGTATGTATGTATGTATGTATGCGTATACATGTAAAGGTGCAATGCTTTAGAAGCCAGCACTGGTTTTGAAGGCAAGGGAGATGGTCTGCTTTACACCAGCATTGGGGAGCCTGCACAACTTCGTGTTTTGCACCCCCCCCCCCTCAGGAATGTCTGTGCTTACGGGGCAAAAACCTTCATTTTGTAGGTAGAAAGGAAGCTGATTCCAGTCCCCCCCTTTTCAGAAACTCAAAGTCTCTTTGCACAATAGAGGACATGGAGGATTTCCACAATTTCCACAGTTTCTGACTGTGTGGGGAGGCTCAGTGAGACTTCCGTGTGGTCCCAGAGGCGGGCCTTTTTTCCCAAAGAGTGAGCCAAGAGCACAAAATTTTAGTGCCAGAGCACAAAATGCTCTGTGCCGCGGGCATTTAATAATAATAATAATAATAATAATAATAATAATAATAATAATAATAATAATAACAACAACTACTACTACTACTACTACTACTACTACTACTACTACTACTACTACTTTATTTTTACCCCGCCTTTCTCCCCGAAGGGACTCAAGGCAGCTTACAACAGATTAAAAACATAATTTAAAACAAGTAAAAACATATTAACACATATCGTAAAAAACAGCAGTCAGAATAAAAAATAGGTAAAAAGAGCATAGAGCAGCAGCAAGTCATAAAAGAATCAGGCCTATAAAAAATATTAAAAGATGTTAAAAAGATGTTAAAAAGGCCGAGAACTCAGAAGACTTGTTTAAACAGAAGGGTCTTCAGGCCTCGCCGAAAGGTCTCAAGAGAGGGAGCCATTCTTAAGTCAAGGGGAAGGGAGTTCCATAGCGTTGGTGCCACTACTGAGAAGGCCCTATTTCTTGCTGCCGCCCCACGTACCTCCCTAGGAGGCGGCACTTGTAAAAAGGCCTTCTCTGATTACCTGAGAGGACGAGGCGGATTGTACGGGAGTAGGCAATCTCTAAGATACCCTAGCCCAGAGCAGTATAGGGCTTTAAAGGTCAAAACCAGCACCTTGAATTGGGCCCAGAAATGAATGGGCAGCCAATGCAACTGCTGGAGAAGCGGACTGACAGAGTCAAACCGCCTACCTCCAGTAACCACACGGGCCACCGCATTCTGCACTAGTTGCCCCCTGCAGGGGCATTTGCCCCTTTCACGTAATGGCAGGTCCGCCACTGAGGCAGTTGCCTTGACAAAATCCAGGAGCTGAATTCTCATTGTCTTGCCTGATCTGGAGGCTGATCTCGTGAAACTTGCAGAAAAGTGCGAAGCTCATTAACAAAACCTCTTTTTAAAAGTTTTATTCAGGATGTTGGCAAGTTCCGGCTTTCTTGGTGTTCAATCATAGCTCATTTTATGCTTCAGTGACCATGTTGCATCCTTGTTTCACAGGAGGGAAACTGAGAAGGTCTCCTGAGGGACCATAGCTACAAAAGGCTGAGAATGGCCTTAGCCGTCATATTTGGCTGCAATTTAGGTGGAAACCTCGGCGCTGGCTTTGGCTGCTTAGCTGAACCTGGAAAATGCAGACTTGGTGGAGGCTTTGGTGATTTCGGTGGTGGTGGAAGACTTGGAGCTGTCCCTGGTGTCATCCCCTCCGGTGTAAGTCAGCTCCCACCCTCATCCAGTTGGCCACCTCCCTGGTGACCATCCCTGGACCAGTTCTCTCTGCTAGCTGTCAGCCAGCTAGCTCACAGGGAGGGCACCAGCATTTATGTATGTATGTATGTATGTATGTATGTATGTATGTATGTATGTATGTATGGGTATACATGTAAATGTGTAAAACTTTAGAAGCCACCACTGGTTTTGAAGGCACTAGTTCCCGACTACCTCAACCTGTTTGAAGAAGCACTGGAAGTTGTCTGAGTTTTGCACTGGAAATTGCACTGGAAAGTGGACCTCTGACTTTTGGAGAAGGGGAGGAGGAGGACGAGAAGGAGAAGGTAAGTGTGCTCTTTCTAACTCTTTGTCTTTGTCTTGAAATTTAGCTTTCATGGTGCAACACGGCCTTTCCCAGTTTGAAGAGACACTTGGCCAACAGTCTGAGGCTAAGAGGCAAAGAAGGAAGGCCCATAGCCAGGGAGACAGACCAGGGACAGACTGCACTTGCTCCCAGTGCGGAAGGGATTGTCACTCCCGAATCGGCCTTTTCAGCCACACTAGACGATGTTCCAGAACCACCTTTCAGAGCGCGATACCATAGTCTTTCGAGACTGAATGTTGCCAACTAGGAAATTTAGCTTTACCTAAGCTTTTCCTCATCTAACCTATGGGAAGGAATCTAAGGTCCAGCAAGGTGGGGTACAGGAGCTAGGTGAGGGCAACAGAAATTAAATACATAGGTGTATACATAGGTCTACTCTGGGCAGGAGCAGTGTCCTACTCGGGTGCAAGAGCCCAAGGGTCAGACACTTGGAAAAAGTAATAAAACAGAGGAGGATAAAGTGGAAAGCAAGTTTTTCTACTTTGTTTTAAATTAACCCTATACCTAACCCAAGTTAAACCTAATCTAAGTTAGAACATAATCTAAACAGTTCAGTAAGTTGGGACACAGGATCTAGGTGAGAGCAATAAATAAATAAATATGTATGTATGACAGGCACACTGTACTGCTGGTGGGGGCTCACATTCCCTACTGGCCCTACTAATAAATGATCACCCCCCCCCAAATTCCCACGGCACACCTGTAGACCATTCACAGCACACCAGTGTGCCTTGGCATATTGGCTGAAAATCGCTGTGGTATTCCAAGTTGAACTTCTGCTGCAAGCCTCCATCTCATCAATGAGACGATGAGTGCTAAGTCCGTAAGGGCAGGTGTTACTTGCAGCCCTAGCTCGGATCCGTCACTTATGAAGTAGTACTGGTAATACTATTTCTTAAACACCTCAAATAACATAGAAATCGTCCATAATAAGAAAAAGCAGAACCATCCCTGCAGGATAATGTAAACAGACAACAACAACAACAACAACAACAACAGTATTTATATACCGTTTTTCAACAAAAAGTTCACAAAGCGGTTTACAGAGAAAATCAAATATCTAATGGCTCCCTGTCCCAAAAGGGCTCACAATCTAAAAAGATGCAAAGGAATACCAGCAGACAGCCACTAGAACAGACACTGCTGGGGTGAGGTGGGCCAGTTACTCTCCCCCTGCTAAAAAAAAAGAGGAGCACCCACTTGCAAAAGTGCCTCTTACCCAGTTAGCAGACACCTGAAGCAAAGGAACTTGTGGCAAGTGGCTGTATATGTTATGCCAACTTTATGATTTATTATTGCTATTTCTGGACACACAGTGGTGTTGATTTTCTTCTTATATATCAATATACATGTTCATGAATATTGCTCTAATTCTAACTGGTGGCAGGCCAGTGATGAAAATTTTAGGGTGCATCCTAACCCACTTTCCAGCACTGACCTAAGAGCAATGCAGCTCCAATAAACATTCCCTTCCCTTGAGGATGCCTCTGTGACTGCCACCCTACTGCGGGATGCAGCACATGTCCCATTAGAAAGTTGGTTAGAATTTGGGCCTTACCCTTCTGTGCCTGATGAAATTACTGATATATAGTTCTGGGAAACTGGACTGTGTATACCTTTCACCTGGCACAGAAGAGTAAGATTATCATCTATAACATACCACCAGTTACAACAGAACAATAGTCATGAATATTGTTCTCTACCAATTTCCATCTCTGCAAGTTGGCTGTTTAATAAAAATGAAAGTGGAAGGGCATTATTTTGCCTTTTTGCTGCAAGTGTAAAAAAACCAAGGCAAGCACTGCCTTCTGCACATGTTCAGAAGCATGGTTGACAGCACACCCCCTTTTACGATCATCATCTGTCACTTATACTGCACCTATCACTAGATCTGTTGCAGTCCCATACCTCAAAAAGATTTTGTGGAAAACATTTTTAAAAATTCCCAGAACTATTCAATTCCCGAAAGTGTTCAAAGAGCTAAAAATATTGTCAGAACAATTGCTGTAAGTTCAGCAGAAGCGGAAAGAGGTTTTTCAAAGAGGAATATTATACGATCAGAGAAGTTGCCTGTTTCTAATATAGCAAGCATAATGATTATCAGTCTAATAGGCCTACCTCTGAAGGAATGGAATCCTGCTCCTACAGTGCAAAGATGGTTAAGGATAAATCACACAGCCGATGATGCTCGGATAAAAGCAAAGAAAATTGCAAGTGAGGACGCCAATCAAACAGCAATATGGAAATATCTTCAATAACAGTTTGTCAGGTATTTAATATTTTTTCATTAATATTTTAAAACCCTTTCTTAAAACATAATCTAGTTTGTGTACCTCTTTTATTATTCTTATTTATTTAATGCATGAATTATTAAACTACTTTTTGGTGTACTTAAAATGGTCATTAGGACATAGAACCTGTTGTTAATTTATTTGAATCCCACCACTGGTTACAAGCCATGATGTGTATGTGCAACCTCCTGATTTTAGAAATGGGCTATGTTGGAATGCCAGATGCAAGGGAGGGCACCAGGATAAGGACTCTTGTTATCTGATGTGCTCCCTAGGGCATTAGGTGGGCCGCTGTGAGATACGGGAAGCTGAACTAGATGAGCCTATGGCCTGATCCAGTGGGGCTGTTCTTATGTTCTTAACTACAATTCCCAGGAAGCCTTGCAGGTCTCTTGTTATCTGGTGTGCTCCCTGGGGTATTTGGTGGGCCACTGTGAGATACGGGAAGCTGGACTAGATGGGCCTATGGCCTGATCTAGTGGGGCTGTTCTTATGTTCTTAACTACAATTCCCAGGAAGCCTTGCAGGTCTCTTGTTATCTGGTGTGCTCCCTGGGGCATTTGGTGGGCCACTGTGAGATACAGGAAGCTGGATTAGATGGGCCTATGGCCTGATCCAGTGGGGCTGTTCTTATGTTCTTAAGAATTAAGAACTATAGAGTTAAAAGGAAAGAAATTATGGTATACAGTATAATTGCCCAGTTGGGTGGATTTTCAAGCTGAGATTGAGATTGTTAAGAAGAAAAATTTTAAGAGTTTTTATAAAACCCTATTGGGTTGGATTCCTTTGGATTTTTTTTTTAAATAAAACTACAGTTTGTGGAATAGAAGGAAGACTGTCTTGCTTTTTTGTTGTGTTGATAAAGTTTTTTTTCAAGTTTATCAGTTTTGTTTACCATTTCTTCTGGGAAGTGAGAAGCTTTTAATGAATAATAATAATAATAATAATAATAATAATAATAATAATAATAATAATAATACCATGTTGGCATCATTTAGTCTCGGAAGACTATGGTATCGCGCTCTGAATGGTGGCTCTGGAACAGTGTTCTCTCCAGTACGCGAAGCCTGGGTAAAGTAGGTATGGAGGATAGGCTGTTACCCATGCAGCAAATCCCCCCTCTCCACGTCACTGAAATGGTCCAATGGAAAGGCAGAGGCCAATACGGTTGGTTCCAGCGGCGTCGCAGGAGTTGCCAGAACGTGACTGTGTTCAGCCATGAACTGCCTCAGGGACTCCGGCTCCGGATTTTGCCTCGAGGTTGACTCCTGAAGCCTTTTCCGTAACTGGATGTAGCCACAAGGCAGTGGAGGTTTGGGATCAGAGTTTTCCTTCTCTCAGATGAGCTGCCTTCCCAGGCTGACGAGTCCCATCTACCCGGTGGCTGTTTAGTCGCCTCTTACGACAGTATTACAGTTTGGCTGTAATAATAATAATAATAATAATAATAATAATAATAATAATAATAATAATACAGGTATTTATATACCACCTTTCTTGGTCGTCAGATTTCTCCTCATACTTTAATTCAAGGCGGTTTACATAGGCAGGCTGTTTAAATCCCCGTAGGGATTTTTACATTTAAAGAAAGGTTCTATCTTTCAAGAACCACACAACAATTCAGATGGAACTTTTGCGGTCTGTATCACTTCCTGGCCTCCTCCCACACAAGCTGACAAGCAGCTCCTTCCAAAGAGCAGGCGGAATAACTCGGCTCAGCTTGTCAGCTGCTTCAAGGTCTCGCCATTCATGGTGCCGGTGGCCATGAAAAGGGAATCTGAGCTCCATGGGTTTGCTCGGTTTCCCTTGTAGTGTCATTTTGTTATGAGAACGACAAATAAAATGTGAGTCTGAGTTTTTTTCTTAATCTGTGGCTATTATGACCACAGCGCATGATGCACACATGCCACAAAGCCGTACACAGGCGCTTAAACAGAGAGGTGCACACGTAGACACAGAGAGACGAATGCACTCACAGAGAGGGGTGCACAGAGACACAGGGACACATGCAGAGGGGCAGAGACTCACACAGAGGGACACACACACACACACACACACACACACAGGGACACACGCAGAGGGGCAGAGACTCACACAGAGGGGCACACACACACACACACACACAGGGACACACGCAGAGGGCACAGACTCACACGGAGGGGCGCGCGCACACACACACACACACACGGGTGCAGACACACAGGGACACACGCAGAGGGGCAGAGACTCACACAGAGGGACACACACACACACACACACACACAGGGACACACGCAGAGGGGCAGAGACTCACACAGAGGGGCACACACACACACACACACACACACAGGGACACACGCAGAGGGGCAGAGACTCACACAGAGGGACACACACACACACAGGGGTGCAGAGACACACAGGGACACATGCAGAGGGCACAGACTCACCCGCACACCCCCAGAGACGCGTGTCTGCGCGCTCCCACGTTCCCCCGCGGGTTCGCCCAGGCTCCGCAGGGCAGAGGTTCCCCGCGGCTCGCCCGGGACGCGGTCTCGGGGGCGCAGGCCGGCACCTGGGCTCGTCCGGCGGGTCCGAACAGGGTCGAGTCCCGCCCCTGCGAGGCGCCTCGTTCTCCGGCGGAGGGCAGCTGTGGGTCGCGGCCCAGCCCCGGCCGGCAGGGGGGCACTTTTGACCCCAGGCGGCCCCGGCACAGGTCTGGGGGCGGCACTTTCATCCTCTGGCACGAAGCTCCCAGGCAGCCTTGGCAGAGGATCTGGGGGGCCCCTTCGTTCCAGTCAGCCCTGGTACAGGTCTGCGGGGCACCCTTCACCCCTGGCACGGAGCTCCCAGGCACCCCTGGCAGCGGGTCTTGGGGGGCCCCTTAGTTCCCAGGCAGCCCTGGCACCCCTGGCACCCTTCTGGGGGGCACCCTTCACCCTGGCACAGAACTCCCAGGCAGCCCTGGCAGAGGGTATGGGGGCCCCCTTTGTCCCAGGCAGCCCTGGCACCCCTGGCACAGGTCTGGGGGGGCACACTTCACCCCTGGCAAGGAGCTCCCATAGCAGGTCCCATAGACATATTTATTGGGGGTTGGGGCTGCTTGTGGGAAGGGGGGTCCACAGGGGCAGGTGGCTGGCGCTGTGTCTCAGGCGGGAGGGGACACGCAGCGGCGAGGGGTGTATTATAAATAATAGCAGGTGCCATAGACACAATCTCTTTCCTACATAGATTTTTTTTTAAATGGCAATATATATGTGGACACAAAGGGTAAGTGCAGGCCCTGCCGCCAAAATAGCCATTGACTGCCTTTGCAGAACACACACTTAACCCATTTCTGCCCGGCCCACAGGTGTACACCTTTGACCCCCGTTGTGCATGCGCAACGTTGGACTGAAATGCCTTTTAAGCGCAAAAGCAGACTTGCCACTAGATTAGAGGTGGTCAAACTTTTTTAGCACCGAGACTCCCTTCATTTGCTGAAGCTCACATTCACCTGGGGCACAGGATGTGTGTGTGTGGGGGGGGAGGGGGACACCTGGGTGTATCCCTTGCCAGACATTGAAGGTTTTGCTCAAAATAATTATGCATTTCTTATAGGATTGAAAGACAGAAAGGGGTTCTTTAATTGGGAAGGAAGGAAGGAAGGAAGGAGGATCTGGGGATGTAAATATGGGGCTAGTGGCAGAGTCCTTGAAAAGACTGGATGGGGCAGGAGTCTCCCTGAGCCAGGAAGGGGTGGCCCTGCCATTGGCTCCAGACAGCCTGAAATTACCCCGTGGAGGACAGAGAGCACCAACCACAGATTGATCCCAGGTGCCAGTGAAACTCTCATTAAGGAGGATCCTTCCCTCATCACCTCCATCAAAAGCTAATTTAGGGGAGACACATGATGAGTTTTGTGTGAAATGGTAGTGCCAACACCTAAAGAAATTGGAGGCCTCCCCCACACCTTCAGCTTGTCTTGGCAGAGAAGGAGGTGGGTCAAGGTGCTGCCCCATTTCTGAACATAGGTTGATGAGTCTCCCTCCCTCACACACACAAACACACACACACATTCTGATAGCAAACCACAACCTGTTTGGTTCCTACTCACAGGAAAGAGCCTAGATGAAAGTGCACAGAAATGGGTCTGTTTGGGAAACAGACATGGACCTCCATGGGGTGATGGAGCCCTGCTGGACTGGCAGTGCCATCCATCTGCTTTCAAGTCCCCTTACAGGTGGTCTCCTCCAGGGAGACCTTGGCTTCCAACCACCCCCTGGTACTTTTGGGCTCCTGAGCTATGATTGTCCCCAAGAAAACCCCTTTGTGGTTCTCAACAGTATCATTGCATCCTGCAGGGGAGGGGTTGCAACTTTGAATGCCCCACAGCAAAAGTAACATCAAGTCCCCATTGGAGGATCTCAGTGAGGGCTGCCTCTTTGCCCAGGCCTTTATTCATCTGTTTACTTAAGGGAACAAGTGCTTCCTTACCTAGAGGTGAAGCCCCCAGTTGCCCACTCCCATTAAGATGCAGTGGTTTCTAATTGGGCTTCATTGCATCAGCTGGCGTGTGTTCCATTCTATTCCAAAAGCTGGTGTGTGTGTGTGTGTGTGTGTGTGTGTGTGTGTGTGTGTGTGTGTGTGTGTGTGTTTGAACCACTGACCATGGGTATAGGCTGGGAAAAAGATGCATCTGCCTTAGGACATGGCCTCCATCCCACATAATTTAAATCCATAATCAGTTAAAGGAAAATAAGCATCTAGTTGTCAAATGGGGGGGGCACTGGGGAGGTGAACTCCCCCTTCCTGACCTACCTCTCTGGCTCAGGTCTTCTTAGGTTCCCTACCAGCTCAACCTGTTTGAAGAAGCACTGGAAATTGTCTTCAAACACTTTGAAAAACTTGTCGTTAGAGACATACAAATATGGACTCCTCCTCATTTCTCCAGCCAGGGCGAGATGAGCAGGTTGGACACCAGGGAGCTCCCAAATGGGTTGAAGGTGAGACGGGATCAGATGGCTCCTTCTTTGTACGGAGTTGGGGCCGATGCTAAGGGTCTGGTGCGTGGGGGGTGGCTTGGGTGGAAGACCTGCTTGCATCTTAGAATGCCCCCCAGCAAAAGAAGCATCAACTCCCCATTGGGGGATATCAGGGAGGGCTGCCCATTTGCCCATTTGCCCTTTCTCCAGCTGTTTATGGCCTGAATGCAGAATGCAGAATGGGCAACTCCTGCACTCCTTCACCCAACAGTTCAGTCCCATCCTGGTCGCAGACCCTCCTGCCCCAGGCTGAATGCTTGGTGGTCTTCTTGTGATGCCATCAGCGATCCTGCTTAATAACTCCTTGGAGATGAAGGAAGCAGACTTCACTGAGTAAATAAGGATCTCCTCACCAGAACTGTCTTGTTTGCTTATTCCTCCTGGGGTTAAAGGATCATTTCCAGCCCCCTGCCTTTTCCTTCTCATTAAAGCTGAACTTGCTCTGAATCTTTGGTGTCCTCCATTATTAGGAATTATAATTACTATAATGAAGTATAACAATATATTATGTCGCTTTCAGACTATGGTCTCTTCTGTGCCCACACACCAGCCATTGGTTCAGGTCATCACACTGCCCAGCTGACTGGACCAACCCCTCAACGTGAAGGGATCTCTGGCGCGGAAGCACCAAAAACCTATGGTCATACATTGAGGAGTTATTCAGCCCATCGTCCCATCTCATTCTCTGCCAAGGCAAGCTGGTGGTGTGTGGGTGGCCTCCAATTCTGCCATTTCACACAAAGCTCATCACCTGTCTCCCCTTAATAAGCTTTTTATGGAGGTGATGAGCAAAGGATTCTCATTAAAGAGTCATTTACTGGCACCTGGGGATCATATGTGCTGGGTTCCCTCCGTCCTCCCCTGGGAAATTTCAGGCTGTCTGGAGACCAATAGCAGGGACACCCCTTCCTGGCTCAGGGAGACTCCTGACCCATCCAGTCTGTTCAAGGACTCTGCCTCTAGCCCCACATTTACACACCCAGATCTCAATGAACCAGTTAGTGAGTGGATTTCCATCCAATCAATTTAAAGTCTCCTAGAACGAGGCAATCAGCTTGGGACACGCCAATTGGCACTGCCCCCGGCTAATCACGGCTGCAGCAAGGTTTATAAAGCATGCCATTTGGAGCTTCGCCTTATCACAAGCACTTCACCCCAACAGAAGACCAGAGCGAAGAGCTACGATGGACGACTTCGTGAGTTTCAATTTATAAACCTTTTATCTAGCTATAGAGCGCACATTGAAATCCTTGATGGCGTCTCCTCAATGGGATATTCAGCAGCTTCAGTCTCTCTCTCTGCAGGAAATGCTTGTGCCAGGCTGTCTATGGCAAGGCTGGTAGTGAGGAACGAGGCTGCACGGGCTGGGGTTTATCTCTGCCAGAATGGGCACAGCAGAGCCTTCTCTTCTAGGCTTCTAGAATCAAGGAGACAACTCGGTCCTGAGTGTCCTCAAGGAAATCCCCGATGGCCACGCACCTCCGGCTAGGATTTCAGTGCAGAATTGTCAGTATCCTGCCAGGATATTGTGTTTTGTAATCTAGATATGCCCATGGGAGACCAACAGTGTTTACATCTTGACAGTATTTGATTGTGTGTGTCCAGGTCCCAGCTGGGCACATGTCTGGCTGAAGGTCTCCCAGAGGGCAGCAATTCCCCTCCCAGCTGGCAGCCATGCCAAAAAGTCCACAGAGCCCTCGTGAAATGCCCACATCCTGGAAAGGCTGGGAGGGGCAGGATTTCACACCAATTGGGGCCAGGCGGGAGGGAGAGCCATGCCGGACCGTCAGGTACAGCGTGAGGTACCCATTTAGGACACCGGGCACTCTGCTCACCTGCCCAGTGTGGGTTCCTCTCCAAAATGGTACATACAGCAGACATATGTGCGGTTGTGTGTGTGTGTTCATCAAACATAAATTTGCTTTAAATTTATAGAAATTTAAAAACAAACGTAGGGAGAAGTACCAGCTTGCCGGCATCAGATCCCCCTGCCCCATGTCCAAGGCTTGGTGGTCTTGTGATGCCATCAGGTCCAGCCTCTCAGAGCTTTGAGGGAGCTTCTGTTCTGGCAGCCGCGGGTCCCACTGACCTGGTAGGGTCAGCCACGGACAAGGGGTTGGGATCTCTTGCTCCATCTTGAAACTGCTCTTTCCCGATTGCCTGTTTCAGGTTCCAAACTTTTTCACGTGCCAAACTCTCATTTTCGAAAGCCTTTTTGAAACGGAAGCCTTGAGGTCAGCGGCTATATCGGGTTCATCTCCCACCAGTGACTCCAATGGGGGTCTTGCGAAAGCAGCTGGAAGCCTTGCTGTGCCTGGAGCTATGAGGTTCCAGGGGGGCCCACCAGCACCTTACTCTGTTCCAGCTTCACTTGCCTGTGTGGTTACACTCTCCATGCTGGTTCCCATTGATACGACTCAGCTGTCTGCTTTGAGAGGCAAGGCTCAATATCCAGCGGGCCCTGACAACTGAGTGGAGGCACATGGAATTAGGAGCAGCCAGAACATGGCGACTATGACGCAGATCTATAGTTGAGCTTCTGGGCCCAGTTGTATTCGCTGCCCCCCAAATATCAGGCCAATGCTTTGACTTTCACCCCCTGGGCCCAAATCTGTTTTCTTCTCTCTGCATCCCTCCTACTCCTGGTTCTGAAGGGGTCCTGCTTGATGACTCCTCGGAGGAGGAAGAAATAAGTTCCACTGAGTAGATAAGGAGTTCCCACCCACCCCTCTCTGGCTTTGTCTGTTCCTTTGGGGCTAAAGGCGGATTGTCCAGTCTCCTGTCCTTCCCTTTCCATTAAAGCTGAATACGCATTAAATCCTTGGTGTTGTCTGTTATTATTAACTATTAATTGTAACAATATATTCTATCTATCTATCTATTTATTGTGTGTTTTTTGAGAGAGAGAGAGAGAGAGAGAGAGAGAGAGAGAGAGAGAGAGAGGGTTGTTCATGGTGTTAACTGTCCATGGTGCAAAGAGGGGGTGTCTCTTTGACCTCTGAATACCCTGTGAGTGTTGGCTCACCCAGGTGTGAGCTGGCCACCTATTCATTCTGTAACACCAGCCTAAAGGGGGGGTGCCTCTTTGAATGCCCTGTGCACAATTTTTTTTGGGGGGGAACCTCATATTTCACATTGAGCTTCCTGCTGCAACAAGGACAGGACAGCAGCAAAGAACCTGCCATCTCCATGTCACTTGCTGGAAAGACAGGTCTTCAGTGAGAACATAGTGCAGAGCCAAATCCTGAGCTGCCCGTTGAGTTGAGATTGCCATGGTGCCAAAATGGTTGACGTGGCATCCTGTGCGCAACAAGGCAGTCCCTGGTGGCTCCTCAGGGGAAAGGGTCGCGTCCACTTCTCCTGGGTAAGGAAATTAGCCCCACAATAGGGCCACTGAATACTGTGGCCAGACTTGGGCTCCCACAGAATCGAGAGCCTCCGTGTCAGATCCGGTGGGTGTGGAGTGGAGTGGGGAGGACACGAGGTGTGCCCAGGTTGGACTGAGGCTGGGCTGTAGGAAGAGCACTCAACTCTCCTCCTCCCTCCAGCATCCGCTCAGGGACAGAGAGGGTCTTCTTGCCTGAGTGACAGTGGGAGGGGCAAAAAAGGTGCGACCTCCTGCCCGCCGCGCCGCGCCGCCCCTCCCCAGCCAGAGGGACCGACACGCTGCTCCCTTCCCCTCGGAGTCCGTCCCGCCCGTGAAGCCTTGGAAGCCCCTCCAGACTGCCCTGGCCGCCTTCCCACGCACCCGCCGCCCCCCCTCTCTCCCCCACGGCCCTCCCCAGCGTGCCCTGGACGGAGCCACAGCCTTGGCTCGACAGCTCCTCCTCAAAGGGCTCCTGCAGGAGCCGCCCCCGCCTGGGCTTCGGCGCGGGGCGGAGACTCCCCTCCGCCTTCAGACACGCGCACGCGCCCCTCCCCGCCATCCCCGTCCTACGCCTCGCCGCCCCGCCTGTCGACAGAGCAGGACTGCGCGGGCGGGGGCGGGGGCTGGGGCGGCCAAAGAGCCCCGCCCCCGAGGACCCGCCCCCTCGCCTCTGAGTGTCCCCTCCCGCCTGAGCCACAGCGCCAGCCTGCCCCTGGGACAGCCCTGATTCCCAAGCAGCCCTGACCCCCCCTCCCACGCACCCGCCGCCCTCCCTCTCTCGCTCCCCCACGGCCATCCCCAGCGTGCCCTGGACGGGAGCCGCAGCCTTGGCTCGACAGCTCCTCCTCAAAGGGCTCCTTCCGGGGGCTTTGGCGCGGGGCTGACCCCCAAGCAGCCCTGACCCCCCTTCCCCCAAGCAGCCCTGACCCCCAAGCAGCCCTGACCCCCAAGCAGCCCTGACCCCCCTTCCCACGCACCCGCCGCCCTCCCTCTCTCGCTCCCCCACGGCCATCCCCAGCGTGCCCTGGACGGGAGCCGCAGCCTTGGCTCGACAGCTCCTCCTCAAAGGGCTCCTTCCGTGGGCTTCGGCGCGGGGCTGAGCCTCCCCTCCGCCTTCAGACACTCGCAGGCGCCCCTGCCAGCCCTCCCCTTCCGACGCCCCCTTCCGACGCCTCGCTGCCCCGCCTGTCTCCAGAGAAGGACTGCGCGGGCGGGGCGGGGCGGGGCGGGGCGGAGGGCTTGGGAGCAGCTCCCGCCCAAAGAGCCCCGCCCCCCCTGGGCCAGCCCCCTCGCCGCTGCGTGTCCCCTCCCGCCTGAGACACAGCGCCAGCCTGCCCCTGTGGACCCCCCTTCCCTCAAGCAGCCCCAACCCCCAAGCAGCCCTGAACCCCCTTCCCACAAGCAGCCCCGACCCCCAAGCAGCCCGGACCCAAAGGCAGCCCTGACCCCTCTTCCCACAAGCAGCCCCTTCTCACAAGCAACCCTGACCCCCCTTCTCACAAGCAGCCCTGAAAGCCCCTTCCCACAAGCAGCCCTGACCCCCAAACAGCCCGGACCCACAGGCAGCCCTGACCCCCCTCCCCACAAGCAGCCCCTTCTCACAAGCAACCCTGACCCCCCTTCTCACAAGCAGCCCTGAAAGCCCCTTCCCACAAGCAGCCCTGACCCCCAAGCAGCCCGGACCCACAGGCAGCCCTGACCCCCCTTCCCACAAGCAGCCCTGACCCCCAAGCAGCCCTGACCCCCTTCCCACAAGCAGCCCTGACCAACAAGCAGCCCTGACCCCAACCCACAGGCAGCCCTGACCTCCCTTCGCACAAGCAGCCCTGACCCCCCTTCCCAAAAGCAGCCCTGACCCCCAAGCAGCCTTGACCTTCCTTCCCACAAGCAGCCCTGACCCCACTTCCCACAAGCAGCACTGACCCCCAAGCAGCCGTGACCACTTCCCCCAAGCAGGCCTGACCCCCTTCCCACAAGCAGCCCTGACCCCCATGCAGCCCTGACCCTCCATCGCACAAGCAGCCCTGACCCCCAAGCAGCCCGGACCCCTTCCCCCCAAGCAGCCCTGACCCCCAAGCAGCCCTCACCTACCTTCCCAAAAGCAGCCCTGACCCCCAAGCAGCCCTGACCCCCTTCCTACAAGCAGCCCGGACCCACAGGAAGCCCTGACCCCGACCCACAGGCAGCCCTGACCTCCCTTCCCACAAGCAGCCCTGACCCTCAAGCAGCAATGACCCCTTCCCCCAAGCAGCCCTCACCTGCCTTCCCACAAGCAGGCCTGACCCCCAAGCAGCCCTGACCCCCTTCCCACAAGCAGCCCGGACCCACAGGCACCCTGACCCCGACCCACAGGCAGCCCTGACCTCCCTTCCCACAAGCAGCCCTGACCCCCAAGCAGCCCTGACCCCTTCCCCCAAGCAGCCCTGACCCCCAAGCAGCCCTGACCTCCCTTCCCACAAGCAGCCGTGACCCCTTCCCACAAGGAGGCCTGACCCCCAAGCAGCCCTGACCACTTCCCCCAAGCAGGCCTGACCCCCTTCCCCCAAGCAGCCCTGACCCGCCTTCCCAAAAGCAGGCCTGACCCCCAAGCAGCCCTGACAACTTCCCCCAAGCAGGCCTGACCCCCAAGCAGCCCTGACCCACAGGCAGCCCTGACCCCCCTTCCCACAAGCAGCCCTGACCCCCAAGCAGCCCTGACCCCCTTCCCACAAGCAGCCCTGACCAACAAGTAGCCCTGACCCCAACCCACAGGCAGCCCTGACCTCCCTTCGCACAAGCAGCCCTTCCCCCCAAGCAGCCCGGACCCCTTCCCCCCAAGCAGCCCTGACCCCCAAGCAGCCCTCACCTGCCTTCCCAAAAGCAGCCCTGACCCCCTTCCTACAAGCAGCCCGGACCCACAGGCAGCCCTGACCCCGACCCCCAAAAGCAGGCCTGACCCCCAAGCAGCCTTGAACCCCCTTCCCTTGAGCAGCCCTGACCTGCCTTCCCACAAGCAGGCCTGAACCCCAAGCAGCCCTGAACCCCTTCCCACAAGCAGCCCAGACCCACAGGCAGCCCTGACCCCGACCCACAGGCAGCCCTGACCTCCCTTCCCACAAGCAGCCCTGACCCCCAAGCAGCCCTGACCTCCCTTTCCACAAGCAGCCCTGACCCCTTCCCACAAGGAGGCCTGACCCCCAAGCAGCCCTGACCCCTTCCCCCAAGCAGGCCTGACCCCCAAGCAGGCCTGACCCTCTTCCCCCAAGCAGCCCTGACCCCCTTCCCACAAGCAGCCCTGACCCCCATGCAGCCCTGACCCTCCATCGCACAAGCAGCCCTGACCCCCAAGCAGCCCGGACCCCTTCCCCCCAAGCAGCCCTGACCCCCAAGCAGCCCTCACCTGCCTTCCCAAAAGCAGCCCTGACCCCCAAGCAGCCCTGACCCCCTTCCTACAAGCAGCCCGGACCCACAGGAAGCCCTGACCCCGACCCACAGGCAGCCCTGACCTCCCTTCCCACAAGCAGGCCTGACCCCCAAGCAGCCCTGACCCCCTTCCCACAAGCAGCCCGGACCCACAGGCACCCTGACCCCGACCCACAGGCAGCCCTGACCTCCCTTCCCACAAGCAGCCCTGACCCCCAAGCAGCCCTGACCCCTTCCCCCAAGCAGCCCTGACCCCCAAGCAGCCCTGACCTCCCTTCCCACAAGCAGCCGTGACCCCTTCCCACAAGGAGGCCTGACCCCCAAGCAGCCCTGACCACTTCCCCCAAGCAGGCCTGACCCCCTTCCCCCAAGCAGCCCTGACCCGCCTTCCCAAAAGCAGGCCTGACCCCCAAGCAGCCCTGACAACTTCCCCCAAGCAGGCCTGACCCCCAAGCAGCCCTGACCCACAGGCAGCCCTGACCCCCCTTCCCACAAGCAGCCCTGACCCCCAAGCAGCCCTGACCCCCTTCCCACAAGCAGCCCTGACCAACAAGTAGCCCTGACCCCAACCCACAGGCAGCCCTGACCTCCCTTCGCACAAGCAGCCCTTCCCCCCAAGCAGCCCGGACCCCTTCCCCCCAAGCAGCCCTGACCCCCAAGCAGCCCTCACCTGCCTTCCCAAAAGCAGCCCTGACCCCCTTCCTACAAGCAGCCCGGACCCACAGGCAGCCCTGACCCCGACCCCCAAAAGCAGGCCTGACCCCCAAGCAGCCTTGAACCCCCTTCCCTTGAGCAGCCCTGACCTGCCTTCCCACAAGCAGGCCTGAACCCCAAGCAGCCCTGAACCCCTTCCCACAAGCAGCCCAGACCCACAGGCAGCCCTGACCCCGACCCACAGGCAGCCCTGACCTCCCTTCCCACAAGCAGCCCTGACCCCCAAGCAGCCCTGACCTCCCTTTCCACAAGCAGCCCTGACCCCTTCCCACAAGGAGGCCTGACCCCCAAGCAGCCCTGACCCCTTCCCCCAAGCAGGCCTGACCCCCAAGCAGGCCTGACCCTCTTCCCCCAAGCAGCCCTGACCCCCTTCCCACAAGCAGCCCTGACCCCCATGCAGCCCTGACCCTCCATCGCACAAGCAGCCCTGACCCCCAAGCAGCCCGGACCCCTTCCCCCCAAGCAGCCCTGACCCCCAAGCAGCCCTCACCTGCCTTCCCAAAAGCAGCCCTGACCCCCAAGCAGCCCTGACCCCCTTCCTACAAGCAGCCCGGACCCACAGGAAGCCCTGACCCCGACCCACAGGCAGCCCTGACCTCCCTTCCCACAAGCAGCCCTGACCCTCAAGCAGCAATGACCCCTTCCCCCAAGCAGCCCTCACCTGCCTTCCCACAAGCAGGCCTGACCCCCAAGCAGCCCTGACCCCCTTCCCACAAGCAGCCCGGACCCACAGGCACCCTGACCCCGACCCACAGGCAGCCCTGACCTCCCTTCCCACAAGCAGCCCTGACCCCCAAGCAGCCCTGACCCCTTCCCCCAAGCAGCCCTGACCCCCAAGCAGCCCTGACCTCCCTTCCCACAAGCAGCCGTGACCCCTTCCCACAAGGAGGCCTGACCCCCAAGCAGCCCTGACCACTTCCCCCAAGCAGGCCTGACCCCCTTCCCCCAAGCAGCCCTGACCCGCCTTCCCAAAAGCAGGCCTGACCCCCAAGCAGCCCTGACAACTTCCCCCAAGCAGGCCTGACCCCCAAGCAGCCCTGACCCACAGGCAGCCCTGACCCCCCTTCCCACAAGCAGCCCTGACCCCCAAGCAGCCCTGACCCCCTTCCCACAAGCAGCCCTGACCAACAAGTAGCCCTGACCCCAACCCACAGGCAGCCCTGACCTCCCTTCGCACAAGCAGCCCTTCCCCCCAAGCAGCCCGGACCCCTTCCCCCCAAGCAGCCCTGACCCCCAAGCAGCCCTCACCTGCCTTCCCAAAAGCAGCCCTGACCCCCTTCCTACAAGCAGCCCGGACCCACAGGCAGCCCTGACCCCGACCCACAGGCAGCCCTGACCTCCCTTCCCACAAGCAGCCCTGACCCTCAAGCAGCAATGACCCCTTCCCCCAAGCAGCCCTCACCTGCCTTCCCACAAGCAGGCCTGACCCCCAAGCAGCCCTGACCCCCTTCCCACAAGCTGCCCGGACCCACAGGCAGCCCTGACCCCGACCCACAGGCAGCCCTGACCTCCCTTCCCACAAGCAGCCCTGACCCCCAAGCAGCCATGACCCCTTCCCCCAAGCAGCCCTGACCCCCAAGCAACCCTGACCTCCCTTCCCACAAGGAGGCCTGACCCCTTCCCACAAGGAGGCCTGACCCCTTCCCCCAAGCAGGCCTGACCTCCTTCCCCCAAGCAGCCCTGACCCGCCTTCCCCCAAGCAGGCCTGACCCCCAAGCAGCCCTGACAACTTCCCCCAAGCAGGCTTGACCCCCAAGCAGCCCGGACCCACAGGCAGCCCTGACCCCCCTTCCCACAAGCAGCCCTGACCCCCAAGCAGCCCTGACCCCCTTCCCACAAGCAGCCCTGACCAACAAGTAGCCCTGACCCCAACCCACAGGCAGCCCTGACCTCCCTTCGCACAAGCAGCCCTGACCCCCCTTCCCAAAAGCAGCCCTGACCCCCAAGCAGCCTTGACCTCCCTTCCCACAAGCAGCCCTGACCCTCAAGCAGCCCTGACCCCCCTTCCCACAAGCAGCACTGACCCCCAAGCAGCCGTGACCACTTCTCCCAAGCAGGCCTGACCTCCAAGCAGCCTTGAACCCCCTTCCCTTGAGCAGCCCTGACCTGCCTTCCCACAAGCAGGCCTGACCCCCAAGCAGCCCTGACCCACAGGCAGCCCTGACCCCCCTTCCCACAAGCAGCCCTGACCCCCAAGCAGCCCTGACCCCCTTCCCACAAGCAGCCCTGACCAACAAGTAGCCCTGACCCCAACCCACAGGCAGCCCTGACCTCCCTTCGCACAAGCAGCCCTTCCCCCCAAGCAGCCCGGACCCCTTCCCCCCAAGCAGCCCTGACCCCCAAGCAGCCCTCACCTGCCTTCCCAAAAGCAGCCCTGACCCCCAAGCAGCCCTGACCCCCTTCCTACAAGCAGCCCGGACCCACAGGCAGCCCTGACCCCGACCCCGACCCACAGGCAGCCCTGACCTCCCTTCCCACAAGCAGCCCTGACCCTCAAGCAGCAATGACCCCTTCCCCCAAGCAGCCCTCACCTGCCTTCCCACAAGCAGGCCTGACCCCCAAGCAGCCCTGACCCCCTTCCCACAAGCTGCCCGGACCCACAGGCAGCCCTGACCCCGACCCACAGGCAGCCCTGACCTCCCTTCCCACAAGCAGCCCTGACCCCCAAGCAGCAATGACCCCTTCCCCCAAGCAGCCCTGACCCCCAAGCAACCCTGACCTCCCTTCCCACAAGCAGCCCTGACCCCTTCCCACAAGGAGGCCTGACCCCCAAGCAGCCCTGACCACTTCCCCCAAGCAGGCCTGACCCCCTTCCCCCAAGCAGCCCTGACCCGCCTTCCCACAAGCAGGCCTGACCCCCAAGCAGCCCTGACAACTTCCCCCAAGCAGGCTTGACCCCCAAGCAGTCCGGACCCACAGGCAGCCCTGACCCCCCTTCCCACAAGCAGCCCTGACCCCCAAGCAGCCCTGACCCCCTTCCCACAAGCAGCCCTGACCAACAAGTAGCCCTGACCCCAACCCACAGGCAGCCCTGACCTCCCTTCGCACAAGCAGCCCTGACCCCCCTTCCCAAAAGCAGCCCTGACCCCCAAGCAGCCTTGACCTCCCTTCCCACAAGCAGCCCTGACCCTCAAGCAGCCCTGACCCCCCTTCCCACAAGCAGCCCTGACCCCCAAGCAGCCCTGACCACTTCTCCCAAGCAGGCCTGACCTCCAAGCAGCCTTGAACCCCCTTCCCTTGAGCAGCCCTGACCTGCCTTCCCACAAGCAGGCCTGAACCCCAAGCAGCCCTGAACCCCTTCCCACAAGCAGCCCGGACCCACAGGCAGCCCTGACCCCGACCCACAGGCAGCCCTGACCTCCCTTCCCACAAGCAGCCCTGACCCCCAAGCAGCCCTGACCTCCCTTTCCACAAGCAGCCCTGACCCCTTCCCACAAGGAGTCCTGACCCCCAAGCAGCCCTGACCACTTCCCCCAAGCAGGCCTGACCCCCAAGCAGGCCTGACCCCCTTCCCCCAAGCAGCCCTGACCCCCTTCCCACAAGCAGCCCTGACCCCCATGCAGCCCTGACCCCCCATCGCACAAGCAGCCCTGACCCCCAAGCAGCCCGGACCCCTTCCCCCCAAGCAGCCCTGACCCCCAAGCAGCCCTCACCTGCCTTCCCAAGAGCAGCCCTGACCCCCAAGCAGCCCTCACCTGCCTTCCCAAAAGCAGCCCTGACCACCAAGCAGCCCTGACCCCCTTCCTACAAGCAGCCCGGACCCACAGGCAGCCCTGACCCCGACCCACAGGCAGCCCTGACCTCCCTTCCCACAAGCAGCCCTGACCCCCAAGCAGAAATGACCCCTTCCCCCAAGCAGCCCTCACCTGCCTTCCCACAAGCAGGCCTGACCCCCAAGCAGCCCTGACCCCCTTCCCACAAGCAGCCCGGACCCACAGGCAGCCCTGACCCCGACCCACAGGCAGCCCTGACCTCCCTTCCCACAAGCAGCCCTGACCCCCAAGCAGCAATGACCCCTTTCCCACAAGCAGCCCTGACCCCCAAGCAGCCCTGACCTCCCTTCCCACAAGCAGCTCTGACCCCTTCCCACAAGGAGGCCTGACCCCCAAGCAGCCCTGACCACTTCCCCCAAGCAGGCCTGACCCCCTTCCCCCAAGCAGCCCTGACCCGCCTTCCCACAAGCAGGCCTGACCCCCAAGCAGCCCTGACAACTTCCCCCAAGCAGGCCTGACCCCCAAGCAGCCCTGACCACTTCCCCCAAACAGGCTTGACCCCCAAGCAGCCCTGACCCCCTTTCCACAAGCAGCCTGGACCCACAGGCAGCCCTGACCCTTTCCCACAAGCAGCCCTGACCCCCAAGCAGCCCTGACCCCCCATCGCACAAGCAGCCCTGACCCCCAAGCAGCCCGGACCCCTTCCCCCCAAGCAGCCCTGACCCCCAAGCAGCCCTCACCTGCCTTCCCAAAAGCAGCCCTGACCCCCAAGCAGCCCTGACCCCCCTTCCCACAAGCAGCCCTGACCCTCAGGTAGCTCTGACCCCCCTTCCCACAAGCAGCCCTGACCCACAGGCAGCTCTGACCTCCCTTCCCACAAGCAGCCCTGACCTCCCTTCCCACAAGCAGCCCTGACCCCGAAGCAGGCCTGACCACTTCCCACAAGAAGCCCTGACTCCCCTTCCCTCAAGCAGCCTGCTGACCCCTTCTGACCCCTGCTGACCCTGCTGACCCCTTCCCCATGCAGCCCTGAACCCTCTTCCCACAAGCAGTCCTGACCCCCAAGCAGCCCTGACCAGTTGCCCCAAGCAGCCCTGACCCCCAAGCAGCGCTGACCCCCCTTCCCACCAGCAGCCCTGACCACTTCCCACAAGAAGCCCTGACCCCCCTTCCCTCAAGCAGCCTGCTGACCCCTTCTGACCCCTGCTGACCCCTTCCCCATGCAGCCCTGAACCCCCTTCCCACAAGCAGTCCTGACGCCCAAGCAGCCCTGACCAGTTCCCCCAAGCAGCCCTGACCCCCTCTTCCCACAAGCAGCCCTGACCCCTTGTCATCTGTGGGATGACAAGTTGCACCTGCTGCAATTCTCTCTTCTATACACTTGTTAAAGGTCCAGCATCCCTAAAGTTGAAAGTTTGAGTACCCCTGATCTAAACCCCCCTGGACTGAAAGAGGCTATGGCATGAGATTAATCGCAATTCACTCCAGATGCTCCTGTTTTATCTCCTTGGGGTGAAGGCTCTGGGTTTAAAACAGTTTCAGAGTGAAGGACTTGGAGGCTATCGAGCTCCACCCGGGACTTAAGCATGACCCCCTTTCCTATAGCTTTATTTTTCTGGGGCATGTAGGGAGAACAGAATCGGGAAAGAGAAAGAAATATTTGAACTTGAAAGACAAGAGGGACTAACAGCAACAAGGCAAGAAATAATTAAAGGATTAAGAATTAAGAACAATAAAGAGTTAAAAGGAAAGAAATTATGGAATACAGTATAAATGCCCAGTTGGCTGAATTTACAAGCTGGGATTGTGATTGTTAAGAAGAGAAACATTAAGAATTTTTATAAAACCCTTCTGGCGTTTAATCCTTTGGATTGTTTTTATTATAAAACTCTACAGTGTGTGGGACAGAAGGAAGACTGTCTCGCTTTTTTGTCGTGTTGATAAAGGTTTTTTTTTTAGTTTATCAGTTTTGTTTACCATTTCTTCTGGGAAGTGAGAAGCTTGTTATGGTTATAATACTTTGCTTAAGTTACCAACATTAATAACAGAAGATAACAAAATTAAAACAATAGGCTTTTTGCTGAGGATTTTTCATAAAGGAATATACTGACATCTGGTGGGGAATTGAGACAACTGCTTGTGAAGTGTTACAGATTGGAAAACCTGTATAAATGTAAGATAATTAACTGTGGATTTTGATAGACTGAGATTTTTAAAGGGATAATGGCCACCACTAGGAGATGCACTACGTTGGAACAGATTGTTGTTGGCAACCTTCAGTCTCGAAAGACTCTGGTATCGCGCTCTGATGGTGGTTCTGGAACAGCGTCTAGTGTGGCTGAAAAGGCCGATTCGGGAGTGAAAATCCCTTCCACACTTCCCTTCAAAACCAGTGCTGGCTTCTAAAGCATTACATCTTTACATGTCTACCCATACATACATACATACATACATACATACATACACACATACATACATCTTGTTGGCATCCTTCAGTCTCGGAAGACTATGGTGTCACACTCTGAATGGTGGTTCTGGATCAGAGTGTCCTCTCCAGTGCGCGAAGCCTGGGTAAAGTAGGTATGGAGGATAGGCTGTTACCCATGCAGCAAATTCCCCCTCTCCACGTTGCTGAAATGGTCCAATGGAAAGGCAGAGGCCAATACGGTTGGTTCCAGCGGCGTCGCAGGAGTTGCCAGAACATGACCGTGTTCTACCATGAACTGCCTCAGGGACTCTGGCTCCGGATTTTGCCTCGAGGTTGACTCCTGAAGCCTTTTCCATAACTGGATGTAGCCACAAGGCAGTGGAGGTTTGGGATCAGAGTTTTCCTTCTCTCAGATGAGCTGCCTTCCCAGGCTGACGAGTCCCATCTACCCGGTGGCTGTTTAGTCGCCTCTTATGACAAGTACAGCCAAACTGAGGGCCTATTCTTATCCCCAGCCCCCAGGGGATCGTTGTTGGCAACCTTCAGTCTCGAGAGACTATGGTATCGCGCTCTGAAAGGTGGTTTTGGAACAGCGTCTAGTGTGGCTGAAAAGGCCAATTCGGGAGTGACAATCCCTTCCACACTGGGAGCAAGTGCAGTCTGTCCCTGGTCTGACTCCCTGGCTATGGGCCTTCCTTCTTTGCCTCTTAGCCTCAGACTGTTGGCAAAGTGTCTCTTCAAACTGGGAAAGGCCATGCTGCACAGTCTGCCTCCAAGCGGGCCGCTCAGAGGCCAGGGTTTCCCACTTGTTGAGGTCCACTCCTAAGGCCTTCAGATCCCTCTTGCAGATGTCCTTGTATCGCAGCTGTGGTCTACCTGTAGGGCGCTTTCCTTGCACAAGTTCACCATAGAGGAGATCCTTTGGGATCCGGCCATCATCCATTCTCACGACATGATCGAGCCAACGCAGGCGTCTCTGTTTCAGCAGTGCATACATGCTAGGGATTCCAGCACGTTCCAGGACTGTGTTGTTTGGAACTTTGTCCTGCCAGGTGATGCGGAGGCAGCGCATGTGGAAAGCGTTCAGTTTCCCGTAAAAGAGCCATTGTTCATCCTCGGTGATTTCAGTGCTAGAGTTGGTGCTGATAACGGTTCGTGGCCCACTTGCTTGTCTCTCTCTCTCTCTCTCTCTCTCTCTCTCTCTCTCTCACACACACACACACACACACACACACACACACACACCTGCTTTTTGCTAGGGCACTTTGCTGGTGAACAAATGAGGGGGTAGGACACAAAATAAAGCACCCCTGTTACAGCTAATTTGAAATGTCTCCAGCAAACTGGCTTCCCTGCTTCTCTCTGACTCCCAGAGGAGCCCTGTGGAAATGCCAGTGGCCCAGGGGTTTGCCAGGGGTTTGTTCAGCACTTTTAACCAGCAGAAGAATTTCCCTGCAAGGCAACATCCTCAGCTCTTTCCGCCCATGTCCTGTGAGTGGGGCCCTGTCTCCTGGGCTCTAGATGTGGGGTCCCAGGCAGCTGAGATGAAGCCAACCCTCTTCTGGTGGGATTCAGAGTTAGCCCTGCTAAATAGTTATCTATTTATTTTAGATAAACCCCAACCTGTGGAACCTCGTTCCTCACCACCAGCTTCAGCATAGACAAAGGGGCATCAGTGTTCCCTGGGGTGAGAGACTGAATATGAAAGGTAAGAAAATAAGAACAGCCCCACTGGATCAGGCCATAGGCCCATCTAGTCCAGCTTCCTGTATCTCACAGCAGCCCACCAAATGCCCCAGGGAGCACACCAGATAACCAGAAACCTGCATCCTGGTGCCCTCCCTTGCATCTGGCATTCTGACATAGCCCATTTCTAAAATCAGGAGGTTGCTCATACACATCATGGCTTGTAACCTGTAATGGATTTTTCCTCCAGAAACCTGTGCAATCCCCTTTTAAAGGCATCCAGGCGAGATGCCATCACCACATCCTGTGGCAAGGAGTTCCACATAACTACCACACGCTAAGTAAAGAAATATTTTCTTTTGTCTGTCCCAATCCTCCTAACACTCAATTTTAGCGGATGTCCCCTGATTCTGGTGTTATGTGAGAGTGTAAAGAGCATCTCTCTATCCACTCTATCCTTCCTGTGCATAATTTTGTATGTTTCAATCATGTTCCCCCTCAGGCACCTCTTTTCTAGGCTGAAGAGGCTCAAACGCCGTAGCCTTTCCTCATAAGGAAGGTCATTACGTGCCTCCCCTTAATTAGCTTTTTAGGGAGGTGATGAGCAAAGGATCCTCATTAAAGTGTCATTTACTGGCACCTGGGGATCATATGTGCTGGATTCCCTCCATCCCCCCCTGGGCAATTTCAGGCTGTCTGGAGGCCAATAGCAGGGACACAACTTCCTGCCTCAGGGAGACTCCTGACCCATCCAGTCTGTTCAAGGACTCTGCCTCTAGCCCCACATTTACACCCCCAGATCTCAACCAACCATTTAGTGAGTGGATTTCCATCCAATCCATTAAAAGTTTCCTAGAACGAGGCAATCAGCTTGGGACACACCAATTGGCACGGTCCCCGGCTCATCCTGGCTGCGGTGAGGTGTATAAAGCGTGCCACTTGGAGCTTCACCTTATCGCCAGCACTTCACCCCCACGGAAGACCAGAGCGAAGAGCTACGATTGCTAACGTGGTGAGTTTCAATTTAGAAACCTTATATGTATCTATAGAGCGCACATTGAAATCCCTGATGGTGTCTCCTTAATGGGATATTCAGCAGCTTTGGTCTCTCTCTCTCCAGGAAATGCTGGTGCCAGGCTGTCTATGGCAAAGCTGGTAGTGAGGAACGAAGCTGCACGGGCTGGGGTTTCTCTCTGCCAGAATGGGCACGGCAGAGCCTTCTCTTCTAGGCTTCTAGACTCAAGGAGACAACTCGGTCCTGAAGTAGCAGCTTGCCGGCATCAGATCCCCCTGCCCCATGTCCAAGGCTTGGTGGTCTTGTGATGCCATCAGGTCCAGTCTCTAATAGCTTTGAGGTCGCTTCTGTTCTGGAAGCCAGGGGTCCCACTGTCCTCATAGGGTCAGCCACGGACAAGGGGTTGGGCTCTCATGCTCCATCTTAAAACTACTCTTTCCTGAACGTCTGTTTCAGATTCCGTACGTTATCCGGACAGTTTTGGAACTTGACCGGATTAACGCTGCTCCATGGGGTGCCTGGAGGTCAGCGGCTGTATCGGGCTCATCTCCCACCAGTGACTCCGATGGGGGTCTTGCAAAAACAGCTGGAAGCCTTGCTGTTCCTGGAGCTGTGAGGTTCCGGGGGGCCCACCAGCACCATACTCCGTTCCAGCTCCACTCGCCTGTATGGTTACTGTCTCCATGCAGGTTCCCATCGATACCCCTCAACCTTCTGCTTTGAGAGACAACGCTCAATATCCTGCGGGCACTGATAACTGAATGAAGGCACGTGGAATTAGGAGCAGCCAGAACATGGCGACCGTGACACAGATTTATAGTTGAGCATCTGGGCCCAGTTGTATTCGCTGCCCCCCAAATATCAGGCCAATGCTTTGACTTTCACCCCCTGGGCCCAAATCTGTTTCCTTCTCTCTGCATCCCTCCTACTCCTGGTTCTGAAGGGGTCCTGCTTGATGACTCCTCGGAGGAGGAAGAAATGGTTTCCACTGAGTAGATAAGGAGTTCCCACCCACCCCTCTCTGGCTTTGCCTGTTGCTTTGGGGCTAAAGGCTGATTGTCCAGTCTCCTGTCCTTCCCTTTCCATTAAAGCTGAATACGCATTGAATCCTTGGTGTTGTCTGTTTTTATTAACTATTAATTGTAACAATATATTCTATCTATCTATCTATCTATCTATCTATCTATCTATCTATCTATCTATCTATCTATCTATCTATTGTGTTTTTTGAGAGAGAGAGAGAGAGAGAGAGAGAGAGAGAGAGGGTTGTTCATGGTGTTAACTGTCCATGGTGCAAAGAGGGGATGTTTCTTTGACCTCTGAATACCCTGTGAGTGTTGGCTCACCCAGGGGTTAGCTGGCCACCTATTCATTCTGTAACACCAGGCTAAAGGGGGGGTGCCTCTTTGAATGCCCTGTGCACAATTTTTTGGGGGGGAACCTCATATTTCAAATTGAGCTTCCTGCTGCAACAGGGACAGGACAGCAGCAAAGAACACGTCATCTCCATGTCACTCGCTGGAAAGACAGGTCTTCAGCAAGAAAATGGTTGCCATGGCATCCTGTGCGCAACAAGGCAGTCACCGGTGGCTCCTCTGGGGAAAGGGTCGCGTCCACATCCCCTGGGTAAGGAAATTCGCCTCACATTAGGGCAGCTGTGAGATACAGGAAGCTGGACTAGATGGGCCTGTGGCCTGATCCAGTGGGGCTGTTCTTACGTTCTTATGTTCAGCTGCAATGGGAGGCAACACCCCATGTGCTTACTTGTGGTTATGGCTACGTTCTGGTCGGGTAAGGTCTGGGTAAATACTGCTCTGCACAAGATCATATCACTGGTCATTTCTCACTCATACTTACACCAATTCACATGAGAATTAAAAATTTCTGGTTTAAAATGTTGAATAAGCCCCTTTCCTGGAGCTAGAGCGCCCCCAGCTGGCCATCAGCAGCTGTTTCTTTTCTAACATGACAGGTGATGCATTTTCCCTTCACTGCTCCTTCACTGTTGATGGAGACACAATTTCAGGGCCATGTGGCCTGGATCCCTGGCATCTCCACAAGGCTCCTCTGGGAGTCAGGGACTTCATGGCTTGAGGATTGGGGGGGGGACGATCCCCTTGCCCCTTGTTCAGTCCACGGATATAAGGAAGGAGGGTCAGCCAGAGTCATAGAGTCGCCTCTGCTACCAAAGAGAAATAGAAATGAAGCCCAGCAGTCTGCGCGGTCGATGAGTGACAGAGCACCGGTGATCCATCAACACTAGCCCAGGGCCAGCCAGCGATAAGCCAGCACCAGCGCTAGGGCCTCGCAGACAAGCTCTATGGCACATTAGAGACAGTGCGTGCCGGTGATAAACATGCACGCACTATTTAGGATTTGGCCCATATCCAAGAGCCCTCGCAAAATGGGTATGCCTGTGACCGATACGTTGCCCTGATATGTGACGTGACAAATGAAAACACAGATTGAAGGAGTAACTTGGCTATACCTGATTTTTAAATTCTCTCTTGACACAACCTCCCCCCACACACACATTATGGGCAGCGAGTCAACACAACACAACCTGGTTCCTACCAAGTCATAGCCCAGAGCCCACCCTAGAAGTGCACAGAACAGGGTTTGTTTGGGGAACAGACATGGACCCCCATGGGGTGATGGAACCCTGCTGGACTGACAGTGCCCTCCCATCCTCTCCCACATCCCCCCACATGTGGGCTCCTCCCAGGGAGACTTGGGCTTGAAAAGCACCCTGGGGCATTTGGGTTCCGGAGCTGTCATTGTCCCCAAGAGAACTCCCGTGTGATTCTCGACTGTCCCATTCCAGCTGCAGGGGTGGGTGGGCCTGCATCTTTCAGTTCCCCCCAACAAAAGAAGCATCAACTCCCCATTGACGGATATCAGTGAGGGCTTCCCATGTGCCCAAAATGTTTCTCCAGCTCTTTAGGATCTTAATGGCAATCGGGCAAATCTGGGACGTCCCCTCCATCCAGCCTGGTCCCATCATAGTCACAGATCCCCCTATCCCGTCTTCAAGGCATGGTGGTCTTCTTGGGGTGTCATTGGGCCCAGCCTCCAATGTCTCGGCTTTGGGGGTGCTTCTGGTCTGGCATCCAGGAGTCCCCTTGACCTGCTAGCTCCAGCCATAGACAAGGAGTGGGGCTCTCATGCTCCGTGTTGAACGTGCTCTTCTCTGTTGGTCTGTTTCAGGCTCAGGTCAACACCCAGACCACAGAAGATCGTGCCCCACTGAACATCGTTCCATCGGATGCCTCCTGGCCAGGAGCCGGATCCGGGTCCTCTCCCAGCAGTGACTCTGATGGGGGTCTTGCGAAAACTGGAAGCTTTGCTGCGTCTGGCCGTGTGAGTCCTCAGGAGGTCAATATTCTGATGGAAGTTAGACTGACATCTGAATAGACACATGGAATTGGAACAACCGGGAAACAGCAAGCGTGACGAAGACCCACAGATGAGCATCTAGACTCAGTTGTATGTAGCCCCCTCCCCCCAAAAGAAGATGGACCCAAGCTTTGGCTTTCACCCCTGACCCCAATGTAGCCTAGGTCCCCTCCCAAGCACTGATTCTCTGCTGCTCCTGTTTCTGTGGGGATCCTGCTAAAAACTGCTTGGAGAATTGGATTCCACCGAGTAGATAAGGTGTTCCCATCCACCCCTCTCTGGCTTTGCTTATTCCTTTTGGGGCAGAAGGATAATTTCCAGTCCCCTGCCCTTTCCTTTCCAGTAAAGCTGAATTTGCATTGAATCTTTGGTGCACATTATTTATGTATTTATTTAACCTTCCAAGCAGGGCCGAGACACAGGGATTCCTTTCCTACTTGGAGATTAGATGGAAATGGGAATGTGCCCCAAAGGCTTTTCTGCAGCCTCTGTGCTGAATACGTAGTGAAGAAGAGCCAGCGCAGGCAGGCATCATCTCCGTGCCTGAGTTGGGCAGATTTTAGAAGGCAGTGGGCTTAGGAACAGAAAAAGAGCCCCGCTGGATCAGACCAAAAGCTCAGGCCCGTTCCTCATTGCCAGCTTTGCCATAGACAGCCTGGCCCCAGCATTTCCTGCAGAGAGAGAGATTGAAGCTGCTGAATTTCCCATGGAGGAGACGCCATCAAGGATATAAGAATATAAGAACATAAGAACAGCCCCACTGGATCAGGCCATAGGCCCATCTAGTCCAGCTTCCTGTATCTCACAGCAGCCCACCAAACGCCCCAGGGAGCACACCAGATAACAAGAGACCTCATCCTGGTGCCCTCCCTTGCATCTGGCATTCTGACATAACCCATTTCTAAAATCAGGAGGTTCCGCATACACATCATGGCTTGTACCCCATAATGGATTTTTCCTCCAGAAACTTGTCCGATCCCTTTTTAAAAGCGTCTAGGCTAGACGCCAACACCACATCCTGTGGCAAGGAGTTTCACAGACCGACCACACGCTGAGTAAAGAAATATTTTCTTCTGTCTGTTCTAACCCGCCCAACACTCAATTTTAGTGGATGTCCCCTGGTTCTGGTATTATGTGAGAATGTAAAGAGCATCTCCCTATCCACTCTGTCCATTCCCTGCATAATTTTGTATGTCTCAATCATGTCCCCCCTCAAGCGTCTCTTTTCTAGGCTGAAGAGGCCCAAACGCCGTAGCCTTTCCTCATAAGGAAGGTGCCCCAGCCCCGTAATCATCTTAGTCGCTCTCTTTTGCACCTTTTCCATTTCCACTATGTCTTTTTTGAGATGCGGCGACCAGAACTGGACACAATACTGCAGGTGTGGCCTTAACATAGATTTGTACAACGGCATTATAATATTAGCCGTTTTGTTCTCAATACCCTTCCTAATGATCCCAAGCATAGAATTGGCCTTCTTCACTGCCGCCGCACATTGGGTCGACACTTTCATCGACCTGTCCACCACCACCCCAAGATCTCTCTCCTGATCTGTCACAGACAGCTCAGAACCCATCAGCCTATATCTAAAGTTTTGATTTTTTGCCCCAATGTGCATGACTTTACACTTACTGACATTGAAGCGCATCTGCCATTTTGCTGCGCATTCTGCCAGTCTGGAGAGATCCTTCTGGAGCTCCTCACAATCACTTCTGGTCTTCACCACTCGGAAAAGTTTGGTGTCGTCTGCAAACTTAGCTACTTCACTGCTCAACCCTGTCTCCAGGTCATTTATGAAGAGGTTGAAAAGCACCGGTCCCAGGACAGATCCTTGGGGCACACCACTTTTCACCTCTCTCCATTGTGAAAATTGCCCATTGACACCCACTCTCTGCTTCCTGGCCTCCAACCAGTTCTCAATCCACGAGAGGACCTGTCCTCTAATTCCCTGACTGTGGAGTTTTTTCAGTAGCCTTTGGTGAGGGACCGTGCCTTCTGAAAGTCCAGATATATAATGTCCACGGGTTCTCCCACATCCACATGCCTGCTGACCTTTTCAAAGAATTCTATAAGGTTCGTGAGGCAAGACTTACCCTTACAGAAGCCATGCTGACTCTCCCTCAGCAAGGCCTGTTCGTCTATGTGTTTTGAGATCCTATCTTTGATGAGGGATTCCACCATCTTACCCGGTATGGATGTTAGGCTGACCGGCCTATAGTTTCCCGGGTCCTCCCTCTTTCCCTTTTTAAAAATAGGCGTGACATTTGCTATCCTCCAATCTTCTGGCACCATGGCCGTTTTGAGGGACAAGTTGCATACCTTAGTCAAGAGATCTGCAACTTCATTCTTCAATTCCTTAATAACCCTTGGGTGGATGCCATCAGGGCCCGGTGACTTATTGATCTTTAATTTATCAATGAGGTCTGAAACATCTTCTCTTTTAACCTCTATCTGACTTAACTCCTCGGTTAGGAGGGGCCGTTCGGGCAGCGGTATCTGCCCGAGGTCTTCTGCCGTGAAGACAGATGCAAAGGACATCTGCAAAGGACAGATGCATCTTGCAGATGCAAAGGACATCTGCAAGAGGGATCTGAAAGCCTTAGGAGTGGACCTCAACAGCTGGGAAACCCTGGCCTCTGAGCGGCCCGCTTGGAGGCAGGCTGTGCAGCATGGCCTTTCCCAGTTTGAAGATACACTTGGCCAACAGTCTGAGGCAAAGAGGCAAAGAAGGAAGGCCCATAGCCAGGGAGACAGACCAGGGACAGACTGCACTTGCTCCCAGTGTGGAAGGGATTTTCACTCCCGAATCGGCCTTTTCAGCCACACTAGACGCTGTTCCAGAACCACCATCAGAGCGCGATACCAGAGTCTTTCGAGACTGAAGGTTGCCAACAACAATCTGTTCCAACGTAGTGCATCTCCTAGTAGTGGTGGCCATTATCCCTTTAAAAATCTCAGTCTATCAAAATCCACAGTTAATTATCTTACATTTACACAGGTTTTCCAATCAGTAACACTTCACAAGCAGTTGTCTTAATTCCCCACCAGATGTCAGTATATTCCTTTATGAAAAATCCTCAGCAAAAAGCCTATTGTTTTAATTTTGTTATCTTCTGTTATTAACGTTAGTAACTTAGGCAAAGAATTATAACCAATTATAAATTGTCAGGGGTGCTGTCCCCGAGCAGCCCAGAACCGCCTTCCCCCAAGCAGGCCTGACCCACAAGCACCCCTGACAACTTCCCTCAAGCAGCCCTAACCCACAGGCAGCCCTGACCCCTTCCCACAAGCAGCCCTGACCCCCCTTCCACAAGCAGTCCTGACACACAAACAGCCCTGACCCCTTCCCACAAGCAGGCCTGACCCGCATTCCCACAATCAGCTCTGACCCCCAAGCAGCCCTGACCCCCTTCCCCCAAGCAGCCCTGACGCCCTTCCGACAAGCAGCCCTGAACCCCCTTCCCCCAAGCAGCCCTGAACCCCAAGCAGCCCTGACCCCCCTTCCCACAAGCAGACCTGAAACCCCTTCCCACAAGCAGCCCTGAACCCCCTTCCCACAAGCAGCCCTGACCCCCAAGCAGCCCTGACCCCCTTCCCACAAGCAGCCCTGAACCCCCTTCTCACAAGCAGCGCTGACCCCCAAGCAGCCCTGACCGCATCCCCCAAGCAGGCCTGACCCCCAAGCAGCCCTGACCCCCCTTCCCACAAGCAGACCTGAACCCCCTTCTCACAAGCAGCGCTGACCCCCAAGCAGACCTGAACCCCCTTCTCACAAGCAGCCCTGACCCCCAAGCAGCCCTGACCCCCCTTCCCACAAGCAGACCTGAAACCCCTTCCCACAAGCAGCCCTGACCCACAAGCAGCCCTTACCCCCCTTCCCACAATCAGCTCTGACCCCCAATCAGCCCTGACCCCTGCCCAAAAGCAGCCCTCACCCCCAGGCAGCCCTGACCCCCTTCCCACAAGCAGCACTGACCCGCATTCCCACAATCAGCTCTGACCCCCAGGCAGCCCTGACCCCTCTTCCCACAAGCAGCACTGACCCGCATTCCCACAATCAGCTCTGACCCCCAGGCAGCCCTGACCCCTCTTCCCACAAGCAGGCCTGACCCACAAGCAGCCCTTACCCCCCTTCCCACAATCAGCTCTGACCCCCAATCAGCCCTGACCCCTGCCCAAAAGCAGCCCTCACCCCCAGGCAGCCCTGACCCCCTTCCCACAAGCAGCACTGACCCGCATTCCCACAATCAGCTCTGACCCCCAGGCAGCCCTGACCCCCTTCCCACAAGCAGCACTGACCCGCATTCCCACAATCAGCTCTGACCCCCAGGCAGCCCTGACCCCTCTTCCCACAAGCAGGCCTGACCACCAAGCAGCCCTGACCCCCTTCCCACAAGCAGGCCTGACCCCCAAGCAGCCCTGACCCCCTTCCCACAAGCAGCCCTGACCCCCAGGCAGCCCTGACCCCCTTCCCACAAGCAGCCCGGACCCACAGGCAGCCGTGAAACCCCTTCCCCCAAGCAGCCCTGACCCCCCTTCCCACAGGCAGCCCTGACCTCCCTTCCCACAGGCAGCCCTGACCCCCAAGCAGCCCTGACCCCCCTTCCCACAAGCAACGCTGACCCCCAAGCAGCCCTGACCCCCCTTCCCACAAGCAGCCTGACCCCCAAGCACCCCTGATCCCCCTTCCCATAAGCAGCCCTGACCCACAAGCAGCCCTGACCCACCTTCCCCAAGCAGCCATGAACCCCCTTCCCACAAGCATTTTTTTACCAGGTGATCCTAATGAGATGGAATTGGAGATCGATCGAGTCTACAGAGTAAATACAAGGATTACAAGGTTGAGGAAACGTCCAAGAGATATATTAGTGCATTTCACAAGAAAAAAGATAAGAGAGATGATTCTCCAGCAAGATGAGAAGATAAAGTTCACAGTAGAAGGAGTACAGATGATTGTGATGAAGGAGGTTCCACTTAGAATTCAAAAGGAAAGAATATGGCTCTCTGGTGGATGTTTTGAATGGGCTGGGGCACCTTCCTTATGAGGAAAGGCATTTGGGCCTATTCAGCCTAGAAAAGAGGCACCTGAGGGGGGACATGATTGAGACATCCCAAATTATGCACGGGAAGGATAGAGTGGATAGAGAGATGCTCTTTACACTCGCACATAACACCAGAACCAGGGGACATCCGCTAAAATTGAGTGTTGGGAGGGTTGGGACAGACAAAAGAAAATATTTCTTTACTCAGCGTGTGGTCGGTCTGTGGGACTCCTTGCCACAAGATGTGGTGATGGCATCTGGCCTGGATGCCTTTAAAAAGGGATTGGTCAAGTTTCTAGAGGAAAAATCCATTATGGGTTACAAGCCATGATGTGTATGCGCAACCTCCTGATTTTAGAAATGGGCTATGTCAGAATGCCAGATGCAAGGGAGGGCACCAGGATGCAGGTCTCTTGTTATCTGGTGTGCTCCCTAGTATTATTATTAACTATTAATTGTAACAATATATTTTATTTATTTATTTATTTATTGAGAGAGAGAGAGAGATGTTCATGGTGTTGAATACCCTGTGCACAACTTGGGCGGGGGGGGGGGAACCTCATATTTCCCATTGAGCTGGAAATGGAAAGACAGGCCTTCAGTAAGAAAATGGCGCAGAGCCAAATCCTGAGCTGCCCCTTGAGTTGAGATGGCCACAGTGCCAAAATGGTTGCCGCGGCATCCTGTGCGCAACAGGGCAGTCCCTGGTGGCTCCTCAGGGGAAAGGGTCGTGTCCACTTGCCCAGGGTAAGGAAATTAGCCCCTCAATAGGGCCACTGGATACTGTGGCCAGACATGGGCTCCCACAGAATCGAGAGCCTCCGTGTCAGATCTGGTGAGTGGTGAGAACACGAGGTGTGCCCAAGTTGGACTGAGGGTGGGCTGTAGTAGGAGCGCGAAACTCTCCTCCTCCCTCCAGCATCAAATCAGGGACAGAGATGGTCTTCTTGCCTTGATCTGCTCTGGGAGGGGCAACAAATGTGCCTTCCAGGGAGGGGAGGGCAGCAGCATTGACCAGTTTCCTTCTTCAGAGGAAGCAGGAATGTGGGTCAAGTCAGGACTACTTGCTGAGAAACCGATCAAGTTGATAAGGGCACCTTTTGATGTTCAGAAGCAGGTCTAGTGGGGCTGTTCTTATGTTCGTTCCCAACCCAGGGACATACATTCAGAAGTGATTCAGGCCACAAGTGTGTGTGTGTGTGCGCGCACAAGTGTGCAGAACCCCCAATGTCTGGCAAGGGATAACCCAGGTTTTTTTTTTCTTGCACCAGGTGAATGCAAACTTGAGCGAGAGAGAGAGAGAGAGAGGGGGGGGGGTTGAGGGTTTCTCAAAGGAGGAAGGCTGAGCTCTGAGATCCAAACTGGAAAACAGGTTTGTACACCTGAGATGTTGAGAAGGCGTTTATATATGGATCTCAGAGTTCAGCCGGTGTCCTAACTGGGTACCTCACGCTGTACCTGAGGGTCTGGCATGGCCCTCCTCCTTTGAGGAACCCTCCCATCTCTCTTTCTCTCTGTCTCTCTCCTATTGCTCCTATTAGACAAGACAGCTGCTTGTCCAGGGATGGTGTGGGCCAGGGAGTAGGGGTAGGGTTTGGGTGTGGACCCTGCTGCAAGCAGGGCTGGAGCAGGGACCAGTGCCAATCCCTACGTGGCGCCACTCCCAAGGACGCTGGCCGTCCAACTTGAATTGCAAAGCAGACTTCAAAAGCTTTCTGGCCTGGGCAAGACGGTGCCGTTCAGCTTCCTCCCCCCCTCGGTGTGGGCAATGAGAACTTGAGAGCTGACTTTCAGACATGTCACATTTTGACTCAGCGGACAAATGACTGAGTGGATTTTCATCCAGCCAATTAAAGATTCCCTAGAATGAGACACTCAGCTTGGAACACACCGTTCGGCACGGCGCCTGGCTCTACCCACCTGTGCCGAGGCCTATCAAGAGAGCATCTCAGAGCCTCCCCTTAGCGCATCCCAACAGAAGCCTAGAGCAACAGGACTATGGTGATGGTCTTTGTGAGTCTGGGTTTATGAACCCTCTACCTCTCTTGAGTGCACACTTGGACATCCCCGATGAGGCTTCTTCAGTGGGGAATTCCACCACTCCTATACTCAGTCTCTCTCCCCAGGAAATGCTGTTGCCATTAGCAGAGCTGGTGGTGAGGAACAAGGCTGCCCAGGCAGAGGGCTGAGGGAGGGAGGGAGGGAGGGAGGAGGGTTCCTCGAACAAGGAAGGTTGAACTCTGAGATACATATTTAAATGCCTTCTCAACATATCAGGTGTACAAACGTGTTTGTATTTGGATCTCAGAGCTCAGACTTCCTCCTTTGAGAAACCCCTCCTCTCTCTCTCTCTCTCTCTCTCTCTCTCTCTCTCTCTCTCTCTCTCTCACACTCAAGTTTGCATTCACCTGGTGCAAGGAAGGGGAAAAAAAAAACCTAGGGTATCCCTTGCCAAACATTGGGGGTTCTGTACAAAGTAATGGTATGTTCCTTACATGCTTTGGAAGGAAGGAAGGAAGGAAGGAAGGAAGGAAGGAAGGAATGGGGATCTGGGTGTGTAAATATGGGGCTAGAGGCAGAGTCCTTGAAAAGACTGGAAGGGGCAGGAGTCTCCCTGAGCCAGGAAGGGGCAGCCCTGCCATTGGCCTCCAGACAGCCTTCATTTGCCCAGGGGAGGACAGAGCGAGCCAAGCACAGATCCACGGAGGTGATCATCCCCTGGTTCAAGGAAATCCCTCATTAACAAGGATCCTTCCCTTATCACCTCCATCCAAAGCCAACTCAATGGAGATACATGATGAACTTGGTGCAAAATGGCGGTGCCAACACCAAACAAACTTGAAGGCCACCCACACACCTCCAGCTTCCCTTGGCAGTGAATGAGGTGGGGTGATGGGCTAAATCACTTCTGAATGTATGTCCCTGGGTGGGGAATGAACAGAAGTACAGCATAAATGAGCTATGATTGAACACCAAGAAAGCTGGAACTTGCCAGCATCCTGAATAAAACTTTTAAAAAGAGGTTTTGTTAATGAGCTTTGCACTTTTCTGCAAGTTTCACAAGATCAGGCTCCAGACCAGGCAAGACAACGAGAATTCTGCTCCTGGATTTTGTCAAGGCAACTGCCTCAGTGGCGGACCTGCCATTATGTGAAAGGGGCAAAAGCCCGCTGCACGGAGCCTGGCCACGGAGCCTCTGGGACCATGCGGAAGTCTTACTGAGCCTCCCCACACAGTCAGAAACTGTGCTGCTTCTTTGCACATGTCTTCTTCTTTGCACATGTCTTCATGTTTGGAAATTGTGGAAATCCTCCATGTCCTCTATTGTGCAAAGAGACTTTGAGTTTCTGAAAAGGGGGGGACGGGAATCAGCTTCCTTTCTACCTACAAGATGACTGATTTTGCCCCGTAAGCACATACATTCCAGGGGGGGGTGCAAAACACGAAGTTGTGCAGGCTCCCCAATGCTGGTGTAAAGCAGCCCCTCTCCCTTGCCTTCAAAACCAGTGCTGGCTTCTAAAGCATTACATCTTTACATGTATACCCATACATGCATACATACATACATACATACATACATACATACATACATACATCTTGTTGGCATCCTTCAGTCTCGGAAGACTATGGTGTCACGCTCTGAATGGTGGTTCTGGAACAGAGTGTCCTCTCCAGTGCGCGAAGCCTGGGTAAAGTAGGTATGGAGGATAGGCTGTTACCCATGCAGCAAATCCCCCCTCTCCACGTCACTGAAATGGTCCAATGGAAAGGCAGAGGCCAATACGGTTGGTTCCAGCGGCGTCGCAGGAGTTGCCAGAACGTGACCGTGTTCAGCCATGAACTGCCTCAGGGACTCCGGCTCCGGATTTTGCCTCGAGGTTGACTCCTGAAGCCTTTTCCATAACTGGATGTAACCACAAGGCAGTGGAGGTTTGGGATCAGAGCTTTCCTTCTCTCAGATGAGCTGCCTTCCCAGGCTGACATGCCCCATCTACCCGGTGGCTATTTAGTCGCCTCTTACGACAAGTACAGCCAAACTGAGGGCCTATTCTTATCCCCAGCCCCCAGGGGATCGTTGTTGGCAACCTTCAGTCTCGAGAGACCTATGGTATCGCACTCTGAAAGGTGGTTTTGGAACATCGTCTAGTGTGGCTGAAAAGGCCAATTCGGGAGTGACAATCCCTTCCACACTGGGAGCAAGTGCAGTCTGTCCCTGGTCGGTCTCCCTGGCTATGGGCCTTCCTTCTTTGCCTCTTTGCCTCAGTCTGTTGGCCAAGTGTCTCTTCAAACTGGGAAAGGCCATGCTGCACAGCCTGCCTCCAAGCGGGCTGCTCAGAGGCCAGGGTTTCCCACTTGTTGAGGTCCACTCCTAAGGCCTTCAGATCCCTCTTGCAGATGTCCTTGTATCGCAGCTGTGGTCTACCTGTAGGGTGCTTTCCTTGCACGAGTTCTCCATAGAGGAGATCCTTTGGGATCCGGCCATCATCCATTCTCACGACATGACCGAGCCAACACAGGCGTCTCTATTTCAGCAGTGCATACATGCTAGGGATTCCAGCACATTCCAGGACTGTGTTGTTTGGAACCTTGTCCTGCCAGGTGATGCGGAGGCAGCGCATGTGGAAAGCGTTCAGTTTCCCCATAAAAGAGCCCCATAAAAGAGCCATTGTTCAACCTTGGTGATTTCAGTGCTAGAGTTGGTGCTGATAACGGTTCGTGGCCCACTTGCTTGTCTCTCTCTCTCTCTCTCTCTCTCTCTCTCTCTCTCTCTCTCTCTCTCACACACACACACACACACACACACACACACACACACTCCTGCTTTTTGCTAGGGCACTTTGCTGGTGAACAAATGAGGGGGTGGGACACAAAATAAAGCACCCCTGTTACAGCTAATTTGAAATGTCTCTGGCAAACTGGCTTCCCTGCTTCTCTCTGACTCCCAGAGGAGCCCTGTGGAAATGCCAGCGGCCCAGGGGTTTGCCAGGGGTTTGTTCAGCATTTTTAAACAGCAGAAGAATTTCCCTGCAAGGCAACATCCTCAGCTCTTTCCACCCATGTCCTGTGAGTGGGGCCCTGTCTCCTGGGCGCTAGACGTGGGGTCCCAGGCAGCTGAGATGAAGCCAACCCTCTTCTGGTGGCATTCAGCATTAGCCCTGCTAAATAGTTATCTACTTAATTTAGATAAACCCCAACCTGTGGAACCTCGTTCCTCACCACCAGCTTCAGCATAGACAGAGGGGCACCAGTGTTCCCTGGGATGAGAGACTGAATATGAAAGGTAAGAAAATAAGAACAGCCCCACTGGATCAGGCCATAGGCCCATCTAGTCCAGCTTCCTGTATCTCACAGCGGCCCACCAAATGCCCCAGGGAGCACACCAGATAACAAGAGACCTGCATCCTGGTGCCCTCCCTTGCATCTGGCATTCTGACATAGCCCATTTCTAAAATCAGGAGGTTGCGCATACACATCATGGCTTGTACCCATAATGGATTTTTCCTCCAGAAACTTGTCCAATCCCCTTTTAAAGGCATCCAGGCCAGATGCCGTCACCACATCCTGTGGCAAGGAGTTCCACAGACCTACCACACGCTGAGTAAAGAAATATTTTCTTTTGTCTGTCCCAACCCTCCCAACACTCAATTTTAGTGGATGTCCCCTGATTCTGGTGTTATGCGAGAGTGTAAAGAGCATCTCTCTATGCAACCATTTTGGAACCGTGGCAATCTCAGCTCAACAAGTAGCTCAGGATTTGGCTCTGCGCTATGTTCTCACTGAAGACCTGTCTTTCCAGCAAGTGACATGGAGATGGCAGGTTCTCTGCTGCTATCCTGTCCCTGTTGCCTGACCCACAGGCAGCCCTGACCACTTCCCCCAAGCAGCCCTGACCCCCAAGCAGCCATGACCACTTCCCCCAAGCAGGCCTGACCCACAAGCAGCCCTGACCTCCCTTCCCACAAGCAGCCCTGACCCCCAAGCAGCCCTGCCCTCCATTCCCACAAGCAGCCCTGACCCCCAAGCAGCCCTGACATACAAGCAGCCCTGAACACTTCCCACAAGAAGCCCTGACCCCCCTTCCCTCAATCAGCCTGCTGACCCCTTCTGACCCTGCTGACCCCTTCCCCATGCAGCCCTGAACCCCCTTCCCGCAAGCAGCCCTGACCCCTTCCCGCAAGCAGCCCTGACCCACAAGCAGCCCTGACCCCCAAGCAGCCCTGACCCCTTCCCACAAGCAGCCCTGACCCTCAAGGTGCCCTGACCCCCCTTCCCTCAAGCAGCCCTAAACCCCCTTCCCACAAGCAGCCCTGAACCCCCTTCCCACAAGCAGCCCCAACCCCCATGCAGCCCTGCCCCCCTTCCCACAAGCAGCCCTGCCCTCTTCTCACAAGCAGCCCTGACCCCCAAGCAGCCCTGACCCCTTCCCACAAGCAGCCATCTGTGGGATGACAAGTTGCACCTGCTGCAATTCTCTCTTCTATACACTTGTTAAAGGTCCAGCATCCCTAAAGTTGAAGGTTTGAGTACCCCTGATCTAAACCCCCCTGGACTGAAAGAGGCTATGGCATGAGATTAATCTCATTCACTCCAGATGCTCCTGTTTTATCTCCTTGGGGTGAAGGCTCTGGGTTTAAAACAGTTTCAGAGTGAAGGACTTGGAGGCTATGGAGCTCTACCCGGGACTTAAGCATGACCCCCTTTCCTACAGCTTTATTTTTCTGGGGCATGTAGCAGAGAACAGAGAAAGAGAAAGAAATATTTGAACTTGAAAGACAAGAGGGACTAACAGCAACAAGGCAAGAAATAATTAAAGGATTAAGAATTAAGAACAATAAAGAGTTAAAAGGAAAGAAATTATGGAATACAGTATAAATGCCCAGTTGGCTGAATTTACAAGCTGGGATTGTGCCTGTTAAGAAGAGAAACATTAAGAATTTTTATAAAACCCTTCTGGCGTTTAATCCTTTGGATTTTTTTTTTATAAAACTACAGTGTGTGGGACAGAAGGAAGACTGTCTCGCTTTTTTGTCGTGTTGATAAAGGTTTTTTTTTTTTAGTTTATCAGTTTTGTTTACCATTTCTTCTGGGAAGTGAGAAGCTTGTTATGGTTATAATACTTTGCTTAAGTTACCAACATTAATAACAGAAGATAACAAAATTAAAACAATAGGCTTTTTGCTGAGGATTTTTCATAAAGGAATATACTGACATCTGGTGGGGAATTAAGACAACTGCTTGTGAAGTGTTACAGATTGGAAAACCTGTGTAAATGTAAGATAATTAACTGTGGATTGTGATAGACTGAGATTTTTAAAGGGATAATGGCCACCACTAGGAGATGCACTACGTTGGAACAGATTGTTGTTGGCAACCTTCAGTCTCGAAAGACTATGGTATCGCGCTCTGATGATGGTTCTGGAACAGCGTCTAGTGTGGCTGAAAAGGCCGATTCGGGAGTGAAAATCCCTTCCACACTGGGAGCAAGTGCAGCCTGTCCCTGGTCTGTCTCCCTGGCTATGGGCCTTCCTTCCTTGCCTCTTAGCCTCAGACTGTTGGCCAAGTGTCTCTTCAAACTGGGAAAGGCCATGCTGCACAGCCTGCCTCCAAGCGGGCCGCTCAGAGGCCAGGGTTTCCCAGCTGTTGAGGTCCACTCCTAAGGCTTTCAGATCCCTCTTGCAGATGTCCTTGTATCGCAGCTGTGGTCTACCTGTAGGGAGTTCTCCACAGTGGAGATCCTTTGGGAGCCGGCCATCATCCATTCTCACGACATGACCGAGCCAACACAGGCATCTCTGTTTCAGCAGACGTTGGAACAGATACATAAAGAGAAATCCCCAACAAGATCATCAGGGAAAGAGCTGAATCTGGAAGCTATTCAAGATTTACTAATGAAGATGGAAAATTGTTTGTAGGAAAAAATAGAAGGAATGGATGGGAAATTTGAAATTTGAAATCAAGAAATGCAGGAGATGAAATTACAGATGCAAACAAACATGTCATGTTGGGATACAATGTGGGAAGAAACAGAGACAAAGATAGAAGGGATAAATAATACACAATAAAGTTTCTGAGACAAAATCTGAGGATTTGGAAGTCAGAGAGGATAGGAATCAAGACAGGATGGCATTGATGGAACGGGCGCAAAAAGAAAATATTTTAAGATTCAGAGCTATACCAGAACAGGAAGGAGAGGAGATAAGAGCCAGGATGAGAGAAATTTTGGCAATTTTTTTTACCAGATGATCCTAATGAGATGGAGTTGGAGATGGATAGAGTCTACAGAGTAAATACAAGGATTACAAGGTTGAGGAAACGTCCAAGAGATATATTAGTGCATTTCACAAGAAAAAAGATAAAGAGATATGATTCTCCAGCAACATGAGAAGATAAAGTTCACAGTAGAAGGAGTACAGATGATTGTGATGAAGGAGGTTCCACTTAGAATTCAAAAGGAAAGAATATGGCTCTCTGGTGGATGTTTTGAATGGGCTGGGGCACCTTCCTTATGAGGAAAGGATATGGCGTTTGGGCCTCTTCAGCCTAGAAAAGAGGCGCCTGAGGGGGGACATGATTGAGACATCCCAAATTATGCACAGGAAGGATAGAGTGGATAGAGTGAGGCTCTTTATGCTCTCACATAACACCAGAACCAGGGGACATCCACTAAAATTGAGTATTGAGAGTGTTAGAAAAGACAAAAGAAAATATTTCTTTACTCAGCGTGTGGTTGGTCTGTGGAACTCATTGCTGCAGGATGTGGTGATGGCATCTGGCCTGGATGCCTTTAAAAGCAGATTGGACAAGTTTCTGGAGGAAAAATCCATTACGGGTTAAAAGCCATGATGTGTATGTGCAACCTCCTGATTTTAGAAATGGGTTATGTCAGAAGGCCAGGGCACCAGGATGAGGTCTCTTGGTATCTGGTGTGCTTCCCTGGGTCAGTTGGTGGGCCACTGTGAGATACAGGGAGCTGGACTAGGTGGGCCTATGGGGTGGGGCTATCCAGTGGGGCTGTCCCAACCTATCCAGTGGGTCAAGTTTCTAGTGGAAAAATCCATTACGGGTTACAAGCCATGACATTTGCAACCTCCTAATTTTAGAAATGGGCTATGTCAGAATGCCAGATGCAAGGGAGGGCACCAGGATGCAGGTCTCTTGTTATCTGGTGTGCTCCCTGGGACATTTGGTGGGCCGCTGTGAGATACAGGAAGCTGGACTAGATGGGCCTATGATTCCCCTCCCAGCTGGCAGCCATACCCAAAAGTCCACAGAGCCCTCGTGAAATGGCCCACAGCCTGGAGAGGCTGGGAGGGGCGAGATTTCATGCCAATTGGGGCCAGGAGGGAGGGAGGGCCATGCCAGACCCTCAGGTACAGCGTGAGGTACCCACTTAGGACACCGGGCACTCTGCTCACCAGACCAGTGTAGGGTCCTCTCCAAAATGCTACATACATATGTGTTGTGTGTGTGTGTACATCAAACATATATTTGCTTTAAATTTGTAGAAATATAAAAACAAACTTAGGGTGAAGTACCAGCTTGCCAGCATCAGGTCCCCCTGCCCCTTTTCCAGGGCTTGGTGGTCTTGTGATGCCATCAGGTCCTGCCTCTAAGAGCTTTGAGGGAGCATCCGTTCTGGCAGCCGGGGGTCCCACTGACCTGGTAGGGTCAGCCACGGACAAGGGGTTGGGATCTCATGCTCCATCTTAAAACTGCTCTTTCCTGATTGTCTGTTTCAGGTTCTAATCTTTGATGATTCTCGAAAGCTTTGATCAATCGGATGCCTTGAGGTCAGCGGCTGTATTGGGGTCATCTCCCACCAGTGACTCCGATGGGGATCTTGCGAAATGAGCTGGCAGCCTTTCTGTGCCAGGAGCTGTAAGGTTCCAGGGGGGCCCACCAGCACCATACTCCAATCCAGCTCCACTTGCATGTACGGTTACTGTCTCCATGCTGGTTCCCTTCGATACCCCTCAGCCGCCTGCTTTGAGAGGCAATGCTCAATATCCTGCGACCATGACACAGATCTATAGTTGAGCTTCTGGGCCCAGTTGTATTCACTGCCCCCCCGAAATATCAGGCCAATGCTCTGACTTTCAGCCCCTGGGCCCAAATCTGTTTCCTTCTCTCTGCATCCCTCCTACTCCTGGTTCTGAAGGGGTCCTGCTTGATGACTCCTCGGAGGAGGAAGAAATAGGTTCCACTGAGTAGATAAGGAGTTCCCACCCAGCCCTCTCTGGCTTTGTCTGTTGCTTTGGGGCTAAAGGCTGATTGTCCAGTCTCCTGGCCTTCCCTTTCTATTAAAGCTGAATACGCATTGAATCCTTGGTGTCGTCTATTATTATTAACTATTAATTTTAACAATATATTCTATTTATTTATTTATTTATGTATTTATTTATTTATTGAGAGAGAGAGAGAGAGAGAGAGAGAGAGAGAGAGAGAGAGGGTTGTTCATGGTGTTAACTGTCCATGGTGCAAAGAGAGGGTGTCTCTTTGACGTCTGACAACCCTGTGAGTGTTGGTTCACCCTAGGGTTAGCTGGCCACCTATTCCTTCAGTAACACCAGCCTCAAGGGGGGGTGCCTCTTTGAATACTCTGTGCACAACTGGGGGGGGGGGAACCTCATACTTCACATTGAGCTTCCTGCTGCAACAGGGACAGGACAGCAGCAAAGAACCTGCCATCACCATGTCACTTGCTGGAAAGACAGGTCTTCAGCAAGAAAATGGCGCAGAGCCAAATCCTGAGCTGCCCGTTGAGTTGAGATGGCCACAGTGCCAAAATGGTTGCCGCGGTTGCCTCTTTGCACCATGGACAGTTAACACCGTGGACAACTCTCTCTCTCTCTCTCTCTCTAAATTAATTAATTAATTAATTAATTAATGGAATTGAATAGAATTGAATATATTGTTACAATTAATAGTTCATAATAATAGACAACACCAAGGATTCAATGCGTATTCAGCTTTAATAGACAATCCGCCTTTAGCCCCAAAGCAACAGACAAAGCCAGAGAGGGGTGGGTGGGAACTCCTTATCTACTCAGTGGAACCTATTTCTTCCTCCTCGGAGGAGTCATCAAGCAGGACCCCTTCAGAACCAGGAGTAGGAGGGATGCAGAGAGAAGAAAACAGATTTGGGCCCAGGGGGTGAAAGTCAAAGCATTGGCCTGATATTTCGGGGGGCAGTGAATACAACTGGGCCCAGAAGCTCAACTATAGATCTGCATCATGGTCGCCGTGTTCTGGTTGCTCCTAATTCCATGTGCCTCCACTCAGTTGTCAGTGCCCGCAGGATACTGAGCATTGCCTCTCAATGGAGATGGCTGAGGAAAAGGAAGGATTCGGCTGCTGCCCTCAAGGGAACCGTTTCCTCAAGGGAACTATAGATCTGTGTCATGGTCGCAGGATATTGAGCGTTGCCTCTCAAAGCAGACGGCTGAGGGGTATCGCTGGGAACCGGCATGGAGACAGTAACCGTACAGGTGAGTGAAGCTGCATCGGAGTATGGTGCTGGTGAGTCCCCCTGGAACTTTATCGGATAGGGTTGTGTAGCTATCCGATAAAGAATCTCAACCTGAAACTGACAGTTGGGAAAAAGCAGTTTTAAAATGGAGCCTGAGATCCCAACTCCTTGTCCGTGGCTGACCCTACCAGGTCAGTGGGACCCCCGGCTGCCAGAACAGAATCTCCCTCAAAGCTCTGAGAGGCTGGACCTGATGGCATCACAAGACCACCAAGCCTTGGACATGGGGCAGGGGGATCTGATGCCGGCAAGCTGGTACTTCTCCCTAAGTTTGTTTTTATCTTTCTATACATTTAAAGCAAATATATGTTTGATGAACACACACACACAACTGTACATATGTCTGCTGTATGTAGCATTTTGGAGACTGAAATCCTAGCCGGAGGTGCGTGGCCATCAGGGGATTTCCTTGAGGACACTCAGGACCGAGTTGTCTCCTTGATTCTAGAAGAGAAGGCTCTACCGTGCCCATTCTGGCAGAGATAAACCCCAGCCCGTGCAGCCTCGTTCCTCACTGCGTCGTTCCGACGCCCCGCCTGTCTCCAGAGAAGGACTGCGCGGGCGCGACAGAGAGGAGGGCGCGGGAGCAGCTCCCGCCAAAGAGCCCCGCCCCACAGGGCCCGCCCCCTCGCCGCTGCGTGTCCCCTCCTGCCCGAGCCACAGCGCCAGCCTGCCCCTGGGACAGGGTTTTACACCCCGACCCCCCTTCCCACAAGCAACCTGACCCCCAAGCAGCCCTGACCCCTTCCCACAAGCAGCCCTAACCCCCAAGCAGCCCTGACCCCCTTCTCCCAAGCAGCCCCGACCCCCTCCCTTCCCACAAGCAGCCCCTTCTCACAAGCAGCCCTGACCCCCAAGCAGCCCTGACCCCCCCTTCCCCCAAGCAGTCCTGACCCCCCTTCCCCCAAGCAGCCCTGAAACCCCCTTCCCACAATCAGCACTGAAACCCCTTCCCACAAGCAGCCCTGACCCCCCTTCCCACAAGAAGCACTGAACCCCAAGCAGCCCTGACCCCCCCTTACCATAAGCAGCACTGACCCCTTCCCACAAGCAGCCCTGACCCACAGGCAGCCCTGACCACTTCCCCCAAGCAGGCCTGACCCCCAAGCAGCCCTGACCCGCCTTCCCAGAAGCAGCCCTGACCCCCAAGCAGCCCTGACCACTTCCCACAAGAAGCCCTGACCCCCCTTCCCACAAGCAGCCCTGACCCCCAAGCAGCCCTGACCACTTCCCACAAGCAGCCCTGACCTCCAAGCAGCCCTGCCCTCCATTCCCACAAGAAGCCCTGACCCCCAAGCAGCCCTGACCCCTTCCCACAAGCAGCCCTGAACCCCAAGCAGCCCTGACCCCCCCTTCCCCCAAGCAGCCCTGACATATAAGCAGCCATGACCACTTCCCACATGAAGCCCTGACCCCCTTCCCTCAATCAGCCTGCTGACCCCTTCTGACCGTGCTGACCCCTTCCCCATGCAGCCCTGAACCCCCTTCCCGCAAGCAGCCCTGACCCCCAAGCAGCCCTGACCACTTCCCCCAAGCAGGCCTGACCCACAAGCAGCCCTGACCTCCCTTCCCACAAGCAGCCCTGACCTCCAAGCAGCCCTGCCCTCCATTCCCCCAAGCAGCCCTGACCACTTCCCCCAAGCAGGCCTGACCCACAAGCAGCCCTGACCTCCCTTCCCACAAGCAGCCCTGACCTCCAAGCAGCCCTGCCCTCCATTCCCACAAGCAGCCCTGACCCCCAAGCAGCCCTGACCCCCCCCTTCCCCCAAGCAGCCCTGACATATAAGCAGCCATGACCACTTCCCACATGAAGCCCTGACCCCCTTCCCTCAATCAGCCTGCTGACCCCTTCTGACCGTGCTGACCCCTTCCCCATGCAGCCCTGAACCCCCTTCCCGCAAGCAGCCCTGACCCCCAAGCAGCCCTGACCACTTCCCCCAAGCAGGCCTGACCCACAAGCAGCCCTGACCTCCCTTCCCACAAGCAGCCCTGACCTCCAAGCAGCCCTGCCCTCCATTCCCCCAAGCAGCCCTGACCACTTCCCCCAAGCAGGCCTGACCCACAAGCAGCCCTGACCTCCCTTCCCACAAGCAGCCCTGACCTCCAAGCAGCCCTGCCCTCCATTCCCACAAGCAGCCCTGACCCCCAAGCAGCCCTGACCCCTTCCCACAAGCAGCCCTGACCCCCAAGGTGCCCTGACCCCCCTTCCCTCAAGCAGCCCTGACCCACAGGCAGCCTGATCTCCCTTCCCACAAGCTGCCCTGAACCCCAAGCATCCCTTGGGGTTGCTTGGACTGGGTGCTTGGAGGGAGGGAGGGGGAGAGTCTAACCTGCTTCAATATTCAGTCTCTCTCTGTCTCTCCAGGGAACTCTGGTCCCTGCATCTCTGTGTCAAGGCTGGCGGGGAGAAGGGACGCTGCTCAGGGTGGGCATTATCTCACACAGGGTGGGCACAATGGCCACAGAACAGCCGTGCTCGCTGTATCACTATGGAACATGGTATAGTATCACTATGGAACAAGGGAGCACAGGGGCATTGTTGCTGCATGTGGACTATGATGAGGAAGAAGAGGAGACTCTCAGAGTCTTCAGGTTGACCCAGGGCAGTACTGACTAGTGGTTAGCACCACTGACATCCTTCATGCTTAACCCAGTCTCCAATGTTTGCACACAATGTTTGTTGTGGTTGGTCTGTGGAACTCTTTGCCACAAGATGTAGTGACAGCGTCTGGCCTGGATACCTTTAAAAGGGGATTGGACAAGTTTCTGGAGGAAAAATCCATTACGGGTTACAAGCCATGATGTGTATGCGCAACCTCCTGATTTTAGAAATGGGCTATGTCAGAAGGCCAGGGCACCAGGGTGAGGTCTCTTGGTATCTGGTGTGCTCCCTGGGACATTTGGTGGGCCACTTTGAGAAACAGGAAGCTGGACTAAATGGGCCTATGGCCTGACCCAGTGGGGCTGTTCTTATGTTCTTAACTACTTACAATTCCCAGGAGGCCTTGCAGGTCTCTTGTTATCTGGTGTGCTCCCTGGGGCATTTGGTGCGCCGCTGTGAGATAGAGGAAGCTGGACTAGATGGGCCGATGGCCTGATCCAGTGGGGCTGTTCTTATGTTCTTAACTACAATTCCCAGGAGGCCTTGCATGTCTCTTGTTATCTGGTGTGCTCCCTGGGGCATTTGGTGGGCCGCTGTGAGATACAGGAAGCTGGACTAGATGGGCCTGTGGCCTGATCCAGTGGGGCTGTTCTTATGTTCTTATGTCAATCCAGGGATATGCTCAACTTCCCAGTTCTTTGATGGGAAAATTATACTGGGAGCAAGAAGATACAAGGGAGCAAGAAGATCTGGGAGCAAGAAGATCTGATTGGAGCAAGGGGCCCCGATCATATTGAGGAGATATGTCAGTCTTCTGTATGTCCAAACCAGGAACCAGACAGCCATGGATTCAAATGCAATCCATTTACGGAAAGATTAAACAGGGTTTTAAAAAGGCCATTGGGGAAGAGAGGGATGCGAAGGGTTCAATGAAGAGCAGTCATTCTCAACCAGTGAAACGGGCACCACCAATGGTATTTAAGGTGGTGTCTACTGGACCCCTGGATGAATGAAGGGGGAACAAGTCCATTGCCTTTATTTTTCTCCACCTTTCCTTTCTTTCCCCTCTTTTTCCAGGCCATTCGGGGGTCTGTATCCATGGCAGGTGTGTGGGTTCAGAAGAGACCATTGTTTGAAAGTGACCATGTTGCAACACATTTATCTACAGGCCAGAAAGATTCAGTAAATGGAGGGAATTAAAGCCCAAATAAGTATCTACAAATTCATTCATTCACATTCCGCCTTTCTCCCCAAAGGGTAGGTGCTGACCAAAAACAAAATGTAGGAGTTGCTGCTTTAATGAAATACTATACAATTTCTCATATATTTATTTCACTCTCACAGCAATGACACTAACTAGAATGACATGGAATATCTTGGCATGGCACCTCCTTCTGAAATGTATCTTCTTGCTCCCAGTATAATTTTCCCATCAAAGAACTGGGAAGTTGAGCATATCCCTGGATTGACATAAGAACATAAGAACAGCCCCACTGGATCAGGCCATAGGCCCATCTAGTCCAGCTTCCTGTATCTCACAGCGGCCCAACAAATGCCTCAGGGAGCACACCAGATAACAAGAGACCTGCATCCTGGTGCCCTCCCTTGCATCTGGCATTCTGACATAGCCCATTTCTAAAATCAGGAGGTTACACATACACATCATGGCTTGTACCCTGTAATGGATTTTTCCTCCAGAAACTTGTCCAATCCCCTTTTAAAGGCGTCCAGGCCAGATGCCGTCACCACATCCTGTGGCAAGGAGTTTCACAGAGCAACCACACGCTGAGTAAATAAATATTTTCTTTTGTCTGTCCCAGCTCCCCAACACTCCATTTGAATGGATGTCACCTGGTTCTGGTGTTATGTGAGAGTGTAAAGAGCATCTCTCTATCCACTCTATCCTTCCCGTGCATAATTTGGGATGTCTCAATCATGTCCCCCCTCAGGCGCCTCTTTTCTAGGCTGAAGAGGCACAAACGCCATAGCCTTTCCTCATAAGGAAGGTGCCCCAGCCCATTCAAAACATCCCCCAGAAAGCCATATTCTTTCCTTTGGAATTCTAAGTGGAACCTCCTTCATCACAATGATCTGTACTCCTTCTACTGTGAGCTCTATCTTTGCATGTTGCTGTAGAACCATATCTCTTAACCCAGGTGTGCTCAAAACGTCAATCGCGATCGACCGGTAGCTCGCGAAGCAAAATCCGGTCGATCACGCGCCGAGCCTCCTGTCCGCCATGTTGAAAGGGGCGGGAAAGAGCCCAGGAGCTTCAATTGGCCCGCCATCGCATCCGGGACACTCGGCGGCGCCGGGCCAATCGGGAAGCTCCGGGGCTCTTTCCCGCCCCTTTCAACATGGCGGGCCAATGAACTTCAGTGAAGGGCGGGAAAGAGCCCTGGAGCGCCCCCCACCCAGCGCTGCCGCCGTATCTCCCCCTGCCCGGCTCCCTCCCGCCCCACTGACGCGGCCGCTGATGCGGGCTTGGTCGGCGAGGCAGGAGGAGCAGAGCTAGCTGGCGGGCAGGCGGGCGGCGGAGCCGAGCAGCATGGGACTTACTGCTTATTGACTAGCATGGGACTTACTTCTGAGGAGACACCATAGGGTTGGGCTCTGAGGTTGCAATTCTGTCCACATTTACACAGGAGCAAGCCCCACTGACTCTAATGGGGCATACTTCTGAGTAGACATGCATAAGGTTGACCCCAACACATCTAATTCTGTTATGGCAAATGCTATTATTGTAAAAAAAACTCTGGTAGATCTCCAGGCCTTGCTGAGTTTCCAAGTAGCTCTCGAGCCAAAAAAGTCTGAGCACCCCTGTCTTAACCTTTTTCTTGTGAAATGCACTAATATATCTCTTGGAAGTTTCCTCAACCTTGCAATCCTTCTATTCACTCTGTAGACTCCATCGATCTCCAACTCCATCTCATTAGGATCACCTGGTAAAAAAAATGCCAAAATTTCTCTCATCCTGGCTCTTATCTCCTCTCCTTCGTGTTCTGGTGTAGATCTGAATCTTAAAATATTTTCTTTTTGCGCCCGTCCCATCAATGCCAACCTGTCTTGATTCCTATCCTCTCTGACTTCCAAATCCTGATTTTGTTTCAGGAACAAAAATCCTTCCTGATTTTGTTTCAGGAACTTTTATTGTGTCATTTATCCCTTCTATCTTTGTCTCTGTTTCTTCCCACGTTGTATCCCAACGTGACATGTTTGTTTGCATCTGTAATTTCATCTCCTACATTTCTTGATACAAAGTTTCGAATTTCCCATCCATCCCCTCTATTTTTTTTCTGCAAACAATTTTCCATCTTCATTAGTAAATCTTGAGTAGCTTCCAGATTCAGCTCTTTCCCTGATGATCTTGGTGGGGATTTCTCTTTATGTATCTGTTCCAACGTATTACGTCTCCTAGTGGTGGCCATTTCCCCTTTAAAAATCTCAGTCTATCACAATCCACAGGCAATTTTCTTAAATTTCCACAGGTGTTCCAATCTGTAACACTTCACAAGTAGTTGTCTTAATTCACCACCAGATGTCAGTATATTCCTTTATGCAGGAACCTCAGCAAACAGCCTATTGTTTTAATTTTGTTATCTTCTGTTATTAATGTTGGTAACTTAAACAAAGTATTATGACCATAGCAAGCTTCTCACTTCCCAGAAAAAATGGTAAACAAAACTGATAAACTCGAAAAACTTTATCAACACGTCATAAAAGCAAGACAGTCTTCCTTCTGTCCCACACACTTTAGTTTTATTTTAAAAAAATCCAAAGGAATCCAACCCAATAGGATTTTATAAAAACTCTTAACGTTTCTCTTCTTAACAGTCTCAATCTCAGCATTAAAATCCACCCAACTGGGCATTTATACTGTATTCCATTATTTCTTTCCTTTTAACTCTTTATAGTTCTTAATTCTTAATCCTTTAATTATTTCTGGTCTTGTTGCTATTAGTCCTTCTTGTCTTTCAAGTTCAAATATTTCTTTCTCTTTCCCGACTCTGTTCTCCGCTACGTGCCCCAGAAAAATAAAGTTGTAGGAAGGGGGGTCATGCTTAAGTCCCTGGCAGAGCTCGAAAGCCTCCAATTCCTTCGCTCTGAAACTTTTTGACACCCGGAGCCTTCGCCCCAAGGATTTAAAACAGGAGTGTCTGGAGTGAATTGTGTTTAATCTCACTCCATAGTCCCTTTCAGTCCAGGGGGGTTTAGATGAAATCTGACAGATGTATCTGCTGATAAGCAGAGCTTCCAGCAGTCGTCAGCCCACCATGTCTCCCTAACTTTTGCTCCTCTCTTAAGAAACCTGATGTACATAGTCTTGGCTTGGAGTCAAGGCCCAATTGGCATGAACTGCCCCTCCCAGCCTCTCCAGGCTATGGGCCATTTCACAAGGGCTCCGTGGACTTTTTGGTATGGCTGCCAGCTGGGAGGGGAATCGCTGCCCTCGGGGGGGGGGGGAGAGAGAGAGCAGAGTGTTCCTCGAAGGAGGAAGGCTAAGCTCTGTGATCCATATAGTTATAGTCCAGCTCACAATATAGAAATATCCCAAGATGCCCGGTTCACAATATGAAATACCCACAAGGCTCTCCTCTAACCAAAAGCCAGCATCTAAAATCCCTCTTAGAGAACAAGCTAGCTGTGGTATGGGTTCACAAGGGTAAACAGAAAGTCATAAATAACAGCCATAAACAAATAAAAGGGATGCATAGAGTAGCAGATCCTTTGTAATGGATAGCTCTGTAAACAAATTGCCAATGTGTATCGAATTTTCCTCCAAGATGTTGATCTGATAACAATGCCAAATGTTGTTTGTGGGCCTGTTGGTCTGTGATCCTTCCCATCCTTCCCATGGATGTGTTTTGCTCTCTTTGTGTGCTTCTGTCCCCCTCCCCTATCTAAAAGACCCTATAAAACCTGCATCATTGTAATCCTTCGGGGTCCTCCACGTGTGTGTGGGGGGGGGTCCCATTTGCAAACGAGTAAACGTTTCAAGTCCTCTGAATTCTCTTGTCGCCTGTTTGTTTGCCTCTCCAAAAATCCAAAGAACCGTGTGTGTGTTCATTCGGGATCAGTTTCTGGTGCCTTGTGACTCGGATGGAAGGCAAGGCTCTGCGAGGATTGAGACGAAGTCACTGCAGGGGACAGCGCACCGCCAGAAGGTAAAGTGAGTCGGCTCCCACACCCTTTGCGTGTGTCCTGGCGCTGAGTTGTCTCTGGATCTGGCCTCCGGTCTCCTTCTGCGCAAGAGAGAGCCCAGGAGAACGGGACTTCGCCCACGGGAAAGTACAGCGTGCTTAGGTGAGAATTCTCTGTGGGAACCCAGTGTGGGGAACCCTGGATGGAAGAGAGGTTCTGGTGTGGGGCCTCAGTGGGGAGGGTGATTGTGTTTGAATTATTGTACATATTGTTTGCATATTATTGTACATCTTGCTGTGTTGTGTGTGAGTGTGCCCATCTCCGTGGCTTCAGAGCAAGGCCACCTGGGTCTCTGCCCGACTGAGTGTTGTGTGACTGAGATACGAATGAGAATATGAGTGTGTGTGTGTGTGTGTGTGTGTGTGTGTGTGTGTGTGTGTGTGTGTGAAGGCAGCAAACCCTGAGGTTTTGAAGGTTGGCCATGAGTGAGTCACTGTTTTGGACAGCTGACACCCGGGTCCCAGGCAGGAGGCCAGCCTGTGTGACAATTAAGATGAGGCACTCAGAGCCTGAAGAACGAAACCCTTTGAAATGTATTTTGGATAACTTTGAGTCTCTGGGAAGGGGAAACCTCACCCTTCTGAATGGGCGCATTACCGGCCAGCTCAGAATTTCAATGGCCAGCAGAAGGTACTCTTAATTTCCATATGTTGTTAACCAGGTCTCAGTAGTTTCAGGAAGTCTGGACAAGGCCTCCTCCTTTCTCTCCTCCAAAGTACTCAGTGTTCTGCTTGCCTGCCCCTTCCCCTCAGTGTTCCTGACATCCCTCTCTTCTATCTGCTTGGCAATGTCATATGATGTGTTCTGTCTTCCCTTGTCTGAGAGACAAGATACAATTCGCTGTCTTGTTCATGGGTGCTCAGGATCAGGCTCATTTGAACTTAGTGTTTTTTAATGCACTTACTACTGGTATTGGTATTGGCAACCTTCAGTCTCGAAAGACTATGGTATCGCGCTCTGAAAGGTGGTTCTGGAACAGCGTCTAGTGTGGCTGAAAAGGCCAATCCGGGAGTGACAATCCCTTCCACACCGGGAGCAAGTGCAGTCTGTCCCTGGTCTGTCTTCCTGGCTATGGGCCTTCCTTCTTTGCCTCTTAGCCTCAGACTGTTGGCAAAGTGTCTCTTCAAACTGGGAAAGGCCATGCTGCACAGCCTGCCTCCAAGCGGGCCGCTCAGAGGCCAGGGTTTCCCACTTCTTGAGGTCCATCCCTAAGGCCTTCAGATCCCTCTTGCAGATGTCCTTGTATCGCAGCTGTGGTCTACCTGTAGGGCGCTTTCCTTGCACGAGTTCTCCATAGAGGAGATCCTTTGGGATCCGGCCATCATCCATTCTCACGACATGACCAAGCCAACGCAGGCGTCTCTGTTTCAGCAGTGAATACATGCTAGGGATTCCAGCACGTTCCAGGACTGTGTTGTTTGGAACTTCGTCCTGCCAGGTGATGCCGAGGATGCGTCGGAGGCAGCGCATGTGGAAAGCGCTCAGTTTCCTCTCCTGTTGTGAGCGAGGAGTCCATGACTCGCTGCAGTACAGAAGTGTACTCAGGACGCAAGCTCTGTAGACCTGGATCTTGGTATGTTCCGTCAGCTTCTTGTTGGACCAGACTCTCTTTGTGAGTCTGGAAAACGTGGTAGCTGCTTTACCGATGCGCTTGTTTAGCTCGGTATCGAGAGAATGAGTGTCGGAGATCGTTGAGCCAAGGTACACAAAGTCATGGACAACCTCCAGTTCCTGCTCAGAGATTGTAATGCAGGGAGGTGAGTCCACATCCTGAACCATGACCTGTGTTTTCTTCAGGCTGATTGTCAGTCCAAAATCTTGGCAGGCCTTGCTAAAACGATCCATGAGCTGCTGGAGATCTTTGGCAGAGTGGGTAGTGACAGCTGCATTGTCGGCAAAGAGGAAGTCACGCAGACATTTCAGCTGGACTTTGGATTTTGCTCTCAGTCTGGAGAGGTTGAAGAGCTTTCCGTCTGATCTGGTCCGGAGATAGATGCCTTCTGTTGCAGTTCCAAAGGCCTGCTTCAGCAGGACAGCGAAGAAAATCCCAAACAAGGTTGGTGCAAGAACACAGCCCTGCTTCACTCCGCTTCGGATGTCAAAAGGGTCTGATGTGGAGCCATCGAAGACAACAGTGCCCTTCATGTCCTTGTGGAAAGATCTGATGATGCTGAGGAGCCTGGGTGGACATCCAATCTTGGGGAGAATCTTGAAGAGGCCGTCTCTGCTGACCAGGTTGAAAGCCTTTGTGAGATCTATGAAGGCTATAAAGAGTGGCTGTCATTGTTCCCTGCATTTCTCCTGCAGTTGTCTAAGGGAGAATACCATATCAGTGGTGGACCTGTTGGCTCGGAATCCACACTGCGATTCTGGATAGACGCTCTCTGCAAGTACCTGGAGCCTCTTTAGTACCTGGAGCCTCTTTAGTACAACTCGGGCAAACAGCTTTCCTACAACGCTAAGGAGAGAGATGCCGCGGTAGTTGTTGCAGTCACCCCTGTCACCTCTGTCACTTACTACTAAGTGCATTGAAAAAGCAAACTTCTAGGCAAACTACACTGCGTGTTTGCTTAGAAACACAGCCTGCAAGACAATATATGTGCCCATTACATAGATCAGCAAAACTGAGTCAATGAGACCCTAAGGGCCAGAATACAAGCTAAAAATGCTCAGAGTGATTTAGAGAGACCCTAAGGTATAGTTTCCAGCTACAATAATAACCATGATTTGCTTCCTACCTATTTAAGTAACTAAAAAAAAAAAAAGACTAATTGCAGCTGCAACCAACCTAGACAGTTGTCAAAAGTGTGTTTCTCTTTAAATGCAACCTTTAATCATTCTTAATAACTTTTGGATTTCACAGGTATGCAATGCAGGAAGTCTGTGTGTTCCGGAAAGCCAGAGAAACCCTCCTAGCCTTCGTGCTGGACTTAACCCCCCTCAAGCGTCTCTTTTCTAGGCTGAAGAGGCCCAAACGCCGTAGCCTTTCCTCATAAGGAAGGTGCCCCAGCCCCGTAATCAGCTTAGTCGCTCTCTTTTGCACCTTTTCCATTTCCACTATGTCTTTTTTGAGATGCGGCGACCAGAACTGGACACAATACTCCAGGTGTGGCCTTACCATCGATTTGTACAACGGCATTATAATATTAGCCGTTTTGTTCTCAATACCCTTCCTAATGATCCCAAGCATAGAATTGGCCTTCTTCACTGCCGCCGCACATTGGGTCGACACTTTCATCGACCTGTCCACCACCACCCAAGATCTCTCTCCTGATCTGTCACAGACAGCTCAGAACCCATCAGCCTATATCTAAAGTTTTGATTTTTTGCCCCAATGTGCATGACTTTACACTTACTGACATTGAAGCGCATCTGCCATTTTGCTGCCCATTCTGCCAGTCTGGAGAGATCCTTCTGGAGCTCCTCACAATCACTTCTGGTCTTTACCACTCGGAAAAGTTTGGTGTCGTCTGCAAACTTAGCCACTTCACTGCTCAACCCTGTCTCCAGGTCATTTATGAAGAGGTTGAAAAGCACCGGTCCCAGGACAGATCCTTGGGGCACACCGCTTTTCACCTCTCTCCATTGTGAAAATTGCCCATTGACACCCACTCTCTGCTTCCTGGCCTCCAACCAGTTCTCAATCCACGAGAGGACCTGTCCTCTAATTCCCTGACTGTGGAGTTTTTTCAGTAGCCTTTGGTGAGGGACCGTGTCAAATGCCTTCTGAAAGTCCAGATATATAATGTCCACGGGTTCTCCCGCATCCACATGCCTGTTGACCTTTTCAAAGAATTCTATAAGGTTTGTGAGGCAAGACTTACCCTTACAGAAGCCATGCTGACTCTCCCTCAGCAAGGCCTGTTCGTCTATGTGTTTTGAGATCCTATCTTTGATGAGGCATTCCACCATCTTACCCGGTATGGATGTTAGGCTGACCGGCCTATAGTTTCCCGGGTCCCCCCTCTTTCCCTTTTTAAAAATAGGCGTGACATTTGCTATCCTCCAATCTTCTGGCACCGTGGCCGTTTTGAGGGACAAGTTGCATACCTTAGTCAAGAGATCTGCAACTTCATTCTTCAATTCCTTAATAACCCTTGGGTGTATGCCATCAGGGCCCGGTGACTTATTGATCTTTAATTTATCAATGAGGTCTGAAACATCTTCTCTTTTAACCTCTATCTGACTTAACTCCTCGGTCAGGAGGGGCCGTTCGGGCAGCGGTATCTGCCCGAGGTCTTCTGCCGTGAAGACAGATGCAAAGAACTCATTGAATTTCTCTGCCATCTCTAAGTCTCCTTTTATCTCCCCTTTCCCTCCCTCACCATCCAGAGGGCCAACCGCTTCTCTGGCGGGTTTCCTGCTTCTAACATATTTGAAGAAGCTTTTATTATTCCCCTTAATGTTGCTAGCCATGCGTTCCTCATAGTCTCGCTTGGCCTCCCCTATCACCTTCTTACATTTCTTTTGCCACAGTTTATGTTCCTTTTTATTCTCTTCATTAGGGCAAGACTTCCATTTACGGAAGGAAGCTTCCTTGCCCTTCACAGCCTCTCTAACTTGGCTGGTTAGCCATGCGGGCACTCTCCTGGGTTTAGTGGAACCCTTCTTTCTTTGCGGTATACACCTCTGCTGGGCCTCTATTACTGTTGTTTTAAGCAGCCTCCATGCACTCTGGAGAGACTGGACTCTTTTTACCCTCCCTTTCAACCTCCTTCTAACCAGCCTCCTCATTTGAGGGAAGTCCGCCCGTCGGAAGTCAAGGGTTTTTGTTAGAGATTTGCCTGGTATTCTTCCCCCAACGTGCACGTCAAAACGGATCGCAGCATGATCACTGTTCCCCAATGGCTCAGTAACGTTTACATCTCTAACCAGGTCCTGCGTACCGCACAAAATTAAATCCAGCACGAAGTTGGGTTAAGTCAGAATGCCAGATGTAGGGGAGAGCACCAGGACGAGGTCTCTTGTTATCTGGTGTGCTCCCTGGGGCATTTGGTGGGCCGCTGTGAGATACAGGAAGCTGGACTAGATGGGCCTATGGCCTGATCCAGTGGGGCTGTTCTTATGTTCTTATGTTCTTATGTGCCTCAAGGCATGCACAGAGTGCAGAATAGTAGCCAACAAAGAAAAGCCTCTAATGCCTAACATTGCGATGGCTCTCTTTTGTTTTAACCCTTTTTGTTTCAGCAACAAGTAAAGACAAAGAAAACAGCATTTGCCCTCCAGAGGACAAATTTACTTCATCTCATTTCCTTTACAGGATCTAAGCCCTGACTACTATATCTGTATATATTTAAGTTTGGTTTAATACTAATGATTTCTTTTTCTAATGGAAAAATTGTCATGAAAGATTCTTTTAATTTTACTTACATTCTCTGCTTGTACACATATAAATACTAAAATGTTCTATATGTTTGTTGTATGTGTATGTGTGGTATGAAAGAAGCGCTTTGTCTGTCTTTGTTCTTGTTTGTTTTTGACTTATAGTGAAGTCTATCTGAAGCCCACATGGCTGTAGACTTCCTTTCTGTAATAGGTCTGATATTCGTTGCAACAATTTTTATTATTTTTGCATATTGAGCTCATTACCAAGGCATGCACAGAGTGCAGAATAGTAGCCAACAAAGAAAAGCCTCTAATGCCTAACTTTGCAATGGCTATCTTTTGTTTTAACCCTTTTTGTTTCAGCAACAAGTAAAGACAAAGAAAACAGCATTTGCCCTCCAGAGGACAAATTTACTTCATCTCATTTCCTTTACAGGATCTAAGCCCTGACTACTATATCTGCATATATTTAAGTTTGGTTTAATACTAATGAAGTATTTCTTTTTCTAATGGAAAAAAAATGTCATGAAAGATTCTTTTAATTCTACTTATGATCTCTGCTTGTATACATATGAATACTAAAATGTTCTATATGTTTGTTGTATGTATGTGTGTGTGGTATGAAAGAAGCGCTTTGTCTGTCTTTGTTCTTGTTTGTTTTTGAATTATAGTGGAGTCTATCTGAAGCCCACATGGCTGTAGACTTCCTTTCTGTAATAGGCCTGATATTCCTTGCAACAATTTTTATTATTTTTGTATATTGAGCTCATTACCATTTTTGGTACCATGGTTCCTTTTTTTTCTGTTTTTAAACATGTAAGAGTACTCTTATCAAATGTGCTTTCTTTTCACACACACCCACCTCATCCAAGAGGGAGAGAACATGAAGAATAACCCTAAGGTAATTGGACAAAACGTTTTGTTCCATCAATGATGAATATTTTCAAGGGTTACAGTCCCTCACCAAATAATCTCTTCATGTTAAGATTTCACCCCATTGTAAAAACTATTGTGGTGCAATTAATATTTTGCATTCTCTTAATTCTACTTATATGTTAAAAAAAAAAAAAAGGAAGGAGAGAAGAGGAATGAGCTGTGCAAGTATTTGCAGAACCAACTTGAGTCCTCCTTGAAGGAAAAACCCAGGTTCTCTCCAGGTCCCAGGAATCAAAAGAGTTGTGAATAAGAAAAGAAACAAAAGCAAAAGTTGAAAAAAAAATCAGATTTGGTTGACTGTAGTGTGTAAAGCTCATGATGTATTCTAGTTTACCTCTGTCTTAATGGTAAGAAATTGCACTCAATCAGAGGTAGCCCTGGGAAACCTGTTTACTTTCTCTGTGGAGAATGTGTTAAAACACCTAACCTTTTGTGCTCAACAAGAATGTAAGCAAAGTCAGCACAGTGTCTTTCTGCTACTGTATTTGTATTGTATTTGTATTTCTGTAATGTTATTACCTCTTCTCTAGTTCCTACAGCAAACCAACCAACAAGCAGGCCATGTATAGAGTTCTGTAACAAAACCAGCCCTTTAAGGTTGAACAGTCCAAGAAAAAGAGAGAGGGGGAAAATAGAATTAAGAGCCACATGGTCTGACCAAAAGAACTTTGAGCTAAGAGAAACTGACTAGGAGTACCAGACATAGCCAAGCAACTGACATCTCTCTCTCAAAACAATGGATTGTATTTTCTAAAATCTAAAGAAGACTCCTACAGTAATATGCTAGGAGACAAAGCTTGGCCTGTTACCTTCTCCAGAAGAACCATACGTGTACAGAGTGCCTTCATGGTGTTTTGGCAGATGTCACAATATGTATTATTGTTATTTATTGTCTGTTGTAAATCAATGTCCGTGTGCATGTTTAAAGCTAGCAAATTGCCTTTATTCCAATATTGCACTCCCTGAACTGCTATTCTCACAATGTTTTAAGTTTCCTATGTTTAGTAAATTATTGCATCTTATCTTTGTTTGAGACCAAAGCAGTTAAAAGAGTCTGAAGTATGTGCAGTATCTGAACATTTGATATCAACAGGAGTGTCTAGATAAAGGACAGTGAGAAAACAAAGAAGGGACCTGAACATCTAAGATCAGGATAACTAAAAAGTTGTGGTAACAAGTATTAAAAATAACTTTAACCTTTAATTTATTCCAAGTGCTAATAGCCATGCTAGTTGTGTTTAACTGTTTGAATGTAGGAGCACAATCTAAGAAACACAACTAAATAAGCCTCTGTCACTAATCTTTATTATGTTCCAACAAAATGTCCAGCATTGTGTCCGTGACCACATGAGAAACAGCCCCCTGGATCAGGCCATAGGCCCATCTGGTCCAGCTTCCTGTGTCTCACAGTGGCCCCGCCGAATGCCCCAGGGAGCGCACCTAGTGGCGTGAGGCCAGCATCCTGGTGCCCTCCCATGCATCTGACATGGTCCATTTCTGGAATCGCGGGGGGGGGGGCACATAAACATGATCGCTTGTGGCCCGTGATGGATTTTTCCTCCAGAAACTTGTCCAGTCCCCTTTTGAAGGCATCCAGGCCGGAGGCCGTCACCACATCCTGTGGCGGGGAGTTCCACAGACCCACCACACACGGAGTGAAGAAATATTTTCTTTTGTCTGTCCTAACTCATCTCTCCCCACACTGAATTTTGAGTGGATGTCCCCTGGTTCTGGTGTTATGTGAGAGTGCACGGAGAGCATCTCTCTGTCCACTTTGTCCTCCCCATGCATGATTTTGTATGTCTCAAGCATGTTCCCCCTCAGGTGTCTCTTTTCTGGGCTAAGAGAGCTCAGGCACTGTGGCCTTTCCTCATAGGGGAGGTGCCCCAGCCCAGCAATTACCTTAGTTGCTCTCTTTTGTACCTTTTCCATTTCCAATATCTCCTTTTGAGATGTCTCAAATGTGTTCCAACACAGAGAAAGTGTACCCTGAAATGCACTGCTTAAGAAACCACCTTGACCCCTTGAGTATGTGTTTTGCTAACTTTTCTTTTCTGCTTTATACTCAGAAATCATGAATGCTTCAGCATTATCATCTGCAGTGAACTCCAAAGCAGGGTCAGTGCAGCTAACTCCAACCAACACATCCACTGGACAAGCTCACGAAAGTCCAGCGCTACGTGGACCTAACTTCCAACCAACGCTGGTTCAGACCTGAAGACTCCTCTGTTCCTGCCTGTGCTCCTCTGAACGGAGACCAATGGTGGAGGCAACTTGGCTGCGAAGGAGACTAGACCTCTTTTCCTCAACCTGTGTACACTCACTGAAGAAAGAGATGACAAGATAGAGGATACACCGGTCCCTTGCCACATGCCCCCAGATGGACAGATGGAGATTCAACACAGGAGGTACAAACTTGTCAGGTTACTGACTATACACAACGTCGCCTAGAAGACAGCTGCTGAAGATGAAGAACACCTTGCTCACCTGATGCTGAAGAATATGTTGGAGTTGGACCTGCTGAGGAGACTCACGGCTGATGAATAATGAGCTGTTATGAGCATGTATGATTTCTTTGGATGAAGTTGTTTTAATGTAGCATTTTTATTTTCTATTCATTCTATTATTTTCCATTGTATCTTCGGTTTGTTTGTGTTTGCTTTCCTGAACGCAATTCCAGTAACGTCTGTATTTTGGACCAAAACTTTGGATTATACCTGTATTTAGCATTAACTTAGGTAAACCTCACTTGAAAGTTGCTAGACAGGCTCTGGCACCAAAGAGCTAATATGCATTTTAGCTGACACTGCTGGCCCAGTTTACCTGCATCCTGGGTGATTAAGGGAATTCCCTCCATTCATGCCCTGAGTTACACATTTATCTCCAAACATTCTGCCTACATATAAGTGCAACTTTTCAAAATCCTTAAAAACTAAGAGAGTTTGGCTAGCAAATAGTTACTCTCCTGAGTACCCAAACATAGAGTCACTCTCCAGGGTGTACAGGCTGCTCACAGACCAGACGCCCAGACAAGTAGCTATGTTTGCACTTTAAACTCACTCTTTGCCCTTGTGTATTCAGAATGCTCTGTAGAAAGTGAACTAAAACTACACTACCTTAGTATACCTATAAGTGGTCTGGATTTATTATTCCTATCAGAGTAAAATGTGTGTTGATGTATTTTTTGTTTTGTTTAGCCCAATAGAAAATAGTTTCTGAATCAAACTAACCTTACATATGATCTCAAAGACCTTGCTCTGAAACCATGTCACCCATAAGGTTTCTCCCAACTGATTAAACTGGCTTGTGGATTTTGGTTGGCTTAGATCTCTTTTAGTATTAATTGGAGTTATTGTATTTCTTATATTTCTGTCTTATTGCTGTATCTACTCAGTCCCCTTGTGTGTGCAATATGTTAGGGCTCAGCGCCCTACAGCCCCTCCTGTCTCTCCTGCCCACGTTTACCAAGCTAATTTGCTAAAATTCCATCCACTTTCTGTCTCCCTTGTTGCCCATTAGGGGGAAACTGATCTCAATATGCCCAGCTCACAATATGGAAATATCCCAAGATGCCCAGTTCACCCATAAGGCTCTCCTCTGACCAAAAGCTATCCCTCTCAGGGAACAAGCTAGCTGTAGGTATGGGTTCACAAGGGTAAGACAGAAAGTCATAAATAAGAGCCATAAACAAATAGAAGGGAGGCATAGAGTACCAGATCCTTTGTAATGGATATCTCTGTAAAAAAATTGCTGATGCGTATCGAATTGCCCTCCAAGATGTTGCTCTGATAACAATGCCAAATGTTGTTTGTGTGCCTGTTGGTCTGTTAAGAACATAAGAACAGCCCCACTGGATCAGGCCATAGGCCCATCTAGTCCAGCTTCCTGTATCTCACAGCGGCCCACCTAATGCCCCAGGGAGCACACCAGATAACAAGAGACCTCATCCTGGTGCCCTCCCTTGCATCTGGCATTCTGACATAACCCATTTCTAAAATCAGGAGATTGCGCATACACATCATGGCTTAAGAACATAAGAACATAAGAACAGCCCCATTGGATCGGGCCATAGGCCCATCTAGTCCAGCTTCCTGTATCTCACAGCGGCCCACATAATGCCCCAGGGAGCACACCAGATAATGCCCCAGGGGCACCTCATCCTGGTGCCCTCCCTTGCATCTGGCATTCTGACATAACCCATTTCTAAAATCAGGATGTTGCGCATACACATCATGGCTTGTACCCCATAATGGATTTTTCCTCCAGAAACTTGTCCAATCCCCTTTTAAAGGCGTCTAGGCTAGACGCCAGCACCACATCCTGTGGCAAGGAGTTCCACAGACCTACCACACGCTGAGTAAAGAAATATTTTCTTTTGTCTGTCCTAACCCGCCCAACACTCAATTTTAGTGGATGTCCCCTGGTTCTGGTATTATGTGAGAGTGTAAAGAGCATCTCCCTATCCACTCTGTCCATCCCCTGCATAATTTTGTATGTCTCAATCATGTCCCCCCTCAAGCATCTCTTTTCTAGGCTGAAGAGGCCCAAACGCCGTAGCCTTTCCTCATAAGGAAGGTGCCCCAGCCCCGAAATCATCTTAGTCGCTCTCTTTTGCACCTTTTCCATTTCCACTATGTCTTTTTTGAGATGCGGCGACCAGAACTGGACACAATACTCCAGGTGTAGCCTTACCATAGATTTGTACAACGGCATTATAATACTAGCCGTTTGTTCTCAATACCCTTCCTAATGATCCCAAGCATAGAATTGGCCTTCTTCACTGCCGCCGCACATTGGGTTGATACTTTCATCGACCTGTCCACCACCACCCAAGATCTCTCTCCTGATCTGTCACAGACAGCTCAGAACCCATCAGCCTATATCTAAAGTTTTGATTTTTTGCCCCAATGTGCATGACTTTACACTTACCGACATTGAAGCGCATCTGCCATTTTGCTGCCCATTCTGCCAGTCTGGAGAGATCCTTCTGGAGCTCCTCACAATCACTTCTGGTCTTCACCACTCAGAAAAGGTGTCCTTGTGACCAGCCCACATGGGTGTGCATGTATATGTGAATGTGAGACTCTTAAACACTATAGCGGGACTAGATGGGCCTATGGCCTGATCCAGTGGGGATGTTCTTATGTTCTTATGAACACAATGGGAGGGGCAAGCACCATTCAGTTCCGGAACATTTGTGAGTCTGAAATCAATGCACATCTCTAGTCTCGACATGCCCACGGCTGTGGGGTAATATTCAATCATTGCCAACGAGCCTGCTGTTCTTTGACTTAAGAGCATATGACGAAAACAACAATTGGAAGAAGTCTGTCCAGATCCAACCAACCCTGGCACTAAGTTGGCACATCTCGGCTCACTCTTTGGGAAAAAAAGGCCTGCCTCTGGGACCACACGGAAGTCTCACTGAGCCTCCCCACACAGTCAGAAACTGTGCTGCTGCTTTGCACATGTCCTCATATTTGGAAATTGTGGAAATCCTCCATGTCCTCTATTGTGCAAAGAGACTTTGAGTTTCTGAAAGGGGGGGACGGGAATCAGCTTCCTTTCTACCTACAAGATGACTGTTTTTGCCCCGTAAGCACATACATTCCTGGGAGGGGGGTGTGCAAAACACGAAGTTGTGCAGGCTCCCCAATGCTGGTGTAAAGCAGACCATCTCCCTTGCCTTCAAAACCAGTGCTGGCTTCTAAAGCATTGCACCTTTACATGTATACACATACATACATACATACATACATATTTATTTCTATATATATTCTATATATATAATATATCCCCTGGGGGCTGGGATAAGAATAGGCCCTCAGTTTGGCTATTTGGCGACGCCAAACAGTTCCAGTTTGGCGACGCCGCTGGAACCAACCGTATTGGCTTCTGCCTTTCCATTGGACCATTTCAGCGACGTGGAGAGGGGGGATTTGCCTCCATACCTACTTTACCCAGGCTTCACGCACTGGAGAGGACACTCTGCTCCAGAACCACCATTCAGAGTGTGACACCATAGTCTTCCGAGACTGAAGGATGCCAACAAGATAATTAATATAGATTTAATTTTCTATATATATCTCTCTCTCTATATTTTATATATATATATATTTATATATATTATTTTATTTAATTCTATATATATAGAATTAAATATATTTATGTATATGTGTGTATATGTATGTATGTATATACGTATGTATCTGTTTGTGTATATGCATGTATATACACATATAAACATATACATATTTATATATACAGAAATATATGAATGTGTGAGTTTTTATATATAAAACATTTATACATTACATAAATAATGTGTATATATAATGTATAATGTATATAATGTACTATATATATAACATTTCAAAACATAGTGCAACCTATGGATCTTTCTCTCTCTCACACACACACACACACACACACACACACACATGCACGCATACACGCACACTCCTGCTTTTGGCTAGGGCACTTTGCTGGTGAACAAATGAGGGGGTGGGACACAAAATAAAGCACCCCTGTTACAGCTAATTTGAAATGTCTCCGGCAAACTGGCTTCCCTGCTTCTCTCTGACTCCCAGAGGAGCCCTGTGGAAATGCCAGCGGCCCAGGGGTTTGCCAGGGGTTTGTTCAGCATTTTAACCAGCAGAAGAAATCCCAGTGAAAATGAATGTCATTTTTCCAGACGCATCTCATGCTCAGACTTTCCCTGACCCATTTGCCCAATTTCCCTGCAAGGCAACATCCTCAGCTCTTTCCACCCATGTCCTGTGAGTGGGGCCCTGTCTCCTGTGCGCTAGACGTGGGGTCCCAGGCTGCTGAGATGAAGCCAACCCTCTTCTGGTGGGATTCAGTCAGCCCTGCTAAATAGTTATCTATTTATTTTAGATAAACCCCAACCTGTGGAACTTCGTTCCTCACCACCAGCTTCAGCATAGACAGAGGGGCACCAGTGTTCACTGGGGTGAGAGACTGAATATGAAAGGTAAGAAAATAAGAACAGCCCCACTGGATCAAGCCATAGGCCCATCTAGTTCAGCTTCCTGTATCTCACAGCGGCCCACCAAATGCCCCAGGGAGCACACCAGATAACAAGAGACCTGCATCCTGGTGCCCTCCCTTGCATCTGGCATTCTGACATAGCCCATTTCTAAAATCAGGAGGTTGCACATATACATCATGGCTTGTAACCCGTAATGGATCTTTCCTCCAGAAACTTGTGCAATCCCCTTTTAAAGGCATCCAGGCCAGACACCATCACCACATCCTGTGGAAAGGAGTTCACACAGACCTACCACACGCTGAGTAAAGAAATATTTTCTTTTGTCTGTTCTCTCTCTCTCAACACTCAATTTGAGTGGATGTCCCCTGGTTCTGGTGTTATGTGAGAGTGTAAAGAGCATCTCTCTATCCACTCTATCCTTCCCGTGCAGAATTTGGGATGTCTCAATCATGTCCCCCCTCAGGCGCCTCTTTTCTAGGCTGAAGAGGCTCAAACGCCGTAGCCTTTCCTCGTAAGGAAGGTGCCCCAGCCCATTCAAAACATCCACCAGAAAGCCATATTCTTTCCTTTTCTTTGGAATTCTAAGAGGAACCTCCTTCATTACAATGATCTGTACTCCTTCTACTGTGAACTTTATCTTTGCATGTTGCTGTAGAACCATATCTCTTATCCTTTTTCTTGTGAAATGCACTAATATAGCAATGCCAACCTATCTTGATTCCCATCCTCTCTGACTTCCAAATCCTCCAATTTTGTCTCAGGAAATTTTATTGTGTCATTTATCCCTTCTATCTTTGTCTCTGTTTCTTCCACATTGTATCCCAACAAGACATGTTTGCATCTGTAATTTCATCTCCTGCATTTCTTGATGCAATGTTTCGAATTTCCCATCCATCCCTTCTATTTTTTTTCCTGCAAATGATTTTCCATCTTCATTAGTAAATCTTGAATAGCTTCAGATTCAGCTCTTTCCCTGATGATCTTGGTGGGGATTTCTCTTTATGTATCTGTCCCAACGTATTATGTCTCCTAGTGGTGGCCATTATCCCTTTAAAAATCTCAGTCTATCACAATCCACAGGTAATTATCTTAAATTTCCACAGGTGTTCCAATCTGTAACACTTCACAAGTAGTTGTCTTAATTCGCCACCAGATGTCAGTACGTTCCCAGAAAAATAAAGCTGTAAGAAGGGGTGTCAGGCTTAAGTCCCTGGCTGAGCTCGATAGCCTCCAAATATTTCTTTCTCTCTCCCGATTTTGTTCTCCGCTACGTTCCCCAGAAAAATAAAGCTGTAAGAAGGGTGTCAGGCTTAAGTCCCTGGCTGAGCTCGATAGCCTCCAACTCCTTCGCTCTGAAACCATTTGACACCAGAGCCTTCGCCCCAGGGAGACCTGGGAAATGGAAATGGAAATGGAAAAGGTGCAAAAGAGAGCGACTAAGATGATTACGGGGCTGGGGCACCTTCCTTATGAGGAAAGGCTACGGCGTTTGGGCCTCTTCAGCCTAGAAAAGAGACGCTTGAGGGGGGACATGATTGAGACATACAAAATTATGCAGGGATGGACAGAGTGGATAGGGAGATGCTCTTTACACTCTCACATAATACCAGAACCAGGGGACATCCACTAAAATTGAGTGTTGGGCGGGTTAGGACAGACAAAAGAAAATATTTCTTTACTCAGCGCGTGGTCGGTCTGTGGAACTCCTTGCCACAGGATGTGGTGCTGGCGTCTAGCCTAGACGCCTTTAAAAGGGGATTGGACGAGTTTCTGGAGGAAAAATCCATTATGGGGTACAAGCCATGATGTGTATGCGCAAACCTCCTGATTTTAGGAATGGGTTAAGTCAGAATGCCAGATGTAGGGGAGAGCACCAGGATGAGGTCTCTTGTTATCTGGTGTGCTCCCTGGGGCATTTGGTGGGCCGCTGTGAGATACAGGGAAGCTGGACTAGATGGGCCTATGGCCTGATCCAGTGGGGCTGTTCTTATGTTCTTATGAGATAAAACAGGATCTGTGGTCAATCTCACACCGTAGCCCCTTTCAGAGCTTATCATGTCTTCCTAAACTTTGCTCCTCTCTTAAGAAACCTGATGTACGCAGTCTTGGCTTGGAGACAAGCTGCAGCCCTCAGGAGTTGTAAGGGAGCAAAGAAGCTCTTCTGAGATTGAAAACAGCCCAGCACAGTTAGCAAGAACTCAGGCTCTACTTATGCACAATGATTCATGTTGCTTTCTAGTAAGGGGCCTGTTTTGGGATCAGAAGCAGGTCTCTATTAGGGGATTCAGTCCTGCTGGGTGGACCAGAGCAGCTCCTCCCGTTCTGCATTTTCTGCCTGCTTATTGGCTCAGGTTCCTGCTGGTTCTCCTGCAGGAGGCAGATACCAGGAGAAGCCCCCCCTCCCCCAAGTCTGGAAAACCAGTGCCCTCCTTGCCATATGTTGAAACTCTGAATCCCACCAGAAGAGGGTTGGCTTCATCTCAGCTGCCTGGGACCCCACGTCTAGCGCCCAGGAGACAGGGCCCCACTCACAGGACATGGGTGGAAAGAGCTGAGGATGTTGCCGTGCAGGGAAATTCTTCTGCTGGTTAAAAATGCTGAACAAACCCCTGGCAAACCCCTGGGCCGCTGGCATTTCCACAGGGCTCCTCTGGGAGTCAGAGAGAAGCAGGGAAGCCAGTTTGCCGGAGACATTTCAAATGAGCTGTAACAGGGGTGCTTTATTTTGTGTCCCACCCCTCATTTGTTCACCAGCAAAGTGCCCTAGCACAAAGCAGGAGTGTGCGTGTATGCGTGCATGTGTGTGTGTGAGAGAGAGACCAATAGCTTGCACTATGTTTTGAAATGTTGTGTATAGTACATTATATGTTATACATTATAAATACACATTATTTATGTAATGTAATGTATAAATGTTATATATATAAAAACACACACATACATATACATGCATATACACAAACACAGTCACACACACACACACACATACACACATATATATAGAATTAAATATATATTTAATACTCTAGATATAGATCCTATATGTGTGTGTGTGTGTGTGTGTGTGTGTGTGTGTGTGTGTGTATAATTAAATATGTATGTATGTATGTATGTAAGTATGTATGTATGTATGTATGTCTGTGTATACATGTAAAGGTGAAAAGCTTTAGAAGCCAGCACTGGTTTTGAAGGGAAGTGAGAGGGCTGCTTTACACCAGCATTGGGAGCCTGCACAACTTTGTGTTTTGCACCCCCCCCCCTGGACTGTCTGTACTTATGGGGCAAAAACAGTCATCTTGTAGGTAGAAAGGAAGCTGATTCCCGTCCCCCCCCTTTTCAGAAACTCAAAGTCTCTTTGCACAATAGGGACATGGAGGATTTCCACAATTTCCAAACATGAAGACATGTGCAAAGAAGCAGCACATGGAAGGAAGGAGAGAAGAGGAATGAGCTGTGCAAGTATTTGCAGAACCAACTTGAGTCCTCCTTGAAGGAAAAACCCAGGTTCTCTCCAGCTCCCAGGAATCAAAAGAGTTGTGAATAAGAAAAGAAACAAAAGCAAAAGTTGAAAAAAAGAATCAGATTTGGCGGACTGTAGTGTGTAAAGTTCATGATGGGTTCCGGTTTTCCTCTGTCTTAATGGTAAGAAATTGCACTCAATCAGAGGTAGCCCTGGGAAACCTGTTTACTTTCTCTGTGGAGAATGTGTTAAAACACCTAACCTTTTGTGCTCAACAAGAATGTAAGCAAAGTCAGCACAGTGTCTTTCTGCTACTGTATTTGTACTGTATTTGTATTTCTGTACTGTTATTACCTCTTCTCTAGTTCCTACAGCAAACCAACCAACAAGCAGGCCATGTATAGAGTTCTGTAACAACACCAGCCCTTTAAGGTTGAACAGTCCAAGAAAAAGAGAGAGAGGGAAAATAGAATTAAGAGCCACATGGCTGACCAAAGGAACTTTGAGCTAAGAGAAACTGACTAGGAGTACCAGACATAGCCAAGCAACTGACATCTCTCTCTCAAAACAATGGATTGTATTTTTTAAAATCTAAAGAGGACTCCTACAGTAATATGCTAGGAGACAAAGCATGGCCTGTTACCTTCTCCAGAAGAACCATACATGTACAGAGTGCCTTCATGGTGTTTTGGCAGAAGTCACAATATGTACTATTGTTGTTTATTGTCTGTTGTAAATCAATGTCTGTGTGCAGGTTAAAGCTAGCAAATTGCCTCTATTCCAATATTGCACTCCCTGAACTGCTATTCTCACAGTGTTTTAAGTTTCCTATGTTTAGTAAATTGTTGCATCTTATCTTTGTTTGAGACCAAAGCAGCTAAAAGAGTCTGAAGTAGGTGCAGTATCTGAACATTTGATATCAACAGGAGTGTCTAGATAAAGGAGGGTGAGAAAACAAAGAAAGGACCTGAACATCTAAGATCTGGTTAACTAAAAAGTTGTGGTAACAAGTATTAAAAATAACTTTAACTTTTAATGTATTCCAAGTGCTAATAGCCATGCTAGTTGTGTTTAACTGTTTGAATGTAGGAGCACAATCTAAGAAACACAACTAAATAAGCCTCTGTCACTAATCGGTATTATGTTCCAACAAAATGTCCAGCATTGTGTCAGTGACCACATGAGAAAGAGCCCCTGGATCAGGCCATAGGCCCATCTGGTCCAGCTTCCTGTGTCTCACAGTGGCCCCACCGAATGCCCCATGGAGCGCACCTAGTGGCAGGAGACTTGCATCCTGGTGCCCTCCCTTGTTACGTGAAAATCCCCTTTTCCCTTCCAAGTTGTGTTTTTATATCTGGTTATGTATTTTGGACTAAAATGCGGGCCTAAAACTTCTCTTACAGGCCACACAAGGAGTCAAATCATAAGCTCACTCATTTCTAATGTTGTTGGCCACCTTCAGAATGGAAAGACTCATTTTCTCTAGAGACACTGGAAATTTCTTTATTGTTAAGTCAATCACTGAATATGCAAACACCTTAAGGGAAGAGGACCTTGGCAGCAAATTCTCAACACCTAGACTCCACCTATTGTTAACTAATTACAGCCATTAAGCTACATATCCAAAATCCAGTAGCAACAGGAAGCAAGCTACCCCCCTCCCCCAGAGTCAGGCTTTGCTGATAGCTGATTTCTGGACCCTTTTACACTTTTTTTTACATACTCCACGTGTACCATTGTATGTATACTGTTCGGCCTACTTTTGCTCAAGCTCTTGATATCAATATGCCCAGCTCACAATATAGAAATATCCCAAGATGCCCAGTTCACAAGATAAAGTACCCACAAGGCTCTTCTCTGACCAAAAGCCAGCATCTAAAATCCCTCTTAGAGAACAAGCTAGCTGTGGTATGGGTTCACAAGGGTAAACAGAAAGTCATAAAAAAGAGCCATAAACAAATAAAAGGATGCATAGAGTAGCAGATCCTTTGTAATGGATATCTCTGTAAACAAATTGCTGATGCGTATCGAATTGCCCTCCAAGATGTTGATCTGATAACAATGCCAAATGTTGTTTGTGGGCCTGTTGGTCTGTGATCCTTCCCATCCTTCCATGGATGTGTTTTGGTATCTTTGTGTGCTCCTGTCCCCACTCCCCTATCTAAAAGACACTATAAAAGACCCTATAAAACCTGAATCATTGTAATCCTGCGGGGTCCTCCACGTGTGTGTGTGGGGTCCCGTTTGCAAATTAGTAAATGTTTGAATTCCTCTGAATTCTCCTGTCGCCTGTTTGTTTGCCTCTCCAAAAATCCAAAGAATCGTGTGTGTGTTCATTCAGGATCACAAGTGAGGACGCCAATCAATATGGAAATATCTTCAATAACAGTTTGTTAGGTATTTAATATTTTTCATTAATATTTTAAAACTCTTTCTTAAAGCATAATCTAGTTTTGTGTACCTCTTTTATTGTTCTTATTTATTTAATGCACAAATTATTAAACTACCTTTTGGTATATCTTTTGGTATACTTAAAATGGTCATAAGGACATAGAACCTGTTGTTAATTTATTTGAATCCTACCACTGGTTACAAGCCATGATGTGTATGTGCAACTTCCTGATTTTAGAAATGGGCTATGTCAGAATGCCGGATGCAAGGGAGGGCACCAGGACAAAGACTCTTGTTATCTGGTGTGCTCCCTGGGGCATTTGGTGGGCCGCTGTGAGATACGGAAGCTGGATTAGATGGGCCTATGGCCTGATCTAGTGGGGCTGTTCTTATGTTCTTAAGAATTAAGAACTATAGAGTTAAAAGGAAAGAAATTATGGAATACAGTATAAATGCCAGCTGGGTGGATTTTCAAGCTGAGATGGAGATTGTTAAGAAGAGAAAGTTTTTATAAAACCCTATTGGGTTGGATTCCTTTGAATTTTTTTTTTATATATAAAACTACAGTTTGTGGAACAGAAGGAAGACTGTCTCGCTTTTTTGTTGTGTTGATAAAGTTTTTGTTCAAGTTTTTTTCATAGCTCATTTATGCTGTTCTTGTGTTCATTCCCCACCCAGGGACATACATTCAGAAGTGATTCAGCCCATCACCCCACCTCATTCTCTGCCAAGGGAAGCTGGAGGTGTGTGGGTGGCCTCCAAGTTGGTTCGGTGTTGGCACTGCCATTTTGCACCAAGTTCATCGTCTGTCTTCATTGAGTTGGCTATGGATTGGGATGAGGAGGGAAGTATCCCTTGTTAATGAGGATTTCCTGGAACCAGGGGATGATCACCTCCGTGGATCTGTGCTTGGTTCGCTCTGACTGCCCCTGGGCAAATGAAGGCTGTCTGGAGGCCAGTCTCCTGGCTCAGGGAGACTCCTGCCCCTTCCAGTCTTTTCAAGAACTCTGCCTCTAGCCCTACATTTACACCCAGATCCCATTCCTTCCTTCCTTCATTCCTTTCCTTCCTTCCTTCCTTCCTTCCAATGCATTTAAGGAACATACCAATAGTTTATGCAGAACCCCAATGTTTGGCATAGGACGCCCCAGGTTTCCCCCCCTTTCTTGCACCAGGTGAATGCGAGCTTGAGCAAAAGAGGGACGAACAGACCCATTCCCTCTGCTTTTCTCCACCTTTTCTTTCTTCTGGTTCCCCTCCCCTTCCTCAGACCTCCCCGTCATGGTTGCCCTGCCACGCCTTGGATGAGTGTCAGGGTCTGCCTGTGCTTATATATCTGTATCTATATCTATATTTCTATATCTCTATCTATTTCTATATCTCTTTATCTGTATATATATAGATATAGCACAGGCAGCTGATCCAGCTGCTGGCCTGGAGGCATCCGATGGAATGGATGATAACAATATGCTCAGCTCACAATATGGAAATATCCCAAGATGCCCAGTTCACCCATAAGCTCTTCTCTGACCAAAAGCTATCCCTCTCAGAGAACCAGTTAACTGTGGTATGGGCCTCCAAGGGTGAACAGAAAGGTCATAGATAAGGGCAATCAACAAATGAGGATAAAAAGGTTAGGGTAAAAGGGATGAGTCAGAGTACCAGACCCCCTCTTACGGATATCTCTGTAAACAAACTGCCCATGTGTATTGAATTGCCATCCTCAGATCAACATCCTGTACTGATAACATGCCAAATGTTGTTTTAGGCGTCTGCTGTATGTTATTTTTCCATATAAAACCTGCATTATTGTAATCCTTCTGGGTCCTCTACAGGTGTGGAGGTCCCGTTTGCAAACGAGTAAACGTTAAGAAGTTCTTTGAATTCTCCTGTCGCCTGTTTGATTGCCTCTCCAAAATCCAAAGAATCGTGTGTGTGTTCATTCGGGGTCATGGATATATAAAAAATATATATGGGGCATTGTCCCAAGCCCTCAGCCATTAGATTGGAGAGATGACACTCAATGTCCTGCTGGCAGTTACAACTAGGATGGAGTGGAACCCAAAGAGGCACATGGAATTAGGAGAAACCAGAAAATGGCAAACATGATGCAGATCTATAGACTAGCATCTGGGCCCAGTTGTATTCACTGCCCCCCAAAATATTGGGCTGATGCTTTGGCTTTCACCCCCTGGGCCCAAATCTATTTCCTTCTCTCTGCATCCCTCCTACTCCTGGTTCTGAAGGGATCCTGCTTGATGAAGGAGGAGGAAGAAATAGGTTCCACTAAGTAGATAAGGAGTTCCCACCCACACCTCTCTTGCTTTGTCGGCTGCTTTGGGGCTAAAGGCTGATTGTCCAGTCTCCTGGCCTTTCCTATCTGTTAAAGCTGGATATGCATTGAATCCTTGGTGTTGTCTATTATTATTAACTATAAATTGTAACAATAGATTCTATTACATGTCATCATCCTCATACACATGAATAAATAAATATATAGGTATAGACAGATATAGATATTAATAGGTATTATAATAATATAATAAATTATTTTCACTGCTGATTTATTGCTGCTGGCTGTTTTATTTATTTTATTGACATTTTTATGATTTTTAAATGTTGATAGTCAACTTGGTGTCCTGTGGGGAGAAAGGAGGAATACAAATCAAATCAAATCAAATCAAAACAACACACACACGCACACACACACGACACACACACACACAGAGTGCTTTTTTCTAAAAAAAAGAGGGGGGCAGGAAATCACAACTTGTTAATCTTTTATTTATTTATTTATTTATTTTTAAATTTATTTTATGTATGTATTCATTTCAATTCCCTCTCTTTAAATCCCCATTCTGAAACTACTTAAGAACTAGAAAATGAGGGAGATCTCTTCAAGAGAGAAGAACAAAAAGAGATGGAGCACCTTTGCAGCGCACACCAGGGATTATAGCAAGGCTTGTTGCATGTATTTGCAAATATGTAACAACCAAAAAATTTAATTAAAACTTTTAAAACATTAATAAATATTGGTTAAAACAATTGATGAAGGCAAAATATAAAAAATGATTACATGGACTCACTCTACAGATCTGTTTGAACCCAAATCAAATAGCACACAGGGGAGAGGGGGCACAAAAGATGGGTTAATTAATTGATCAATGAAAAACTCATGGATCAAAAATCATGTGGTCACACACCCTCTATTGGCTCAAGACATTGAAACATGATTGGTGCAAAGAAAAGAAACATCCCCCTGCCCACTCTATCACCATATCTTGTGGCCAGGAGTTCCACAGGCACTCAGTGTGAGTGGACACACCTGGTTCTGGTGTTCTGTGAGGGGGAAAACCGCATCCCCTATCCACTGTATTTATCACCATGTCCTGATGCAAGGAGTTCCACAGACACTCAGTGTGAGTAGACGTCCCCTGGTTCTGGTGTTGTGCGAGAGCAAAAGAGCATCCCCCTATTCACTGTATTTATCACCATGTCCTGAGGCAAGGAGTTCCACAGACACTAAAGGACACCATGTCCTGAGGCAAGGAGTTCCAACCCCTAAAATTCAGCCACTGAATTGAGGGCAACAGATTCAGAACAGTCCAAAGAAAGTTCTTCTACACACATGTACAGAATTTGCAGCCACAAGATGTGGTGATGACCAATCTCAGGCATGTCTACTCAGAAGTCAGTCCCATTCGAGTCAGTGGGGCTTCCTCCCAGGAAAGTGTGGACAGGATTGGGGGCTGGGTGGTGTGGGAAAGTTGGTTAGGGCCAAGCTTGCCAGGCCAGCAAGGTTCAGCGTGCTGCAGAAACAGGACCATGAGCCCTAGTCTAGCCATGTCTACTCAGGAGCAAGTCCCACTGAAGTCAATGGGGCTTACTCCCAGGAAAGTGTGGCTAGGACTGCAACCTTAGAGCCCAAGCCTAGGCATCTCTACTCAGAAGCATGTCCCACTATAGGCAGTGGGGCTTACTCCCAGGTAAGTGTGGTGAGGAGTTGAACCCCCTCGAATAGGGGGGGAATGGGCGGAGCTCAGCTCCCAGCCCAGAAGGTGGTCCTCCCTCTCCCGACTCGCCCTGCCCGAGGCAGACGCCAGATGGCGCCACAGGACGAGCTTGCCTGGGGGAGCCCGGCAGAGGGACCCTGAGCTCAGCCAGCCAGCCAGGCGTGTGCATTGTGTGTGCCAGGGGGCTGGGCGGTGGACATCCCGGCTCCTCCCGCCTTTCTTCCCATTATTATTATTATTATTATTATTATTATTATTATTATTATTATTAACAGTATTTATAGAGAAATACTAGAAAATACTATAATTTATTCTAAAATTTATAGAGAAATACTATAGAGAAATACTAGAAAAAGCAGCACCCACTTGAAAAAGTGCCTCTTACCCAATCAGCAGGGGTAGTGTTGCATTTATCATCCCTGAGTGTTGGTCACCCCATGGGTGGCAGCGGGAGGGGGGACTGAGAGTGGGTCCCGCTCGCACCTTCTGTTCTGCTGGGAACCTGCACCTCAGCCTAGCTACAGCCAGGTGTATACAGCCTGCCTCTCAGAGCTTCCCCTGATCGCAACCTCTTCACCCCCACAGAAGACCAGAGCCAAGAGCTGCGATGATGAACTTGATGAGTTTCCATTCATAAACCTTTCATCTCTCCATAGAGCACGCACTGAAATCCTTGATGGCGTCTCCTCCATGGGAAATTCCGCAGCTTCAGTCTCTCTCTCCAGGAAATGCTGGGGCCAGGCTGTCTATGGCAAAGCTGGCAGTGAGGAACGAGCCTGAGCTTTTGGCCTGATCCAGCGGGGCTCTTTTTCTGTTCCTAAGCCCACTGCCTTCACTAAAATCTGCCCAACTCAGGCACGGAGATGATGCCTGCCTGCGCTGGCTCTTCTTCACTACGTATTCAGCACAGAGGCTGCAGAAAAGCCTTTGGGGCACATTCCCATTTCCATCTAATCTCCAAGCAGGAAAGGAATTCCTGTGTCTCGGCCCTGCTTGGAAGGTTAAATAAATACATAAATAAGGTGCACCAAAGATTCAACGCAAATTCAGCTATAATGGAAAGGAAAGGGCAGGGGACTGGAAATTATCCTTCTGCCCCAAAAGGAATAAGCAAAGCCAGAGAGGGGTGGACGGGAACACCTTTTCTGCGCAGTGGAATCCAATTCTCCAAGGAGTCTTTAGCAGGATCCCCACAGAAACAGGAGCAGCTGAGAATCAGCACTTGGGAGGGGACCTAGGCTACATTGGGGTCAGGGGTGAAAGCCAAAGCTTGGGTCCAACTTCTTTTGGGGGGTGGGGGCTACATACAACTGAGTCTAGATGCTCATCTGTGGGTCTTCGTCACGCTTGCTGTTTCCCGGTTGTTCCAATTCCATGTGTCTATTCAGATATCAGTCTAACTTCCATCAGAATATTGACCTCCTGAGGACTCACACGGCCAGACGCAGCAAAGCTTCCAGTTTTCGCAAGACCCCCATCAGAGTCACTGCTGGGAGAGGACCCGGATCCGGCTCCTGGCCAGGAGGCATCCGATGGAAGGATGTTCAGTGGGGCACGATCTTCTGTGGTCTGGGTGTTGACCTGAGCCTGAAACAGACCAACAGAGAAGAGCACTTTCAACACGGAGCATGAAAGCCCCACAACTTGTCTATGGCTGGAGATAGCAGGTCAAGGGGACTCCTGGATGCCAGACCTGAAGCACCCCCAAAGCTGAGACATTGGAGGCTGTGGCCCAATGACACCCCAAGAAGACCACCATGTCTTGAAGATGGGATAGGGGGACCTGTGACTATGATGGGACCAGGCTGGATGGAGGGGACATCCCAGATTTGCCCTCTCGCCATTAAGATCATAAAGAGCTGGAGAAACATTTTGGACACATGGGAAGCCTTCACTGATATCCCTTAATGGGGAGTTGACGCTTCTTTTGTTGGGGGGAACTGAAAGATGCAGGCCCCCCCCCTGCAGCTGGAATGGGACAGTCGAGAATCACATGGGAGTTCTCTTGGGGACGATGATAGCTCCGGAACCCAAATGCCCCAGGGTGCTTTTCAAGCCCAAGTCTCCCTGGGAGGAGCCCGCATGTGGGGGGACGTGGGAGAGGATGGGATGGCACTGTCAGTCCGGCAGGGTTCCATCACCCCATGGGCGTCCATGTCTGTTCCCCAAACAAACCCTGTTCTGTGCACCTCTAGGGTGGGCTCTGGGCTATGACTTGGTAGGAACCAGGTTGTGTTGTGTTGACTCGCTGCCCATAATGTGTGTGTGTGGGGAGGGGGTGTCAAGAGAGAATTTAAAAATCAGGTATAGCCAAGTTACTCCTTTAATCTGTGTTTCTATATTCCATTTGTCATGTCACATATCAGGGCCAAGTATTGGTCAGAGGCATACCCATCTTGCGAGGGCGCTTGGATATGGGCCAAATCCTAAATAGTGTGTGCATGTTTATCACCGGCACGCACTGTCTCTGATGTGCCATAGAGCTTGTCTGCGAGGCCCCAGTGCTGGTGCTGGCTTATCGCTGGCTGGCCCTGGGCTAGTGCTGATGGATCACCAGTGCTCTGTCACTCATCGGTCGCGCAGACAGCTGGGCGGCAGAGAGGTAGGTGGGGCTTGGGGGGAGGCGGAGAGGAGGCATTCCAGGGCGGGAGTGCAGGGAGGGAGCTGGGAGGAGGCCTGCCCTTGTGGCTGCCTCAGTGACACCCATTTGTGGGTCAGAGATTTCTGTCCACAGCAGGCCACAGAGTATACTGTGTTGGCCCAATAAGGAGAAAGTGATCGGGGCCAGCCCAGAACACACTCTCCCTGTTTCTAACCCTAGACAACCGAGATGATGACCACACGAGGACATGGCCGTCAAGTTGGCATTGGCCCTCAGGCTTCATTTCTACTTCTCTTTGGTAGCAGAGGGGACTCTATGACTCTGGCTGACCCTCCTTCCTTATATCCGTGGACTGAACGAGGGGCAAGGGATCGTCCCCCCCAATCCTCAGGCCATGAGTCCCTGACTCCCAGAGGAGCCTTGTGGAGATGCCAGGGATCCAGGCCACATGGCCCTGAAATTGTGTCTCCATCAACAGCGAAGGGCAGGATGCATCACCTGTCATGTTAGAAAAGAAACAGCTGCTGATGGCCAGCTGGGGGCGCTCTAGCTCCAGGAAAGGGGCTTATTCAACATTTTAAACCAGAAATTTTTAACTCTCATGTGAATTGCTGTAAGTATGAGTGAGACACGACCAGTGATATGATCTTGTGCAGAGCAGTCTCTACCCAGACCTTACCCACCCAGAACGTGGCCATAACCACAAGTAAGCACATGGGTGTTGCCTCCCATTGCAGCTGAACATAAGAACATAAATGCAGCCCCACTGGATCAGGCCACAGGCCCATCTACTCCAGCTCCCTATATCTCACAGCGGCCCACCAAATGCCCCAGGGAGCACACCAGAGAACAAGAGACCTGCAAGGCCTCCTGGGAATTGTAGTTAAGAACATAAGAACAGCCCCACTGGATCAGACCACAGGCCCATCAAGTCCAGCTTACACAATGGCCCACCAAATGCCGCAGGGAGCACACCAGATAACCATGGCTGAACCGAGCAGGCCAAGAGGACTCCCGGTTGCTAGATCAGAAGCACCCGCAATGCTGAGAAACTGGACGCTGGGCCCACCTCTGCAGGCTGGAATGGTGCAGTTGAGGATCCCACAGGAGTTCTCTTGAAGACAATCATAGCTACGGACCCCAAATGCACCAGCGGGGTTTGCAAGACCAGGTCTCCTCGGGAGGAGTCCAGCAATGGGAAGGGGAAGCTGAAGAGCCCCGGCAGGACTCCATCTACATTCTAAAATCAGATACTGCCAACTGGGCACTGAGATCCTAGCCTGGGTCCGTGGCCATCAGGGGATTTCCCAGCAGGCTCTTAGAAGATAGGGCTGTGCGGTGGACAGCATGCCCGTTCTGGCAGAGATGAATCCCAGCCTGGGCAGTCTTGTTCCTCACCACCAGCTCTGCTACTGGCAACAGCATTTCCTGGGGAGAGAGACTGAGTATAGGAGTGGTGGAATTCCCCACTGAAGAAGCCTCATCGGGGGTGTCCAAGTGTGCTCTCAAGAGAGGTAGAGGGTTCATAAACCCAGACTCACAAAGACCATCACCATAGTCCTGTTGCTCTTGGCTTCTGTTGGGATGCGCTAAGGGGAGGCTCTGAGATGCTCTCTTGATAGGCCTCGGCACAGGTGGGTAGAGCCAGGCGCCGTGCCGAATGGTGTGTTCCAAGCTGAGTGTCTCATTCTAGGGAATCTTTAATTGGCTGGATGAAAATCCACTCAGTCATTTGTCCGCCGAGTCAAAATGTGACACGTCTGAAAGTTGGCTCTCAGTTCTCATTGCCCACACTGAGGGGGGGAGGAAGCTGAACGGCACCGTCTTGCCCAGGCCAGAAAGCATTTGAGGTCCGCTTTGCAATTCAAGTTGGACGGCCAGCGTCCTTGGGAGTGGCGCCACGTAGGGATTGGCACTGGTCCCTGCTCCAGCCCTGCTTGCAGCAGGGTCCACACCCAAACCCTACCCCTACTCCCTGGCCCACACCATCCCTGGACAAGCTGGTCGAGGAGCTGGTGCTGCAGCGCTTATTGTGGAGGCTTCAGCACGCCCCACCTCAGACTGGGCCGCAAGCATCACAACTGAAGGGAAGACCACGCTGGGACTCGCTCCGAGGAAGCTGAAAGCACTTTGCAAGTCCCAGCTGGAAGCTGAAGCCACAGGCGGAACTCAGGCTCAGCTCGTGGGTGCTCCGTTCTTACGTTCTTCTGCAGCTCTCCTGCTCTGGGTGGCTGCTTCTCTTCAATGCTGCGGTTGCAAATTCTGCATGCGAGAGAGGGAAGGACTTCTCCACATTGCTCATGATCAAGCCATCATTTCCAGGGTTTCCAATGATTCAGGAGGTTGAATTTCTCCTGGACCTATTTTCCCTTCAAAGCTTAAGGAGGGAGCAGCAACTGGAAAGGACTCCAAACTCAGTCTGAGTGAACTGAGTGGTGGGCTGGACTGAGTGAGTGCAGGGTCTGCAGCATAAGGGGCCCTTCTTCTTCTTTTTCACATATACATTAAAACACAAAATCCCACAACAGAGACGCAGCCTCTCGCATCCATCAGCAAGGCCTGGGAGCAAAGGGTTAAGCTCATCAGAAGATCCTATAACTTCTTCTGATTCACTTGACTGATTTCTCAGGATGTCAGTGCTACTTAGCAAGGAATCCACTAAAGATACAACAGAAAGTATCCTCATCATCAGAAGGCGTCTTAACAAAGCCTATAACTGACTGGGCTATTTCAGTCAAGAGATAAGCAGGAACTGCATTTCTGCAGAAGGCCCTGAGTCAGAGCGGCCGCCTGAGGCTACTCAAGAGGAACTTACTCTTCCAGGTCTGGCTTCTCTTCTTTGGTTCTCTGAGGGGGGAACGATCTGCAGATGGAAAGTATGTTTCCACCCACATGGTAGGATAGAAAGTCCCCTTACTCTGGGTTAAGGCAAACTGAAGAGCTACACAACAGGCTCTTGCTTTGCTAGGCTTCCTATGTGTATACTCAAACGCATCCAATGCAGCTTCGGAACATGTTAGTGCAACAGACTGGTCTCACACATTCCTGAATTTTGCTTGGGCATTTTGGTAGTGAATGAGTGGGGGGGGGGGATGGCCACAAAATAAAGCACCCCTTGTACCCTTGATCTGAAATGTCTTGGCAAAATGGGCGTAGCCGAGGAGCAGACACTCAAAGGAGTTGAGGGATGTTCTGGCATCAGCATTGTGGTTGTGTAGCTCTCCTATTTGCCTGAACCCAGAGTTCCCCCCTCAAAGAACCAAAGAAGAGAAGCCAGACCTGGAGAGTCTTGGAGATCCTGCTCACCTTGGAGAAATTTGGCATTTGCTCAAGCATCAACGCGATGAGCCCGTCCCGTGCAGCTATTTAGGTCCCATTTACTCGCTCTGAGAAGTTGCAGAACACCCGTCTGATATGTGACAAAGCTGCTTCCATGGGAGTCTCCGGCCTCTTGAGTTGGCTACCAGGCCCTGTTAGGAAGCAACGAGTTCAGAGAGTGAGGGGGCTGCGCCTCAAGTGGATTGTGCTGTTCAGGCTGAAAACAAAAGACCTTCCTCGCCTGGCTGCACCCCATCCCTGGGCAGGGAGTGCCTGAGTTTTCGAAGGGACTGCGCAGCTGCTCGAGGATTTCAGAGTCTCTAACCCAGTGATTGTCAACATTTTTCAATGCACTGCACACTGACAAGGCACTAAGGGTGCACCCCTAACCAGTCACTGAGGTAAGGGATCAAACACTCCCTTAGCTTGGGGAGGTCTCTGTGACTACTGCCTAGCTGCAGAACGTAGTATTTGCCCCCCTGGCACAGCTGTGACAGTGTGGGAAAGTTGGGTTAGGATTTGGGCTTAAAATTGTCAAGGCACCACTATAAGTTTGTGGGACGGTTGACAAGGCACGCAATGCTGGTGGCAGGGGGCTCAAATCCTCCAATTGCCCTACTAAGAAGCGACACTCCCCGAGGTCCTGTGGCCCACTTGTGGACCATCCACGGCACACCAGTTTCCATTTTTTGAAAAGTCCTCAGGGAGGAAGAGATCTTTTTTTCCAAAGAGTGAGCCAAAACGTGCCAGCTTAGTGCCAGGGTTGGTTGGAACTGGACAGACTTCTTCCAATTGTTGTTTTAGTCATTTGCTCTTAAGTCAAAGAACAGCAGGCTCACTGGCAATGATTGAATATTACCCCACAGCCGTGGGCATGTCTAGACCAGAGATGTGCATTGAATTCAGACTCACAGATGTTCCGGAACGGAATGCTGCTTGCCCCTCCCATTGTGTTCATAAGAACATCAGAACATCCCCTCTGGATCAGGCCATAGGCCCATCTAGTCCAGCATCCTGTATCTCACTGTGGCCCACCAAATGCTTCAGGGAGCACACCAGATAACAAGAGACCTCATCCTGGTGCCCTCCCCTGCATCTGGCATTCTGACATAGCCCATTTCTAAAATCAGGAGGTTGCACATACACATCAAGGCTTGTAACCCATAATGGATTTTTCCTACAGAAACTTGCCCAATCCCCTTATAAAGGTGTCCAGGCCAGATGCCATCACCACATCCTGTGGCAAGGAGTTCCACAGACCTACCACACCCATAATCATCTTAGTCGCTCTCTTTTGCACCTTTTCCAATTCCACTATGTCATTTTTGAGATGCGGCGACCAGAACTGGACACTGGATACTCCAGGTGTGGCCTTAGCATCGATTTGTACAACGGCATTATAATATTAGCTGTTTTGTTCTCAATACCCTTCCTAATGATCCCAAGCATAGAATTGGCCTTCTTTACTGCCGCCGCACACTGGGTCAAAACTTTCATCGACCTGTCCACCACCACCCCAAGATCTCTCTCCTGATCTGTCACAGACAGCTCAGAACCCATCAGTCTATATGTGAAGTTTTGATTTTTTGCCCCTACGTGCATGACCTTACACTTACTTACCTACATTGAAACGGATCTGCCATTTTGCTGCCCATTCCGCCAGTCTGGAGAGATCCTTCTGGAGTTCCTCACAATCACTTCTGGTCTTCACCACTCGGAAACGTTTTGTGTCATCTGCAAACCTTGCCACCTCACTGCTCAACCCTGTCTCCAGGTCATTTATGAAGAGGTTGAAAAGCACCGGTGCCAGTGTTCAATTCCCCAGTGAAGAAACCCCATCAGGGATATCAACAGATAGATAGATAGATAGATAGAGAGATAGAGAGATAGATAGACAGACAGACAGACATTGGAAGGTCTCTAAATAGAGAGTCACCAAACTGCTCAGCAGAACCCACCTGACCTTGTCTTCTTCTTCCAGATGTTTGGGATGAGGTGAAGCTCTGAACTGCAAGTCGTATACACCTCCCTGCAGGTGGGCTGATCCAGGGGCCCTGCCAAGCTGCGTGTTGCAAGGTGATTGCCTTGTTCTGGGTAGACTAATTCACTGGATGGACACCAAGACGCTCACTTTTCGGTGAGCCAAAATGTGGCACGTCTGATGGTTGGCCCAAGTTCTCCGTGCCAAGAGGTGGAGGAAGCTCAACTGTACCGTCTCACCCAGGCTGGAAGACATTTGAGGTCTGTTTTGTAATTCAAGTCGGATGACCAGTGTCCTTGAGACTGGCACCACGTAGGAATTTTTATGGGTCCCTGCTCTAGCCCTGTTTGCAGCAGGGTCCACAACCAAAACCCTACCCCTCCTCCCTGGTCCACACCATCCCTGGACAAGCAGCTGTCCTGTCTAATAGGAACAAACTCAAAAATCCCCAAAGAAAAGTAGCCATCCATAGCACCTTTGATTGAGGCCAAGAAAAGACAGAGAGAGAGGGGGGGGAGGGAGAGAGGGAGGGAGAGGAGGGTTTCTCGGAGGAGGAAGGCTGAGACCTGAGATCAAAATAGGAACACATGTTTGTGCACCTGAGACATTGAGAAGGCATTTCAGAGCAACCATGGTGGCAAGAATATATATATACACCCTTTCCTGGGAGTAAGTCTGCTTCCACACCATGAGACTTGCTTCTGAGTAGACCTGCATAGGATTGTATTAAAAGGCAAGACTCAGACAGGGAAGAAAATGCACAGCCAGTTCCGAAACCGACCAGATTTCTGAACTGGGGCTGTGCAGGAATAGAAGCACAGGCAGAACATGAAGCTCACATGACACAGATCCACTGAACTTTGTCTTTATCTTTTACCTGTGGGTCCAAATGTCCCCCACGTTCCCTCTTATCCCCTTGTTCTCTGCTACTACCACATCTGAAGTGATTCTGCTTAATAACTGCTTGGAGATGAAGGAAGTAGAGTTCACTGAGCAAATAAGGAGTTCCTCACCAGGACTGTCTTGATTTGCTTATTTCTCCTGGGGCTAAAGGATAATTTCCTTTAGGACAAAGGACAAAGTTCCAAATAACACAGTCCTGGAACGAGCTGGAATCCCTAGCATGTATGCACTGCTGAAACAAAGACGCTTGCGTTGGCTCGGTCATGTCGTGAGAATGGATGATGGCCGGATCCCAAAGGATCTCCTCTGTGGAGAACTTGTGCAAGGAAAGCACCCTACAGGTAGACCACAGCTGCGATACAAGGACATCTGCAAGAGGGATCTGAAGGCCTTAGGAGTGGACCTCAGCAAGTGGGAAACCCTGGCCTCTGAGCGGCCCGCTTGGAGGCAGGCTGTGCAGCATGGCCTTTCCCAGACCGACCAGGGACAGACTGCACTTGCTCCCAGTGTGGAAGGGATTGTCACTCCTGAATCGGCCTAGCCCCACATTTATACACCCAGATCCCCATTCCTTCCTTCCTTCCTTCCTTCCTTCCTCCCAAGGCATCTAAGGAACATACCATTATTTTGTGCAGAACCCCCAAAGTCACCCAAGCCACCCCCCACGCACCAGACTCTTAGGGTCGGCCCCAACTCCATAGGAAGAAGGGGCCAGCTGATCCCGTCTCAACTTCAACTCATTTGGGAGCTCCATGTTGTTCAACCTGCTCCTCTCGCCTTGGCTGGAGAAACGAGGACGAGTCGATATATCTATATCACTAACGACTAATTCTTTGAACTGTTTGAAAACAATTTCCAGTGCATCTTCAAACATGTTGAGATGGTCGGGAACTAGCGCCTTCAAAACCAGTGGTGGCTTCTAAAGCTTTACACCTTTACATGTATACCCATACATACATACATACATACATACATACATACATACATATATAATTCTATTTATATTTAATTATATTGATAAAGATGCTATATATTTAAATATATGTGTGTGTGTGTGTGTGTGTGTGTGTGTGTATGTGTATGTTTAATTATATGTGTGTGTGTGTATCTGTATGTGTATATATATACACATATATATACATATATATATGTGTGTGTGTGTGTATATATATATGTGTGTGCGTATATATATGTGTGTGTATATATATATATATATATATACACATACAGATACACACACACATATAATTAAACATACACATACACACACACACATATATATAATTAAATATATATTAATTATATATATTATTTATCACTGATCTTTATCAGTGTGTGTGTGTGTGTGTGTGTGTGTGTGTGTGTGTGTCTGTCTGTGTCTGTGTTTGTGTTTGTGTATATACATGAATATACACAAAGTATGTAATATATATTACACACACGCATACCCCAGCTGATGCAACGAAGCTCAAATAGAAACCATTGCATCTTATGGGGAGTGGGCAACTGGGGGCTTCTCCTCTGGGTAAGGAAGCATTTGTTCCCTGAAGGCAGTAAACAGTTGAAGTAAAGGCCTGGGCAAAGAAGTAGCCCTCACTGAGATCCTCCAATGGGGACTTGATGTTACTTTTGCTGTGGGGCATTCAAAGTTGCAACCCCTCTCCTGCACGATGCAATGATACTGTTGAGAAGCACAGAGGGGTTTTCTTGGGGACAATCATAGCTCAGGAGCCCAAAAGCACCAGGGGGTGCTTGGAATCCAAGGTCTCCCTGGAGGAGCCCACCTGTTGGGGGACTTGAAAGCAGATGGATGGCACTGCCAGTCCAGCAGGGCTCCATCACCCCATGGAGGTCCATGTCTGTTCCCCAAACAAACCCATTTCTGTGCACTTTCATCTAGGCTTTTGCCTGTGAGTAGGAACCAAAAAGGTTATGGTTTGCTATCATAATGTGTGTGTGTGTGTGTGTGTGTGTGTGTGTGTAAGAGAGAGAGAGAGGATCAAGTGGATCAAGTGGATCACTTGATCAAGCAGACAAGGGCCTTTTCTCATGTCTAGTAGTATTTAAATAGGAGACTCGTCAAACTAAGTTGAGAAATGGGGCAGCACCTCGACCCACTTCCTTCTCTGCCAAGGCAAGCTGAAGCTTTGGGGGAGGCCTCCAATTTCATAAGGTGTTGGCACTAACATTTCACACAAAACTCATCATGTGTCTCCCCTAAATTAGCTTTCGATGGAGGTGATGAGGGAAGGATCCTCCTTAATGAGTGTTTCACTGGCACCTGGGATCAATCTGTGCTTGGCGCCCTCTGTCCTCCCTGGGGTAATTTCAGGCTGTCTGGAGGCCAATGGCAGAGCGACCCCTTCCTGGCTCAGGGAGACTTCTGCCCCATCCAGTCTTTTCAAGAACTCTGCCACTAGCCCCATATTTACATCCCCAGATCCTCCTTCCTTCCTTCCTTCCTTCCCAATTAAAGAACCCCTTTCTGTCTTTCAATCCTATAAGAAATGCATAATTATTTTGTGCAAAACCTCCAATGTCTGGCAAGGGATACACCCAGGTGTCCCCCTCCCCCCACCCACACATCCTGTGCCCCAGGTGAATGTGAGCTTCAGCAAATGAAGGGGGAGCAGGTTCTTCGCCTTTATTTTTCTCCACCTTTCCTTTCTTTTCCCTCTTTTTCCAGGCCATTCGGGGGTCTGCATCCATTTCAGGGTTGTGGGTTCCGAAGAGACCATTGTTTGAAAGTGACTCTGTTGCAACACATTTATCTATATAGCCCAGTAACATTCTGTAAATGGAGGGAATTGAAGCCCAAATAAGTATATATAAATTCATTCATTCACATTCCGCCTTTCTCCCCAAAGGGTAGATGCTGACCATAAACAAAATGTAGGAGGTGCTTCCTTAATGAAACACTCAAATTGGTCAGGCAGGCCAGAAGGAAGGAAGGATGGGGAATCTGGGGGTGTAAATGTGGGGCTAGAGGCAGAGTTCTTGAAAAGACTGGAAGGGACAAGAGTCTCCCTGAGCCAGGAAGGGGTGGCCCTGCCATTGACCTCCAGGCAGCCTGAAATTGCCCCGGGGAGGACAGAGGGAACCCAGCACAGGTTGACTCTCATGATAATCCCTGGGCGTCGGGAAATTACTCTTTTAATAAGGAGAATCTTCCCTCCCTCATCGCCTTGATCCAAAAGCCAATTTACGGGGTACACAGCGGACTTTGTGTGAAATGGCAGTGCCAACGCCTTGCATAATTGGATGCCACCCACACAACTTCAGCTTGCCTTGGCAGAGACAGGCTGCATCACCCCTGAATGTATGTCGACAGGTTTTCAATGCTTCTGGATGGGAAAAGGTGCCCTTGCCAACTTGCTCAGTTTCTCAGCAAGCAGTCCTGACTTGACCCACATTCCTGCTTCCTCTGAACAAGGAAACTGCCCGGTGCTGCTCCCCTCCCCTCCTTGGCGAGGGCACGTTTTCTGCCTGTCCCAGCGTCACTCAAGGCAAGAAGACCATCTCTGCCCCTGACTGGGTGCTTGGAGGGAGGGAGGGGGAGAGTCTAACCTGCTTCAATAGTCAGTCTCTCTCTGTCTCCAGGGCACTCTGGTCCCTGCATTTCTGTGTCAGGGCTGGCGGGGAGAAGGGACGCTGCTCAGGGTGGGTTTTATCTCACCCAGGGTGGGCATGTTGGCCACAGAACAGCTGGGTTCCAATCTGCAACACTTCACAAGTAGTTGTCTTAATTCCCCACCAGATGTCAGTATATTCCTTTATGCAGAAACCTCAGCAAACAGCCTATTGTTTTAATTTTGTTATCTTCTGTTATTAATGTTGGTAACTTCAACAAAGTATTTTGACCATAACAAGCTTCTCACTTCCCAGAAGAAATGGAAAACAAAACTGATAAACTCAAATAAAAACTTTATCAACACGACAAAAAAGCGAGACAGTCTTCCTTCTGTCCCGCACACTGTAGAGTTTTATAATAAAAAAACAGCAAAGGAATAAACTCCAAAAAAGTTTTATAAAAACTCTTAACGTTTGTCTTCTTAACAATCTGAATCCCAGCTTAGTTCTTAATTCTTAGTCCTTTAATTATTTCTTGTCTTGTTGCTGTTAGTCCCTTTTGTCTTTCAAGTCCAAATATTCTGGCGTAAAGCAGCCCCTCTCACTTCCCTTCAAAACCAGTGCTGGCTTCTAAAGCTATTCACCTTTACATACATACATACATACATACATACATACATACATACATACATACATACATATTTAATTATACACACACACACATACATACATATATATTTAATTCTATAGATATATATATAGTACATTATATGTTATACATTATATATACACATTATTTATGTAATGTATAAATGTTATATATATATATAAAACACACACAAACATATACATGCATATATACAAACACAGTCACATACAAATATAGATCCTATGTATATATTTAATTATATATATAGAATTATATATATAACATTTCAAAACATAGTGCAAGATATTTGTCTCTCTCTCTCTCTCTCTCTCTCTCTCTCACACACACACACACACACACACACACACACACACACACACACACACACACACACACACACACACTCCTGCTTTGTGCTAGGGCACTTCGTTGGTGAATAAATGAGGGGTGGGACACAAAATAAAGCACCCCTGTTACAGCTCATTTGAAATGTCTCTGGCAAACTGGCTTCCCTGCTTCTCTCTGACTCCCAGAGGAGCCCTGTGGAAATGCCAGCGGCCCAGGGGTTTGCCAGGGGTTTGTTCAGCATTTTAAACCAGCAGAAGAAATCCCAGTGAAAATAAATGTCATTTTTCCGGACGCATCTCATGCTCAGACTTTCCCTGTCCCATTTGTCCGATTTCCCTGCAAGGCAACATCCTCAGCTCTTTCCACCCATGTCCTGTGAGTGGGGCCCTGTCTCCTGGGCGCTAGACGTAGGGTCCCAGGCAGCTGAGATGAGACGTGGGGTCCTAGGCAACTCTTTTCTGGTGGGATTCAGAGTTTCAACATATGGCAAGGAGGGCACTGGTTTTCCAGACTGGGGGGGGGGGGGGACTTCTCCTGGTATCTGCCTCCTGCAGGAAAACCAGCGGGAACCTGAGCCAATAAGCAGGCAGAAAATGCAGAACGGGAGGAGCTGCTCTGGTCCACCCAGCAGGACTGAATCCCCTAATAGTGACTTGCTTCTGATCCCAAAACAGGCCCCTTACTAGAAAGCAACATGAATCATTGTGCAAAAGTAGAGCCCTGAGTTCTTGCTAACTGTGCTGGGCTGTTTTCAATCTCAGAAGAGCTTCTTTGCTCCCCTACAACTCCTGAGGGCTGCAGCTTGTCTCCAAGCCAAGACTGCGTACATCAGGTTTCTTAAGAGAGGAGCAAAGTTTAGGAAGACATGATAAGCTCTGAAAGGGGCTACAGTGTGAGATTGACCACAGATCCTGTTTTATCTCCCTGGGGCGAAGGCTCTGGGTGTCAAACAGTTTCAGAGCAAAGGAGTTGGAGGCTATCGAGCTCAGCCAGGGACTTAAGCCTGACCCCCCTTCCTACAGCTTTATTTTTCTGGGGAACGCAGCAGAGAACAGAGTCGGGAAAGAGAAAGCAATATTTGGACTTGAAAGACAAAAGGGACTAACAGCAACAAGGCAAGAAATAATTACAGAACTAATTTATAAAATTAAAGGACTAATTAAGAGGACTAATTGAAAGGACTAATAATTAAAGGACTCTCTGCAGAAGCGCACACGGCCTCTGGGACCCCAAGTGCCTCTGGGAACAAAGTGCCAGGTAAGGCAGCGCGAGCTTAGCACCTGGGCGAGGAGAAGGCAAGTGGACCTCTGAGTTTTGGAGAAGGGGAGGACGAGAAGGAGAAGGTACGTGTACTCCTTCTAACTCTTTGTCTTTCTAACTCCTTGTCTTCTAACTTTAAAACAACCTTAAATCAGTTTTGAAATTTAGCTTTACCTCAGCTTTTCCTCATCTAACCTATGGGAGGGAATCTAAGGTCCAGCGAGGTGGGGTACAGGAGCTAGGTGAGGGCAATAGAAATTAAATACAGTGGTGCCTCGCATAACGAAATTAATCCGTTCCGCGAGTCCTTTCGTTATGCGAGTTTTTCGTTTTGCGAAGCGCGTTTTCCCATAGGAATGCACTGAAATTTAATTAATGCGTTCCTATGGGCAAGAAAAGTCAGAACAAAGTCAAATTTGGTTTACAAAGTGTTTATTAAGTGCTCTTTAAAGGCATACATACTGTACAGAGGATTTCAAAAACGGGGGGGAATGCTGAGTGGGGAGCTTGAAGGCTGTAATCCTGTGCACACTTTCCTGGGAGTAAGCACAATGGGTCTTACTTCTGAGGAGACATGCACAAGATTGTGCTCTAAGCTGGGGAGGACAGAGCAGCTGCACTCAATTGCTTGCTTTTGCCGTGATCATGGGGGGAAACCTGAAGGAAATGGGGCAGTGAGAGGGTGAATGAGCGATGGGGGGATGCTGAGTGGGGAGTTTGAAGGCTGTAATCCTGTGCACACTTTCCTGGGAGCAAGCACAATGGGACTTACTTACATAAACTGACATGAAGATCCTCCCCTTACTAGGGTGGACGGGATCATAAACTGACATGAAGATCCCCCCCTTAAGACAAACCAAAGCAAAACAAAAAAAAATTCGTCTTGCGAAGCACGGGTCATAAAAATTCGTTGTGTGAGTTACCAAACTTCTCAAAACGCTTTCGTTCTGCGAGTTTTTCGGTGCGCGAGGCATTCGTTATGCGAGGTACCACTGTATTGGTAATACTATTTCTTAAACACCTCAAATAACATAGGAATAGTCCATAATAAGAAAAAGCAGAACCATCCCTGCAGGATAATGTAAACAGACAACAACAACAACAACAACAACAACAGTATTTATATATCGCTTTTCAACAAAAAGTTCACAAAGCGGTTTACAGAGAAAATCAAATATCTAATGGCCCCCTGTCCCAAAAGGGCTCACAATCTAAAAAGATGCAAAGGAATACCAGCAGACAGCCACTAGAACAGACAGTACTGGGGTGAGGTGGGCCAGTTACTCTCCCCCTGCTAAATAAAAGAGGAGCACCCACTTGCAAAAGTGCCTCTTACCCAATTAGCAGACACCTGAAGCAAAGGAACTTGTGGCAAGTGGCTGTATATGTTATGCCAACTTTATGATTTATTATTGCTGTTTCTGGACACACAGTGGTGTTGATTTTCTTCTTATATAACAATATACATGTTCATGAATATTGCTCTAATTCTAACTGGTGGCAGGCCAGTGATGAAAATTTTAGGGTGCATCCTAACCCACTTTCCAGCACTGACCTAAGAGCAATGCAGCTCCAAGGTGAGGAAATAAACGTTCCCTTCCCTTGAGGATGCCTCTGTGACTGCCACCCTACTGCAGGATGCAGCACATGTCCCATTAGAAAGTTGGTTAGAACTTCGGCCTTACCCTTCTGTGCCTGATGAAATTACTGATATATAGTTCTGGGAAACTGGACTGTATATACCTTTCACCTGGCACAGAAGAGCAAGATTATCATCTATAACAAACCACCAGTTACAACAGAACAACAGTCATGAATATTGTTCTCTACCAACTTCCATCTCTGCAAGTTGGTTGTTTAATAAAAATGAAAGTGGAAGGGCATTATTTTGCCTTTTTGCTGCAAGTGTAAAAAAACCAAGGCAAGCACTGCCTTCTGCACATGTTCAGAAGCATGGATGACAGCACATCCCCTTTTACGATCATCATCTGTCACTTATACTGCACCTGTCACTAGATCTGATGCAGTACCATAACTCAAAATGATTTTGTGGAAAACGTTTAAAAAAATTCCCAGAACTATTCAATTCCCGAAAGTGTTCAAAGAGCTAAAAATATTGTCAGAACAATTGCTGTGAGTTCAGCAGAAGCGGAAAGGGGTTTTTCAAAGATGAACATTATACGATCAGAGAAGAGAACTTGCCTAACTGTTTCTAATATAGCAAGCATAATGATTATCAGTCTAATAGGCCTACCGCTGAAGGAATGGAATCCTACTCCTACAGTGCAAAGATGGTTAAGGATAAATCACACAGCCGATGATGCTCGGATAAAAGCAAAGAAAATTGCAAGTGAGGACGCCAATCAAACAGCAATATGGAAATATCTTCAATAACACTTTGTCAGGTATTTAATATTTTTTCATTAATATTTTAAAACTCTTTCTTAAAATATAATCTAGTTTTGTGTACCTCTTTTATTGTTCTTGTTTATTTAATGCACAAATTATTAAACTACATTTTGGTATATCTTTCGGTATACTTAAAATGGTCATAAGGACATAGAACCTGTTGTTAATTTATTTGAATCCTACCACTGGTTACAAGCCATGATATGTATGTGCAGCCTCCTGATTTTAGGAATGGGCTATGTCAGAATGCCAGATGCAAGGGAGGGCACCAGGATGCAGGTCTCTTGTTATCTGGTGTGCTCCCTGGGGCATTTGGTGGGCCGCTGTGAGATACGGGAAGCTGGATTAGATGGGCCTACGGCCTGATCCAGTGGGGCTGTTCTTATGTTCTTAAGAATTAAGAACTATAGAGTTAAAAGGAAAGAAATTATGAAATACAGTATAAATGCCCAGTTGGGAGGATTTTCAAGCTGAGATTGAGATTGTTAAGAAGAGAAATGTTAAGAGTTTTTATAAAACCCTATTGGGTCGGATTCCTTTGGATTTTTTTTTTTTATGAAACTACAGTTTGTGGAACAGAAGGAAGACTGTCTCGCTTTTTTGTTGTGTTGATAAAGTTTTTTCAAGTTTATCAGTTTTGTTTACCATTTCTTCTGGGAAGTCAGAAGCTTTTAATTAATTAATTAATTAATTAATTACTACTACTAATAATAATTAGGGGCAGCAAGGACTCTTTGGGCGGGAGCTGCTCAGACGCCCTCCTCTTTGTCCTGCCCGCACCCCCGACCCACCGGAGAGCTGAGTCCAAGGAGCCTCCAGGCGCAGGAGCAGTCTACTCGGCAGTCGGCCAGGGAGGGGAGGTGCGGGGCGGGCAGCTGGGCTGCTTCTCTTGCCCTTGTCAGCAGGGAGCTCGCAAGGGCTGGTGAGCAGCAGTCCCGCTGGGAGTGACCCCCCTTTCCGCCCCCCCATGGGTTGGCCCTGCACAGCTGCTGCCCCCAGGACAGTTCAAGGCGCCAGCTCCCTGGCCAGCAAACGGTTCTTAGAACCAACAGCTGGATTACGTAAGGGTTCCATAGAATAGGTGAGAACCTGCTGAATCCCACCACTGGTTAAGAGTTTTTAAAAAACTTTTTTGGAGTTTATTCCTTTGGATTTTTTTTTTAATTATAAAACTCTACAGTGTGTGGGACAGAAGGAAGACTGTCTCGCTTTCATGTCGTGTTGATAAAGTTTTTATTCGAGTTTATCAGTTTTGTTTACCATTTGTTCTGGGAAGTGAGAAGCTTGCTATGGTCATAATACTTTGTTGAAGTTACCAACATTAATAACAGAAGATATCAAAATTAAAACAATAGGCTGTTTGCTGAGGTTTCTGCATAAAGAAATTTACTGACATCTGGTGGGGAATTAAGACAACTACTTGTGAAGTGTTGCAGATTCGAACACCTGTGGAAATTTAAGATAATTGCCTGTGGATTGTGATAGACTGAGATTTTTAAAGGGATAATGGCCACCACTAGGAGACGTAATACGTTGGAACAGATACATAAAGAGAAATCCCCACCAAGATCATCAGGGAAAGAACTGAATCTGGAAGCTATTCAAGATTTACTAATGAAGATGGAAAATTGTTTGCAGAAAAAAAATAGAAGGGATGGATGGGAAATTCGAAACTTTGCATCAAGAAATGCAGGAGATGAAATTACAGATGCAAACAAACAAGTCACGTTGGGATACAATGTGGGAAGAAACAGGGACAAACAGGGAAGAAACAGAGACAAAGATAGAAGTGATAAATGAAACAATAAAAGTTCCTGAAGCAAAATCTGAGGATTTGGAAGTCAGAGAGGATAGGGATCAAGACAGGTTGGCATTGATGGGATGGGCGCAAAAAGAAAATATTTTAAGATTCAGATCTACACCAGAACAGAAGGAGAGGAGATGAGCCAGGATGAGAGAAATGTGGGCAATTTTTTTACCAAGTGATCCTAATGAGATGGAGTTGGAGACTGATAGAGTCTACAGAGTGAATACAAGGATTGCAAGGTTGAGGAAATGTCCAAGAGATATATTAGTGCATTTCACAAGAAAAAGGATGAGAGATATGGTTATACAGCAACATGCAAAGATAAAGTTCACAGTAGAAGGAGTACAGATCATTGTGATCTGTACCACATCAGTCTGTGGAACTCCTTGCCACTCCTTGCCACAGGATGTGGTGATGACCACAGGATGTGGTCTAGCCTGGACGCCTTTAAAAGGGGATTGGACAAGTTTCTGGAGGAAAAATCCATTAGGGGTACAAGCCATGATGTGTATGCGCAACCTCCTGATTTTAGAAATGGGTTATGTCAGAATGCCAATGCAAGGGAGGGCACCAGGATGAGGTCTCTTGTTATCTGGTGTGCTCCCTGGTCATTTGGTGGGCCACTGTGAGATACAGGAAGCTGGACTAGATGGGCCTATGGCCTGATCCAGTGGGGCTGTGCAGCAACTCCTACATTTTGTTTTTGGTCAGCACCTACCCTTTGGGGAGAAAGGCAGAATGTGAATGAATGAATTTGTAGATACTTATTTGGGCTTTAATTCCCTCCATTTACTGAATCTTACTGGGCTGTAGATAAATGTGTTGCAACATGGTCACTGTCAAACAATGGTCTCTTCTGAACCCACACACCATTCTTGGTTCCAGCCCACCAAACTGGTCTCTTCTAAACCCACACACCTGCCATGGATACAGACCCCCGAATGGCCTGGATAAAGAGGGGAAAGAAAGGAAAGGTGGAGAAAAATAAAGGCGATGGACCTGTTCCCCCTTCATTCATTCAGGGGTCCAGTAGGCACCACCTTAAATAACATTGAATATTGAAGCAGGTTAGACTCTCCCCCCTCCCTCCCTCCCTCCCTCCCTCTCTCCAAGCACCCAATCGGGGGGCAGAGATGGTCTTCTTGCCTTGAGTGACGCTGGGACAGGCAGAAAATGTGCCCTCACCAAGGAGGGGAGGGGAGCAGCACTGGGCAGTTTCCTTGTTCAGAGAGGAAGCAGGAATGTGGGTCAAGTCAGGACTGCTTGCTGAGAAACTGAGCAAGTTGGCAAGGGCACCTTTTCCCATCCAGAAGCATTGAAAACCCGTGGACATACATTCAGGGATGATGCAGCCCGTCTCTGCCAAGGCAAGCTGAAGTTGTGTGGGTGGCATCCACTTATGCGAGGCGATGGCACTGCCATTTCACACAAAGTCCGCTGTGTACCCAGCTTTTGGATCAAGGCGATGAGGGAGGGAAGAGTCTCCTTATTAAAAGAGTAATTTCCCGACGCCCAGGGATTATCATGAGAGTCAACCTGTGCTGGGTTCTGCCTGTCCTCCCCGCGGCAATTTCAGGCTGCCTGGAGGCCAATGGCAGGGCCACCCCTTCCAGGCTCAGGGAGACTCTTGTCCCTTCCAGTCTTTTAAAGAACTCTGCCTCTAGCCCAGTGGTGGGATTCAAATAAATTAACAACAGGTTCTATGTCCTAATGACCAATGAGCAACTCAGCTTCAACTGTCTGCCGCAAAGGAAGTTGAAAGACTATGGCTGCACTCCTATACTGTACAGTACACACTTTCCTGGGAGTAAGTCCCATTGAACATAATGGGACTTACTTCTGAGTAGACAGTCATAGGATTGCACTGTAACTTTAACCAAGTTATTGCAACTTTAACCCAATGTCTAAATCCAAATGGCAAGGCTGCAATTCTGTCCTCTATAGCAGGGGTGCTCAAACTTTCAACTTTAGGGATGCTGGACCTTTAACAAGTGTATAGAAGAGAGAATTTCAGCAGGTGCAACTTGTCATCCCACAGATGACAAGCTGCACCTGCTGAAATTATCTCTCCTACACAATTTTAAAGGTCCAGGATCCCTAAAGTTGAAAGTTTGAGCACCCCTGCTCTATAGTCATACCTACAGGCCTCTGGCCACTAGTTTCCAAGGAGGATAAACATGCGGCTGAAATGGACATTTTTTCTTGAATTCTCAAGGCAGTTGTAAAATGAAATCAGGAAGGCACCAAGAAGAGGAGGTGGGAACTGCCAGGGCTCCAGGTTACCAACCTCTGGAGACACCACAGCAGCATAGCACCTTCACATCTGCACAAACCATCTTGCTGCACTGGGCTTTGAGCTGGGCCACCTTCCTTCTCAGTGGGAACTTGGTGATTTTTACCAGAGCAGTCAATCCTCTCAAGGAACTGGTTCACTTTTAGTGGTGAACATCTGGTCAGCAAAAGAGCACTGAGCACATAGTCTGACACCTCATCATCAACCAAAAGCAACAACAGCATAGTAACATCCTGACATCTCCCCTTCTTTTTTGTTCTATTGCAGCATTCCTCAGCATCTGCCTCTCGCCCGCAGTACCATTTTGCATGGCCCACCTCTGGGAAGTACAACTGGAAGTAACTGGAATGACTTTATCACCAGTTATTTCCATACTAAGAGGCCAGACATGATGCAACAAACCACGGTAAGAGGCTCAGGCTACAATCCTATCCATTTTTTCCTGGTAGTAAGTCCCATTGACTATAATGGAACTTACTTCTGAGTAGACATGCATAGGATTGGGCTTCCAGGGTAGATGGGAGGGCTTTTTTGAGTGCAAGAAAAGCAGAACTGAGCCTCCTACCACTGTTTGTTGCATCGTATTGCTGGTCTCACTGCCAGGCAGTGGAGGTCTGGGGGGGGGGTCCTGCCATGAGTACCACTGGGCACCACCTCAAGTACCACTGGTGGTATGAGTACTACTGGTTGAGAAATGCTGCTCTATTGCTTCTACCACCCAGCCCCAAAAAGAATTCCAGTGAGCTCTAAAGCTTCCCCCTCCAACTTCCAACTCTGCAATCCAATGCAGTCTACTCAGAAGCCCAACAAGTTCAAGGGGAGTTGTTGACTTCCAGGGTTTGAGAGAGAAAGGCAGCCTTGAAGGACAGTTTCACTAATGAGCAAAAGAGTACTATGAGGGGACTGTTCTTCTAGGTTGCTTTCCGACAGGCAACAGCAGATACCCATCACTTTGGTCTACTCTAGTGGCGATTCTCCCACAAGTTTGAGGGCTGCTACTGACCAGGGAGTGCAAAGCAGGGGCCTGCAGTGGGTGGGGAGGCAGGGGAGGCAGAACCTCCCCACCACAGTCCTTCAAAAGTGTTGCAGCTGTGAAGGTGCCCAAGCACCCACAACCCAGCCTAAAAATGAAAATTAACAAGCCTTGCAGGTTTTGAGGTTCACCCTGATCACAAGTTCTTCCCAGTTCTTCATTAGGTGATAAGACCTAAACCCAATTTTGCAAACTCCTTCAAAATATCTTCAATTTCTGGTCAGCCTGCCATTTCACTTGCATGGGGGGGGGGGGGGAGAGAATAACCTAAAGGAACTTTTCTGCTAGAGAAGGAGCAATGCCAACTGTACCATCCTCAGCACACTTACCTGGAATAGCAGCCCAATCCTATGCAAGCCTACACAGGAGTAAATCACATTATATAGTCAATTGGGCTTGCTTCCCAGGTGTGAGTAGGATTGCAGCCTAAGGGCTATCCAACTTTCCAGAGCCAATGCAGCCACATTGCAGTCCCGAGGTAAGGGAACAAACATTCCCTTGTCACAAGGAGACCTGCAGGACTTGCTGCTGGAAAGTTTCAATTAAGAGGACTTAGGACCAATCCTATCCAATTTTCCAGTGCCAGTGCAGCTGTACCAAGAGCGCATGCACTGCATCCTGTGGTGGGGGGCAGGGAACATTTCTTCCCTTACCTCAGGGCTGCATTGTGACTGCACAGGTGCTAGAAGAAAGCCTCACTGAGCATAATAGGACTTACTTCTGAGTAGACATGCATGGGATTGTGCCCTAAGGCTGCAGTCCTACTTCCACTTTCCTGGGAATAAGCCCCATTGGCTATAATGAGATTTACTTCTGAGTAGATAAGCATAGGATTCTGCTCAAAGGCGGCAATCCTATCCACACTTTCTGGGAGTAAGACCCATTGAACACAATAGGACTTACTTCTGAGTAGACATGCATAGGATTGTCCCCTTAATGAAGTAATGTTTTGTGCCACATTCCTGCCTTTTTTAACCTGAGGAATTTCAGCTGTGGGAGCATCGCCTCTTTGTGTCTGATAGTGTATTATACAATCATTGTGTAACAACACGTTGTATTGCAATGAAAAAGATCCCAGGCACAAAACTGCGTTCCCAAACCCCAAGGATGAAAACCAACCCCATGGGGCAGTCCTGTGCTTGTGGGAAGTCAGGGCACAATCCCTATGCCCTTCTACTCAGAAGTAAGTCCCATTATAGTCAACAGAGCTTACTGCAGCATGAGAGCCCAAGCCTATGCATGTCTACTCATTATAGCCAAAGGGGCTTACTCGCAGGAAAGTGTGGCTAGGACTGCAGCCTTTGAGCACAATCCTATGCATGTCTACTCAGGAGTAAGTCATTATAGCCAAAGGGGCTTACTCCCAGGAAGTGTGGATAGGATCAAAGCCTCAGTGACCAGGATGAGATGCTTCCTTCTTCACCTTCTGATTGACAGCATCTACTCAGAGGTAAGTCCCACTGTATTCAATGGGGCTTACTCCCAGGAAAGTGTGGCAAACTGAGATGCTTCCTTTCTTAGCCTTCTGATTGACAGTGGCTGCCATCCTAACCATACTTTCCTGAGAGTAAGCCCCATTGAACAAAATAGGAGTTACTTCTGAGTAGACCTGGTTAGGATTGTGCTCAGTGCCTACCCAGAGGTAAGTTCCATTGTGTGTCCATGGACGTGCAGCGGGGGGTGGGGTGAGGTGGGGGGCTCGCCCTTGGGGCAGTGGGGGCTCTTTGGGCGGGAGCTGCTCCGGCGCCCTCCTCTTCGTCCCACCGGGAGAGCTGAGCCCAAGGAGCCTCCAGGCGCAGGAGCAGTCTACTCGCCAGTCGGCCAGCTCAGCCGGGTGAGGGGAGGCACGGGGCGGGCAGCTGGGCTTCTTCTCTCGCCCTGGTCAGCAGGGAGCTCGCAAGGGCTGGTGAGCGGCACCCGCGTCTGCGGGAGACTCCAGTTGGCCGCGTCCGGCTCGCCCCTTCAGCCCCAGCAGCCTCGGCACCCCGCTGGGAGCGACCCCCCTTTCCCCTGGGACGGGTTGGCCCCGCACGGCTGCTGCCCCCAGGAGGGTTAGCCCTGACATTTCAAGGCGCGAGCTCCCTGGCCAGCTAACGGTTCTTAGAACCAACAGCTGGATTAGGTAGGGGTTCTATAGAATAGGGTGAGAACCGGCTGAATCCCACCACTGCACTTATGTGTACCCCCAAAAACCGATTTCAAAATGAAGAACAAGGAATATGAGGAGAGCTGGGGTGCATACTTGCTTTCTAGCACGTGTGCGCACAGCCTAGTGCTCTGAAAGTCTTCAAACTGGACGTTAAAGCAATGTTAAACTTCAAGCCGAATTCAAACTGCTAGATTTTTTTTTTCCTGTGCTCTGAAGACAAAGACTTCATTCAATACCAGATTCTCCTGGTATCTGCCTCCTGCAGGAGAATCAGCAGGAACCTGAGCCAATAAGCAGGCAGAAAATGCAGAATGAGAGGAGCTGCTCTGGTCCACCCAGCAGGACTGAATCCCCCCCTAATAGAGACCTGCTTCTGATCCCAAAACAGGCCCCTTACTAGAAAGCAACATGAGTCTTTGTGCATAAGTAGAGCCCTGAGTGCTTGCTAACTGTGCTGGGCTGTTTTTCAATCTCAGAAGAGCTTCTTTGCTCCCCTACAACTCCTGAGGGCTGCAGCTTGTCTCCAAGCCAAGACTGCGTACATCAGGTTTCTTAAGAGAGGAGCAAAGGTTAGGGAGACATGGTGGGCGGACGACTGCTGGAAGCTCTGCTTATCAGTAGATAACTCTGTCGGATTTCATCTAAACCCCCCTGGACTGAAAGGGGCTACAGTGTGAGATTAACCACAATTCACTCCAAACGCTCCTGTTTTATCCCCTGGGGCGAAGTCTCTGGGTGTCAGTTTCAGAGCGAAGGAGTTGGAGGCTTTCGAGCTCTGCCAGGGACTTAAGCCTGACCCCCCTTCCTACAGCTTTATTTTTCTGGGGAACGTAGCGGAGAACAGAGTCGGGAAAGAGAAAGAAATATTTGGACTTAAAGACAAAAGGGACTAACAGCAACAAGGCAAGAAATAATTAAAGAACTAAGAATTAAGAACTATAAAAAGGAAAAAAAAATTATGGAATACAGTATAAATGCCCAGTTGGGTGGATTTTCAAGATGGGATTGAGATTGTTAAGAAGACAAACGTTAAGAGTTTTTATAAAACTTTTTTGGAGTTTATTCCTTTGAATTTTTTTTTTAATTATAAAACTCTACAGTGTGTGGGACAGAAAGAAGACTGTCTCGCTTTTATGTCGTGTTGATAAAGTTTTTATTCGAGTTTATCAGTTTTGTTTACCATTTTTTCTGGGAAGTGAGAAGCTTGTTATGGTCATAATACTTTGTTTAAGTTACCAACATTAATAACAGAAGATAACAAAATTAAAACAATAGGCTGTTTGCTGAGGTTCCTGCATAAAGGATATACTGACATCTGGTGGAGAATTAAGACAACTACTTGTGAAGTGTTACAGATTGGAACACCTGTGGAAATTTAAGATAATTGCCTGTGGATTGTGATAGACTGAGATTTTTAAAGGGGAAATGGCCACCACTAGGAGACGTAATACGTTGGAAAAGATACATAAAGAGAAATCCACACCAAGATCCTCAGGGAAAGAGCTGAATCTGGAAGCTATTCAATATTTACTAATGAAGATGGAAAATCGTTTGCAGAAAAAAATAGAAGAGATGGGTGGGAAATTCGAAACTTTGCATCAAGAAATGTAGGAGATGAAATTACAGATGCAAACAAACATGTCACGTTGGGATACAATGTGGGGAAGAAACAGAGACAAAGATAGAAGGGATAAATGACACAATACAAGTTCCTGAGACAAAAATCTGAGGATTTGGAAGTCAAAGAGGACAGGAATCAAGATAGGTAGGCATTGATGGGACGGGCGCAAAAAGAAAATATTTTAAGATTCAGATCTGCACCAGAACAGGAAGGAGAGGAGATAAGAGCCAGGATGAGAGAAATGTGGACAATTTTTTTACCAGGTGATCCTAATGAGATGGAGATGGAGATCGATAGAGTCTACAGAGTAAATACAAGGATTGCAAGGTTGAGGAAACGTCCAAGAGATATATTAGTGCATTTCACAAGAGAAAGGATAAGAGATATGGTTCTACAGCAACATGCAAAGATAAAGCTCACAGTAGAAGGAGTACAGATCATTGTGATGAAGGAGGTTCCACTTAGAATTCCAAAGAAAAGGAAAGAATATGGCATTCTGGTGGATGTTTTGAATGGGCTGGGGCACCTTCCTTATGAGGAAAGGCTATGGCGTTTGGGCCTCTTCAGCCTAGAAAAGAGGCACCTGAGGGGGGACATGTTTGAGACATACAAAATTATGCACAGGAAGGATAGAGTGGATAGAGAGATGCTCTTTTCACTCTCACATAACACCAGAACCAGGCGACATGCACTCAAATCTAGTGTTGGGGAGCTGGGACAGACAAAAGAAAATATTTCTTTACTCAGCGTGTGGTTGGTCTGTGGAACTCCTTGCCACAGGATGTGGTGACGGCATCTGGCCTGGACACCTTTAAAAGGGGATTGGACATGTTTCTGGAGGAAAAATCCATTACGGGTTACAAGCCATGAAGTGTATGCGCAACCTCCTGATTTTAGAAATGGGCTATGTCAGAATGCCAGATGCAAGGGAGGGCACCAGGATGCAGGTCTCTTGTTATCTGGTGTGCTCCCTGGGGCATTTGGTGGGCCGCTGTGAGATACAGGAAGCTGAACTAGATGGGCCTATGGCCTGATCCAGTGGGGCTGTTCTTGTGTTCTTAACTACAATTCCCAGGAAGCCTTGCAGGTCTCTTGTTATCTGGTGTGCTCCCTGGGGCATTTGGTGGGCCGCTGTGAGATACAGGAAGCTGGACTAGATGGGCCTATGGCCTGATCCACTGGGGCTGTTCTTATGTCAATCCAGGGATTTGCTCAACTGCCCAGTTTTTGATGGGAAAATTATACTGGGAGCAAGAAGATACATTTCAGAAGGAGGTGCTATATAGTCCAGTAACATTCTGTAAATGGAGGGAATTGAAGCCCAAATAAGTATATACAAATTCATTCATTCATTCATTCATTCATTCACATTCTGCCTTTCTCCCCAAAGGCTAGATGCTGACCATAAACAAAATGTAGGAGTTGCTGCCTTAATGAAATACTATACAATTTTTTCATCTATTTGTTTCACTCTCACAGCAATGACACTAACAAGAATGACATGGAAAATCTTGGCATGGCACCTCCTTCTGAAATGGGTCTTTTTGCTCCCAGTATAATTTTCCCATCAAAGAAAAGGACGGTTGAGACAAATCCCTGGACTGACACAAGAACATAAGGATAGACCCACTGGATAGGTTGGGACAGCCCTACTGGATAGCCCCACCCAACAGGCCCACCTAGTCCAGCTTCCTGTATCTCACAGCAGCCCACCAAATGCCCCTGGAAGCACACCAGATAACAAGAGACCTGAATCCCGGTGCCCTCCCTTACATAGCCCATAGCTAAAATCAGGAGGCTGCACATACACATCATGGCTTTTAACCCGTAATGCATTTTTCCTCCAGAAACCTGTCCAATCCCCTTTTAAAGGCATCCAGGCCAGATGCCATCACCACATCCTGCGGCAATGAATTCCACAGACCAACCACACACGCTGAGTAAAGAAATATTTTCTTTTGTCTCCCAACACCACATCCTGAGGCAATGAGTTCCACAGACCAACCACACCCTGAGTAAAGAAATATTTTCTTTTGTCTCCCAACACTCAATTTTAGTGGATGTCCCCCTGATTCTGGTGTTATGTGAGAGTGTAAAGACCATCTCTCTATCCACTCTATCCTTCACGTGCATAATTTGGGATGTCTCAATCATGTCCTCCCTCAGGCACCCAATTTCCCTGCAAGGCAACATCCTCAGCTCTTTCCACCCATGTCCTGTGAGTGGGGCCCTGTCTCCTGGGCTCTAGATGTGGGGTCCCAGGCAACTCTCTTCTGGTGGGATTCAGAGTTTCAACATTTCGCAAGAAGGAGGGCACTGGTTTTCCAGACTGGGGGGGGGGGGGCTTCTCCTGGTATCTGCCTCCTGCAGGAGAACCAGCAGGAACCAATAAACAGGCAGAAAATGCAGCATGGGAGGAGCTGCTCTGGTCCACCCAGCAGGACTGAATCCCCTAATAGAGACCTGCTTCTGATCCCAAAACAGGCCCCTTGGCTACGGTGTGAGATTGAGCACAGATCCTTTTTATCTCCCTGGGGCGAAGGCTCTGGGTGTCAAACAGTTTCAGAGCGAAGGAGTTGGAGGCTATCGAGCTCAGCCAGGGACTTAAGCCTGACACCCCTTCCTACAGCTTTATTTTTCTGGGGAACGTACTGACATCTGGTGGAGAATTGAGACAACTACTTGTGAAGTGTTACAGATTGACACACCTGTGGAAATTTAAGATAATTACCTGTGGATAATTACCGGTGGCCTCGAACTGGCAACCTTCAGATGATATCTTCAGGCAAATGGAGGCTCTAGACCAGACCTCCTGCCCATGATGGTTATAATACTTTGTTTAAGTTTCAAACATTAATAACAGAAGATAACAAAATTAAAACAATAGGCTGTTTGCTGAGGTTTCTGCATAAAGGAATATACTGACATCTGGTGTCGAATTAAGACAACTACTTGTGAAGTGTTACAGATTGGAACACCTGTGGAAATTTAAGATAATTACCTGTGGATTGTGCTAGACTGAGATTTTTAAAGGGGAAATGGCCACCACTAGGAGACGTAATACGTTGGAACAGATACATAAAGAGAAATCCCCACCAAGATCATCAGGGAAACAGCTGGATCTGGAAGCTACTCAAGATTTACTAATGAAGATGGAAAATTGTTTGCAGAAAAAAATAGAAGGGATGGATGGGAAATTCGAAACATTGCATCAAGAAATGCAGGAGATGAAATTACAGATGCAAACAAACATGTCACGTTGGGATACAATGTGGGAAGAAACAGAGACAAAGATAGAAGGGATAAATAATACACAATAAAGTTTCTGAGACAAAATTGGAGGATTTGGAAGTCAGAGAGGATAGGAATCAAGACAGGATGGCATTGATGGAATGGGCGCAAAAAGAAAATATTTTAAGATTCAGAGCTATACCAGAACAGGAAGGAGAGGAGATAAGAGCCAGGATGAGAGAAATTTTGGCATTTTTTTTTACCAGGTGATCCTAATGAGATGGAGTTGGAGATGGATAGAGTCTACAGAGTGAATACAAGGATTGCAAGGTTGAGGAAACGTCCAAGAGATATCCTTTTTCTTGTGAAATGCACTAATATAAGAGATATGGTTCTACAGCAACATGCAAAGATAAAGCTCACAGTAGAAGGAGTACAGATGATTGTGATGAAAGAGGTTCCACTTAGAATTCCAAAGAAAAGGAAAGAATATGGCTTTCTGGTGGATGTTTTGAATGTGCTGGGGCACCTTCCTTATGAGGAAAGGCTATGGTGTTTGGGCCTCTTCAGCCTAGAAAAGAGGTGCCTGAGGGGGGACATGTTTGAGACATACAAAATTATGCACAGGAAGGATAGAGTGGATAGAGAGATGCTCTTTTCACTCTCACATAACACCAGAACCAGGGGACATGCACTCAAATGGAGTGTTGGGGAGCTGGGACAGACAAAAGAAAATATTTCTTTCCTCAGCACGTGGTTGGTCTGTGGAACTCCTTGCCACAGGATGTGGTGACAGCATCTGGCCTGGACACCTTTAAAAGGGGATTGGACAAGTTTCTGGAGGAAAAATCTATTACGGGTTACAAGCCATGATGTGTATGCGCAACCTCCTGATTTTAGACATGGGTTATGTCAAAATGCCAGATGCAAGGGAGGGCACCAGGATGAGGTCTCTTGTTATCTGGTGTGCTCCCTGGGGCATTTGGTGGGCCGCTGTGAGATACAGGAAGCTGAACTAGATGGACCTATGGCCTGATCCAGTGGGGCTGTTCTTATGTTCTTATGTCAATCCAGGGATTTGCTCAACTGTCCAGTTTTTGATGGGAAAATTATACTGGGAGCAAGAAGATACATTTCAGAAGGAGGTGCCATGCCAAGATTTTCCATGTCATTCTTGTTAGTGTCATTGCTGTGAGAGTGAAATAAATATATGAGAAATTGTATAGTATTTCATTAAGGCAGCAACTCCTACATTTTGTATTTGGTCAGCATCTACCCTTTGGGGAGAAAGGCAGAATGTGAATGAATGAATTTGTAGTTACTTATTTGGGCTTCAATTCCCTCCATTTACAGAATGTTACTGGGCTATAGAGATAAATGTGTTGCAACAGGGTCACTTTCAAACAATGGTCTCTTCTGAACCCACACACCTACCATGGATACAGACCCCCGAATGGCCTGGAAAAAGAGGGAAAAGTAAGGAAAGGTGGAGAAAAATAAAGGCGATGGACCTGTTCCCCCTTCATTTGCTGAAGCTCACATTCACCTGGGGCATAGGATGTGTGTGTGGGGGGAGGGGGACACCCTGGGTGTATCCCTTGCCAGACATTGGAGGTTTTGCACAAAATAATTATGCATATCTTATAGGATTGAAAGACAGAAAGGGGTACTTTAATTGGGAAGGAAGGAAGGAGGATCTGGGGATGTAAATATGGGGCTAGTGGCAGAGTCCTTGAAAAGACTGGATGGGGCAGGAGTCCCCCTGAGCCAGGAAGGGGTGGCCCTGCCATTGGCTCCAGACAGCCTGAAATTACCCTGGGGAGGACAGAGAGCACCAAGCACAGAGTGATCCCAGGTGCCAGTGAAACACTCATTAATGGGGATCCTTCCCTCATCACCTCCATCAAAAGCTAATTTAGGGGAGACACATGATGAGTTTTGTGTGAAATGGTAGTGCCAACACCTAATGAAATTGGAGGTCTCCCCCACACCTTCAGCTTGCCTTGGCAGAGAAGGAAGTGGGTGGAGGTGCTGCCCTATTTCTGAACATAGGCTGACGAGTCTCCTATTTAAATTCTACTAGACGTGAGAAAAGGACCTTATCCACGTCATCAAGTGTTCCACTTGATGCACTTGATCCCCCCTCTCTTACACACACAAACACACACATTTTGATAGCAAACCATAACCTGTTTGGTTCCTACCCACAAGCAAGAGCCTAGATGAAAGTGCACAGAAATGGGTGTGTTTGGGGAAACAAACAACCCTCCATGGGGTGAGGGAGCCCTGCTGGACTGGCAGTGCCATCCATCTGCTTTCAAGTCCCCCCAAAAGTGGTCTCCTCCAGGGAGACCTTGGCTTCCAACCACCCCCTGGTGCTTTTGGGCTCCCTGAGCTATGATTGTCCCCAAGAAAACCCCTCTGTGCTTCTCAACACTATCATTGCATCCTGCAGGGGAGGGGTTGCAACTTTGAATGCCCCACAGCAAAAGTAACATCAAGTCCCCATTGGAGGATCTCAGGGAGGGCTGCCTCTTTGCCCAGGCCTTTATTCACCTGTTTACTGCCTTAAGGGAACAAGTGCTTCCTTACCTAGAGGAGAAGCCCCCAGTTGCCCACTCCCATTAATATGCAGTGGTTTCCAATTGCGCTGCATTGCATCAGCTGGCATGTGTGTGTGTGTGTGTGTGTGTGTGTGTGTGTGTGTGTGTGTGTGAGAGAGAGAGAGAGAGAGAGAACCACTGACCATAGGTATGGCCTGGGAAAAAGATGCATCTTCCTTAGCACATGGCCTCCATCCCATATAATTTAAATCCATAATCAGTTAAAGGAAAATATGCTTCTAGTTGTCAAATGGGGGGGCCACTGGGGAGGTGAACTCCCCCTTCCCGACCTACCTCTCTGGCTCATGTCTTCTTAGGTTCCCACCAGCTCAACTTGTTTGAAGAAGCACTGGAAATTGTCTTCAAACACTTTAGATATACAAATATGGACTCCTCCTCGTTTCTCCAGCCAGGACGAGATGAGCAGGTTGGACGCCAGGGAGCTCCCAAATGGGTTGAAGGTGAGACGGGATCAGATGGCTCCTTCTTTGTACGGAGTTGGGGCCGATGCGAAGGGTCTGGTGCGTGGGGGGTGGCTTGGGTGGAAGACCTGCTTATATCTTAGAATGCCTCCCAGCAAAAGAAGCATCAACTCCCCATTGGGGGATATCAGGGAGGGCTGCCTATTTCTCCCAAATGATTCTCCAGCTGTTTATGGCCTTAATGCGGAATGGGCAACTCCTGCACTCCTTCACCCTCCAGTTCAGTCCCGTCCTGGTCGCAGACCCTCCTGCCCCAGGCTGAAGGCTTGGTGGTCTTCTTATGTTGCCATCCTGCTTAATAACTCCTTGGAGATGAAGGAAGCAGACGTCAATGAGTAAATAAGGATCTCCTCACCAGGACTGTCTTGTTTCCTTATTCCTCCTGGGGTTAAAGGATCATTTCCAGCGCCCCTGCCCTTTCCTCCTCATTAAAGCTGAACTTGCTCTGAATCTTTGGTGTCCTCCATTACTAAGAATGATAATCAATGAAGTATAACAATGTATTATGTCGCTTTTAGACTATGGTCTCTTCTGTGCCCACACACCAGCCATAGGTTCAGGTCATCACACTGCCTAGCTGGCTGGACCAACCCCTCAACGTGAAGGGATCTCTGGCATGGAAGCACCAAAAACTGATGGTCATACGTTCAGGAGGGATTCAGCCCATCGTCCCATCTCATTCTCTGCCAAGGCAAGCTGGTGGTGTGTGGGTGGCCTCCAATTTTGCCATTTCACACAAAGCTCATCACCTGTCTCCCCTTAATAAGCTTTTTATGGAGGTGATGAGCAAAGGATTCTCATTAAGGAGTCATTTACTGGCACCTGGGGATCAAAATGTGCTCCGTCCTCCCCTGGGCAATTTCAGGCTGTCTGGAGACCAAGAGCAGCGAAACCCCTTCCTGCCTCAGGGAGACTCCTGACCCATCCAGTCTGTTCAAGGACTCTGCCTCTAGCCCCACATTTACACCCCCAGTTCTCAACCAACCAGTTAGTGAGTGGATTTCCATCCAATCAATTTAAAGTCTCCTAGAACGAGGCAATCAGCTTGGGACACGCCAATTGGCACAGCCCCCAGCTCATCCCAGCTACGCCGAGGTGTATAAAGCGTGCCACTCGGAGCTTTTCCTTATCGCAACCACTTCACCCCCACAGAAGACCAGAGCGAAGAGCTATGATGGACGACTTTGTGAGTTTTAATTTATATACCTTTTATCTATCTATAGAGCGTGCATTGAAATCCTTGATGGCGTCTCCTCAATGGGTTATTCAGCAGCTTCATTCTCTCTCTCTCCAGGAAATGCTGGTGCCAGGCTGTCTATGGCAAAGCTGGTAGTGAGGAACGAGGCTGCATGGGCTGGGGTTTATCTCTGCCAGAATGGGCACGGCAGAGCCTTCTCTTCTAGGCTTCTAGAATCAAGGAGACAACTCGGTCCTGAGTGTCCTCAAGGAAATCCCCCGATGGCCACGCACCTCCAGCTAGGATTTCAGTGCAGAATTGTCAGTATCCTGCCAGGATATTGTGTTTTGTAATCTAGATATGCCCATGGGAGACAAACAGTGTTTGCATCTTGACAATATTTGATAGCGTGTGTCCAGGTCCCAGCTGGGCACCTGTCTGGCTGAAGGTCTCCCAGAGGGCAGCGATTCCCCTCTCAGTTGGCAGCCATACCCAAAAGTCCACAGAGCCCTCGTGAAATGGCCCACAGCCTGGAGAGGCCGGGAGGGGTGGGATTTCACGCCAATTGGGGCCAGGCGGGAGGGAGGGCCATGCCGGACCGTCAGGTACAGCGTGAGGTACCCACTTAGGACACCGGGCACTCTGCTCACCGGCCCAGTGTGGGATCCTCTCCAAAATGGTACATACAGCAGACATATGTGCGGTTGTGTGTGTGTCTACATCAAACATACTTTTGCTTTAAATTTATAGAAATATAAAAACAAACAGGGATAAGTACCAGCTTGCCGGCATCAGATCCCCCTGCCCCATGTCCAAGGCTTGGTGGTCTTGTGATGCCAACAGGTCCAGCCTCTCAGAGCTTTGAGGGAGCTTCTGTTCTGGCAGCCGGGGGTCCCAGTTACCTGGTAGGGTCAGCCACGGACAAGGGGTTGGGATCTCATGCTCCATCTTGAAACTGCTCTTTCCCGATTGTCTGTTTCAGGTTTGGATTCATTTCCGGGTAATTTACGAATTCGTTCAACAAACAATTCGCAGAGACTTCGAAGGGGGTCTTGCGAAAGCAGCTGGAAGCCTTTCTGTGCCAGGAGCTGTGAGGTTCGAGGGGGGCCCACCAGCACCATACTCCGTTCCAGCTCCACTCAGCTGTGCGCTTACTGTCTCCATGCCGGTTCCCAGCGATACCCCTCAGCCGTCTGCTTTGAGAGACAACGCTCAATATCCTGCGACCATGACGCAGATCTATAGTTGAGCTTCTGGGCCCAGTTGTATTCAATGCCCCCCAAATATCAGGCCAATGCTTTGACTTTCACCCCCTGGGCCCAAATCCGTTTCCTTCTCTCTGCATCCCTCCTACTCCTGCTTCTGAAGGGGTCCTGCTTGATGACTCCTCGGAGGAGGAAGAAATAGGTTCCACTGAGTAGATAAGGAGTTCCCACCCACCCCTCTCTGGCTTTGTCTGTTGCTTTGGGGCTAAAGGCGGATTGTCCAGTCTCCTGGCCTTCCCTTTCCATTGAAGCTGAATACGCATTGAATGTTTGGTGTCGTCTATTATTATTAACTATTAATTGTCAATACTCAGTCTCCCCTCCGCCTTCAGACACTCGCACGCGCCC